>NC_074665.1:33925653-34274819 GCF_029448725.1 Salvelinus fontinalis
TGAAAAATGGTATTGTCTTGTGAAAACTTACACCCACCTTTGTGAACTGCAGCTAAGGTTAAAGAAATGCATAAGGAAAAAGTTTAGTGCCATTGCCACCATACAGAGAAGAGGCGTTTGGAGACATTTCTGCTTGTATTATTGTACAATGTCGAATTTATATATATGTGATATGGGCAACTGTGATGGCTCTCTAAACAGAAAGTGATAAAATTTTATGAAGCTGTATTGCAAAAACAACTGACATGCAATTTAAGATGCAAGCTAACTGCAGAGTTAGTGAATCATTATCTGAGTGCTAAGTAGAAGTACAAAGATGTGCCATGGAATTAACTAAATGGAGAAAAGGTTAGAATATTAGCTGTATATCAACACAATGAAGGGAATTTAAATACTAAACTATGTTAAACTGAAACAGTGATTGTGGGCTTGAAACTGGTATTATAGTTGTATTATCTATTTGTAAGCCTAACAGCCTTCAGAGCGCTCAGTGCTTTCAATGATGCTGTCTCCATGGAGATCTCTCAATGTAGTCATTGTCACACTTCAACATCAACCATCAGTTGTCGGATGATGAAGAAAACACCTATTACCTCATTTAGCATGAAATTAATATGCCCCCCCCCCATCCTATAAAACCATTTGAACATTTAATAATATTGTCCTAGCTTTTTCCCCATCATTGAATTCATGAGATTTCATTATCATCATCACGTTTTTCAATAAAAACGGAAGATTCATTGGAGCAAGTGTATTAGTCCTGCTATAATGTTGCTGTAAAAATTCAAACAAATTACTTGGAATTTACAGCGCAACACACAAACATCTGTTGTTATTCGTTAGCATGTGTGTTACCCCATCTTATTCTGGATAAAGTCATTTCTGTTGCACCAAAACACATTCAAAGTCAAATACAAACAGCTGAATAATGTATAATGTACATGAAGTCATTTTGAATTATGGTAAAAACAGTAGCTGAATATATGGTCTGGATAAAGGTCACATTTTAAAACATGAGGAAGAAATGTTGCTTAACTATAATCAGTATAATGAACGAGGGCACACTTCAGAGCCTACATTCAATAGAGGACGATTTAGGTAAAGATAAAGATTTTTTTTTGGGGGGGGGGGGGAAGCTTTTTTCAAAAATAAAATAAATGTAATAGAGGCTAAGAATCTGTACACAATAGGTGCAAAAAAACAAAACAGTGTCTCAGTGATGCATGCTAGGACAAGGTTTATAAAAAGGCAGCTTTTGCATTTTCTGGAATACCATTAAATTCTCTTTGTCCTAGTTAACTGTGACCGAATTGGGAAGTTTTTGCAGTAAACTGTGTTTGTTACTTAAGAAGGAAAAAAAAGCAATGAGATAGCCCTTTTTAATGTAGAGTGAGTCATCCAAGCAGTTCTGAAATTGAAGCCTCTGGCGGTTTTGAACTTCCGAAAACGAATGTCGTAAAATTCTCACATGTTCACTTAGGGCTGTATCCTTACTTGATGTGGACATTCAGTAACTTTACCAATACAAATAAAGAATATAAAACTTAGAATGTAAAAGTTTACCAAATAAAAAAAGACACAAAATACAGGAAAAAGCAACAAAAATTGTCTAAAATGTGTGACTACGCAACTCAGTGTGGTCAATGATTTAGACTGAGGAATCAATAGTTCACAACAGGGGTCACAATACAATTAGTACACAACTTTGTAACATTAATCCTATTGATTTAAAATACCAAGAATATAACACTGTAAATGGCACAACATTCTACAAAAAGAAAAAACAAAAAAGTGACAAATGTAAACCTTTCTGCTAATTAGGTGAGACATGTTTGTCATGTCATGTCATGGCATGGCATCATGTCATGGCATTTGCTCTAGGAAAAGACGTACATCTTGAGGGAAAATATTTCAGTAACACAGTAATAGTTTTACCTACTTACAGTAATAAAGTAATGCTTTATCTTGGCCAGGTCGCAGTTGCAAATGAGAACTTGTTCTCAACTAGCCTACCTGGTTAAATAAAGGTGAAAAAAAAAAAAAAAAAAAAAAAAGTAATAACTAAGTGGTCGTAACCTTTTTGAAAAGCATTACAGTGTATGTAACTATTAAAGAAAAGTAGACTCAGAAATGTGACATCATACAGAGCGGGGAAACTGCCTGCTTAAAGCATACATTGATACATACAATTGTGTATGCTATGCAGAACAGACATTGTATGTGCTATGAAGCGATATACCATGGTGACACAAATTATTAAATTGAGGGTGGTTTGTTTTTTGACAGGCTGATACTGTTTGTTATGTCGTCATAGTACTATTTATGATAACATATTTCATAACAGAGTTAGCCTACATTGATTGTAAAACTGTCGTGATATGTTATATATTTGGCCTTGCTTTGGACAGTATGAAGGATGCATGACAAATTAGTCAGTAAAACATGAAAATGTCATAAATGATCACATATAAAATGTAATAAACAGGTTAACTCGAGCCCTTGTTACAATCTGTACTGATAGTTTGGTTTTCTGGATGTGTTAAGTTAGTACACAGTGTATTACTAGTAAAAATATAACCAATAGCCTTTGTGGAGAGCAATTAGTCAAGAGCACTTTGATCTGTCAATGGGCAGTGTAACATGTGAACAAAATCAATACATTAAAATCAGCCTGCAAATGCATTGCTATGTAGCTAGGTACCTTGATTAATATTTCCTTCAAATAGTTAAAACAATTCAAGCAACAATCAGTCAATCTAAAAAGTAACAAAAATCGAACCACTTCTACCTAATGGAATCATATTTTCTCTCTGTTGACAAACAATGACAGATCACAAGTGTAGAACGGATGTCATTCAGACATGTTCCACCTGAGCACACAATATAATGATTCAAAGTGTAAACAATTTGTGGACACCAATAGAATATTAAACATGTTGCTAAATTATGATTGCACTTCATCTTTCTGTCTGTGTAAAGCCATACAAGTAGAGTAAAGTGAGAATAACTTGACCAATGGTTTATACACATTTTTGGATGACAATGGATGGGCCTACACTTAATGCAAATTAAGGTCATACAATGCGCTTGATCCTAAAAACAAAACGATAGTCATCAAGAGTCACTGAAAAATCTAAAACAACAAACCCAAAAGCAATGACTTCAGAGTTGATATGCTGGACAATGATAGCTCTTTGAATGAATTAACTTTGGTGTAAATATTAGGGAGGCTTCAAAGCAGTGTCTTTAGTTTGCCTCCACTCAATTACATTCTGCACGATGCCCAGACATTCTATATCATCAAAACTGACCAGAGAATACAGTGTTTACATAGTTTAGTTTTCACTGCAAGGTCACAAAATTGGAATGCAGTGTCACGCTGTTTTCAGATGCATGCCTTGAGTTTGAAAAAAATGCAGTAGTACCTACCCTCATAAGAGTACCTTTAAATAATATATTTTTGTACTAAGATGGCAAATGTCAACAGATACTGTAGGTCCAAACCATCCTAATGCCAAAAAGCTCACATCAGTCACAGACAGGCAACAACAGCATGTTCATACCCGCATATCAGTATATCAACACAATCTTGTATTGCAGTAAGCGCAGTGCCGGGCTGATTGGCAGAGTGTAGAGTCATAATCCTGCGTCTTGGTCTGAAGTGTAAACACAGTCATTAATGCTCTGCAGTACTCAACCACTTGACCACTGCCAACAGCACACGACTGCCTCTGGAGCATCTGGTAAACATATACTTGACTACATTCACATTATAAGAGCATCTGGGTTGAATACCGCATCAAGCGGCCATATTTGTTATGGCTATATGTTGGTTCACGCTTTCATGTCAGACCTATTAAAAATGGCAAACCCTATTCAATTGACCCTTCACTAAGCCCGACCGCAGAAGTTGGGGCAATCAGTCCAAGCACTCCAATGGATAGAAAGTGTTGTCAAGACCGACCCCTCGGACAAGCTCACGTTTTAAACGCATGGAAGCCATTGAGGGCATTGCAAAAAGTGAGTTTATCCAAAAACAAAATGTTTAAATGGCTAAATGATTGAACAGTGCACCGGGAGAGCTTGCTTCTGTGATTCCTGAAACGTATATTTTTTGATTCCGAAAAACGACTTTTGTTACATTTTTGCTAGCTCAGCTGGTTATTAGTACATCACTGGGACCGTGCTCCCGCCCAGCCAGGACATCTACTTGAAACGGTGCCTGAGGAAGGCCAGCAGCATCATCAAGGACCCCACACACGAGCGGTTCACCCCTTCACCATCGGGGAGACGGTATTGGAGCATGAGGTCTGATACCAACAGGCTCAGAGACAATT
This sequence comes from Salvelinus fontinalis, assembly GCF_029448725.1. Taxonomy (NCBI): domain Eukaryota; kingdom Metazoa; phylum Chordata; class Actinopteri; order Salmoniformes; family Salmonidae; genus Salvelinus; species Salvelinus fontinalis. The sequence continues at coordinate 33,929,991 of NC_074665.1, forward strand.
TCTAAATAGAAGCCAAAAGAATGCCGCCCTATAGGGCTCCCCGAGTGGCGCAGCGGTCTAAGGTACTGCATCTCAGTGCTAGAGACGTCACTACAGACCCTGGTTCGATTCCAGGCTGTATCACAACCGGCCGTGATTGGGAGTCCCATAGGGCGGCACACAATTGTCCCAGCGTCGTCCGGGTTTGGCCATCATTGTAAATAAGAATTTGTTTTTAACTGACTTGCCTAGTTAAATTTAAAATATCCGGAACACTTGATCTGGACTGACCACCTGCACCGAGTCTCCGCACCACACACTTATTCACGCGCAAACCCACACAGATACACTCATCCACACCCCTAGACCATGACCTTTTGGTTATTTAACAATTGTTTGGATACGTTTTAACACTTAGGCCATATACATTTGATTAACTGTTTAACGGATACATTTTTTTGTTTGAAAAGTGAGGCACGCAATCAAATAAAAAAGTAGACCCTTTTATTAAAATACTATAGCAACTGTACCTCAATAATGGACTAACGTTACTCCTTATAGTTCGAAGACCTTACATGTTCTGTTAGCAAAAACAGCCAAATACTTCTTCTAAACGTGAATCGATTTTCAATTTTGGTACGGTTCTAGAAACATAAAACCCTCTTCTTCCTTATCACGTCAAAATAATTTTACAAATGCTAAATATACACTTACTGTACAGTGTTTAAACACATATTTTTCAGTGACAACTCTTTTGCGGCGTCCATCTTCCGTTTACTCACAGGTAGATATCTAATTAGCACAGGTACGCCTCTGTCTTCCTTCTGTTTCCCGTAAAAAAGCACTGCAACATGGAAATATGGCCGTGTGGGAACCCTAACCCTATAAACATTGAGTTTTTTTAAAAATTATTTCTCACTGATATGAAAGATATGTTTATGTTTCACAAAACGGTACCGCAAGCGATGCATTTAAACGTTCAGAATGAGCATCGGGGCTTTAAACAAAACTTCTCCAGTCAGTTAGCAATTATAAAATGGGGTATAGTAACCATAGTTCTACACCTAGCGACTTTGAACTACTCCCTTCTGGGCGCAGGTATAGGGCACCCCTCGGCGGGAAAAACAGAACTAGACAATCATTTGTGCCAGGTGTGATATCCCTCCTAAATAGCTCGGGCTAATGTTCCTATTGACCCAGTAAGGCCAGTAGGCTAGTCTCTTTTTATTGGTATGCAACTTATGAAAGTTGTATTGTCAATTTGTTTTGTATTTAAACACTACTTTAAACGTGTACATGACACTGCAACAAAACTTCTCCATGGGGACAATAAAGTCAGTAAAGTAAAGCAACCTAATCAAGAGATTTTAGCCTCTTGGAGAGGCTAAACGAGGCATAAGTTTAGTCATAATCAGAGAAGTTGTTTCTCTCTTTACTAGAAGCTCGAGGACATTCTTTTTTTAATCTAAATCGTGCACTTTTTCAGTACAACTGATTTGTGAGAGGTGAAGAGGTGCATCCTTTAAATATTTAATTAAATCTAGATAGCCTTAGTGTTTAAACGCAAATCTAGCTTGGTGGTTCTATGTTCAAACAACCGCTCCAGAAGCTGTCTGGGATTTTCATGTTACGTGTGTGAAAGTGCACTAGTGGGGCTATACCATGCCTGATCGTTTTCCAAGGCCTTAAATAGCGTATGCCATGGATACACTATTAAAGGCCTTGGGAAACGGTCAGGCATGGTATAACCCCACTAGTTTGTTCTTCATCATCTCATAATCAATGGTAAAACGTAGTCAACACAGTGATAGCTCATTTGAATCCCACTGGTTTCTGCTAAGGTATTCTGATGAATTTGTGAGATACATTATGTCATTTCCCATTCTTTCAATTCACCAGAATTTGAAAAACAAAAAGAATGCCATGCAAACAACAGAGCAGGAGACAATTAAAATGGATGAGTGGATCAACATAGAGCAACTGATTCAGAGGTTAGTCTACCTATCATAATGGAACAGCCATGGGGTTAATTATAATGCAAGTCAAATATTTATGTCATCGGATGTACTTCACTCCACAATAATATTCTGCTGGGGGAACTGGTGTAAACTCAAATCACAGCATACAAAACCTATAAAAACGTATAAGCTGTATCAATGCAGTTACTGTAAAGAAATCAAAAACGACTGATTTGGCATTGGTCAATCCCCCTTCTCTTCATTTTTTGTTCCATACCCACAATACATTAGAAAAAAATGGCTAGGACGAGACATTACTGTTTACAAGCCTCTATTTTTGACCTTTCTCTACCTTGACTCTACTTCTTTTTTGAGATTTTCCCCGCTTTCCTGTTGGGCTCGTAGGGTGTCCGTAGGATGCTCGGCGAATCCTCCATAACGCGGACCAGCAGGTTATCAATGTAGTCTTCCAGCTCACGGATATGCGCGTCCTTCTTTTTCACCACCTCCTTCTGCTTGATGAGCTCACGCACCACCTCGTCAAAAGACAAGTTGCTATAGGAGGCCACGCTCGGCTGCTTTGTCTCCTGCGGGGCCAAACCACAGCCATTGTGATGAATTCAACCGTGATAGCACCATTTACAAATACCTCAGTAAAAGTGTACTACTCCAAATGCGGCTTGAGACACGAGACAATTACCAATAATTGCTCGCAAATGGGTTTCATAGCTAGATGGTATAAATAGACAAAGCAAAAAGGTAAAAATCGGTGCTAAAGAGTACCTGAAGCAAGACTGAAGGTAGGCTAGGCCAGGGAATCCCACGTGTTATGGCAGATAGACTAATTGCCTAATTAAAGGTGTTTGAATAATGTCACAAACTATGTCATTACTGCACGTGTTTATCTCTTATACCCTGGTGGCAATCAGGACTAATTGAGGAACCGGTGATAAGATGTCACTCCAAAAGTGTGTTGGCACTGTCAATGCCATTGCATTTCATTTCAGGTGTTTCGATCTGCTCAAGTCAATGGTATTAAATCAGAAAACGATAGATGGCTCGAACAATCAGTAATCCTGTGGCGGGGAATCTGATTTGATGTTTTTAGAATCAGTTCTAGGAAAATAAAGGTGTCAACTCTCGTTCCCTATTTAAATCCTGAACCACATATCCTCCTCCCAAACCAGCAACGACCTTGACCAGCTGGTGGACAAGAGCATCACATTAAGATTAAACTCCCTAAAAAACAGCAATAAAGATAAAAAAAAAAAAAATGGGCCTTTTTCGTTCCTAGGGGAAACAGCAGAGTGCATATTTCTGGGAACAAAGGATCAAAACAAGAAACACGAAAACAAAGATGCAACCAAACTATTTTGGTTGAGGTTTTTTTTCTTTAGAGGAAAAACTGTCTGTGTAGACTGTGCCGATCTCATTACAGGGGGGACAAGAGGAGCTGCAATCATTTTTAATGAGGTGCCACGTTATCGCATCAACAATGGACATCCTCCCCCAGGCAGATACAGCGGCAAAGCCATCAACCTGTTTAAAATACTTCACTTATCAGTCTCCTCTCCTCCCCGTTCCCAAAAATCAAGCTGCAATCGCTGTGCGGTGTCTACGATGTGAAGAAGTGCCAGACTATATTTACCTGTATACTATATATCTTCCTAGTATGAGAAACAAAGATAAACCAGAATGTGAGGGTGCCATCACTAGAGTCTATTTCTAAACAATTCAAGACTATGGTGGGGATCACACTAAGCAGCCTGCACCTTTATTTCCATCATTTTCCATAGTGTGGACATGCTAGGTGTCCTGCATTCCTCCATCGTAGGTAAGCTTCAAGTTATTTTGTCAGTGTTCTGGCAGCCCAAAGTCGAAAGTTAACTCAGCAATATGCCTCTTATTTTCGGTCAGAGAAAAATGTGATTGGGGGTTTAGCGACTGCTTACTCGGGAACTGAATATGCTTTTAGAAACAAAACAGGGAAAATTTACTAAGAAATAGGCCTTTTGCACTTCCAGTCATCAGGACAACCAATTTTGCAGAGATTTTCCTAACATGAATCAAGTTACAAGCTCAGTTTAACTATACTGTATGAGCAATGGCGTCCAATTCACACACCAAAGAGCCCCAGACATTATATAAAGCTACACAGCCAGAAGCTGCAGCGGCTGGTGACAGAGGCCTAGAAATGACCATGAACTAGCTAAGTGAAGACAATTTTTCTGCGATCAGTAGTGAGAAGTAGATAAGGCGAGCACACTTGGCATTCTCCAGTTGTCTCATTACTACATCTAATGAGGTCTGCTTTGAGAATTTAAAAGCTCTGTTCTTTGAACTCTCTCACTATCCTCCCCTCCTCTTTCACTGGTTTATTAGCAAGGGCCTGAAAGCAGAGGGAATGGAACTGCCAGTTCATTTCTGCTAGGCTCTGCAATAGAGTGTATGGAGGGGCACGTGGCTAAGATGACTCAACACCCACAACGAGGAGGTGAGGAAAGCCATTATCAGAATCCCTGTTTCTCATTTCAACATCACTTTGGACATGGCTCTCTTACCATGTTAAACTCATTCAGGAGTGTAATTGCCAGCAACTACTAGAATTATGCACCAGCAGAGCATGTTTTGTGCTTTTATTTTTGGGGGGGAGGGGGAGTGACAAAACTAAGGTGGCAAATAACCCCCTCATCAATCCAATGACAATTTCACACATATTTATCCCTACATAGTGCTCCAATTATGGCACCAGTACGATATAATAGAACTTTACCTGACCTTAGAGAGACCGAAACTTCACACGGTTTTAAATGATGAGCCAATCAGAGATGATGGTCGTTGTTTTCAGCTGTTAATTAGTTAAATTACACTCATCGTGAAGTGTAAAAGAGAGAAGAGACAGCAGCTCAGAGATCAACATCACAAACCGCAATGTCAAGTAAGATCAGGGAGAGCTACTCAATTAAAAGTTGGCGGTGTTCTGAAACTAGGCCCATGCTTTTTGACGTTCTCTCTCCCTTTATTTTTTTCCCATGGTCTTTACGAAACGGTTATTCATACCAATGTAAACCTTGTTTGAGATTGAGTCACTAAAAGTGTGTACGGTGTGAGCTCTTACATTTTTCTTGCCATGTTTCTCTCTCGCCTTTCGGATGTCTTCATTGCTGGTGGGCTTTTTATCACTGCAAAACATCCAAGAATACGGAATTACAAAAATAAAAAAGTAAAATCATGTTTACCAACACGGTTAAATCACCCTGTATCATCTTGCCTTAAACCTAAATGACCACAAAAAGGTAGTGTACGACGGTAGCTGTAAAGACGATGGACTAGCGCCTACAGCGAGATAGGCCTAAGAGGTTAATTGTGCGACAGATCTCAGTGTGGCTAAGAGGGGTCTGTTATCAAGCCTAGCTTCTCTTAAAGCTACACTCCTTAACTGAAACAATAACTAAGCATTCTCACCGCCCCCTGTTTCGCAAAAAAGCTAAGGGACCAGGGTGAAGAAACGTAACCACTCAAATTCATAGACTAAGGCTATGGATACAAAGACTGACCATCCCATGATATCACAATTACAGTTTTAACCATGTTGAGGCTTCCTTACATTTCATTTGTTTACAAACATTGGAATAAATCAAGCATATAATTTGGGTTCTGATGGGGTACGACAGTTGACCTAAGCTCACATGGCATTTAGAAGTTATATTGTTCAAGAATCAATGGTTATATATATCATTATTTATAAGTCAAAAATGGATGTAGAAACTAAGGATTCTAGCTTTAAAGGGGCAATCTGTAGTGCGAACAATAACAAAGTGGACACTCCACTACTGAATTGGTGGCGGAGCTGAAGGATGGCGCTGGAGAAATGTAACCACTCACAAACTCATGGACAGAGCATCTGACCATCCAGGATATCAAGATTATGGTTTTAACCATGTTTTGAGGCTAGACAGTGTTTGTTTAAATTTACATTATCGACAAGGAAAGGATTAAAACAAGCTTATATTTTGGGGTATGATGTAGTACGACAGTTGAACTAAGCTCATGAGGCACCTATAAATGATATTCAAGAACTAATGGGTACATACAGTGCATTCGGAAAGTATTCAGACCTCTCGACTTTTTCCACATTTCGTTACGTTACAGCCGTATTCTAAAATTGATTAAATAAAAAAAATCCTCAATCTATACACAATATCCCAAAATGACAAAGCGAAAACAGGTTTTTAGTAACACCTGATTTACATAAGTACTCAGACCTTTGCTATGAGACTCGAAATTCAGCTCAGGTGCATCATGTTTCAATTGATCATTCTTGAGATGTTTCTACACAACTTTGAGTCCACCTGTGGTAATTCAATTGATTGGACATGATTTGGAAAGGCACACACAGTTGACAGTTCATGCCAGAGCAAAAACCAAGCTATGTGTTTGAAGGAATTGTCCGTAGAGCTCCGATACAGGATGGTGTCGAGGCACAGATTTGGGGAAGGGTACCAAAACATTTCTGCAGCATTTAAGGCCCCCAAGAGCACAGTGGCATCCATCAGTCTTCACTTCTTTGGGACTGGGGGGCAGTATTGAGTAGCTTGGATAAAAAGGTGCCCAGAGTAAACTGCCTGCTACTCAGACCTAAAAGCTATAATATACATATAATTAGTAGATTTGGATAGAAAACTCTCTGACGTTTCTAAAACTGTTTGAATGATGTCTGTGAGTATAACAGAACTCATATGGCAGGCAAAAACCTGAGAAAAAATCCAACCAGGAAGTGGGAAATCTGAGGTTTATAGTTTTCAAGTCATTTTCAAGTCATTGAAAACAAAGTCATTGCCTATCGAATATACAGTGTCTTTGGGGTCATATTGCACTTCCTAAGGCTTCCACTAGATGTCAACAGACTTTAGAACCTTGTTTGATGCTTCTACCTTGAAGGAGGGGGGAATGAGAGCTGTTTGAGTCAGGGGTCTGGCAGAGTGCCATGAGCTCAGTCTCGCGCGCTCCCGTGAGAGTTACCTCCGTTCCATTGCATTTCTACAGACAAAGGAATTCTCCGGTTGAAACATTATTGAAGATTATTGATAAAAACATCCTAAAGATTGATTCTATACATCGTTTGACATGTTTCTACGAACTGTAATATTACTTTTCACCTGGACTTGTCCGCGCCTCCCGAGTTTGGATTTGTGTACTAAACGCGCAAACAAAAAGGAGGTATTTGGACATAAATTATGGACTTTATCGAACAAAACAAACATTTATTGTGGAACTGGGATTCCTGGGAGTGCATTCTGATGAAGATCAAAAGGTAAGTGAATATTTATAATGCTATTTCTGACTTCTGTTGACTCCACAACATGGCGGGTATCTGTATGGCTTGTTTTTGTGTCTGAGCGCCGTACTCAGATTATTGCATGGTGTGCTTTTTCCGAAATTTTTTTTTCAAATCTGACACAGCGGTTGCATTAAGGAGAAGTGGATCTAAAATTCCATGCATAACACTTGTATCTTTTAGCAATGTTTATTATGAGTATTTATGTAAATTGATGTGGCTCTCTGCAAAATCACCGGATGTTTTAGAACTACTGAACATAACGCGCCAATGTAATCTGAGATTTCTGGATATAAATATGAACTTTATCGAACAAAACATATGTATTGTGTAACATGAAGTCCTATGAGTGTCATCTGATGAAGATCAAAGGTTAGTGATTAATTTTCTCTATTTCTGCTTTTTGTGACTCCTCTCTTTGGCTGGAAAAATGGCTGTGTTTTTCTGTGACTAGGTGCTGACCTAACATAATCGTTTGGTGTGCTTTAGTCGTAAAGCCTTTTGAAAAAATTTATAACAAGTTTATCTTTAAAATGGGGTAAAATACTTGTATGTTTGAGGAATTTTAATTATGGGATTTCTGTTGTTTTTAATTTGGCGCCCTGCAATTTCACTGGCTGTTGGCGAGGTGGGACGCTACCGTCCCGAATATCCCAGAGAGGTTAAATGGAAGAAGTTTGGAAACACCAATACTCTTCCTAGAGCTGGCCGCCCGGCCAAACTGAGAAATTGGGAGAGAAGGGCCTTGGTCCGGGAAATGACCAAGAACCCAATGGTCACTCTGACAGAGCTCGTCTGTGGAGATGGGAGAATCTTGCAGAAGGACAACCATCTCTGCAGGATTCCACCAATCAGGCCTTTATGGTAGAGTGGCCAGACGGAAGCCACTCAGTAAAAGGCACAACAGCCCACTTGGAGTTTTCCAGAAGGCAACTAAAGGAATCTGAATACTTTCGAATGCACTGTGTGTGTGTGTGTGTGTGTGTGTGTGTGTGTGTGTGTGTGTGTGTGTGTGTGTACATGCATATATACACACATATATATACACACATATATTTACATATACACACATACATATACACACGACACGTTTTAATGACTCCAACCTAAGTGTACTTAAACTTCTGACTTCAACTGTATATCCAATAGTTCTTCCTGGCTGTATGTAATAACACTTAAGATTTTCTGGGCTAACAATGTAAAAAATAATACATTAAACAAAACGATAGTATAGTAGCATAGTTTCCTAAGGCCTCGAAGTGAGGGGACCATCTCTGTCGGTGCTAAAATCTGTTGTATGTAAAATAGTGTGCTTGTCATGCCCAGATCTGTTTCACCTGTCTTCGTGATTGTCTCCACCCCACTCCAGGTGTCACCCATCTTCCCCATTATCCCCTGTATATTTATACCTGTGTTTTCTGTCTGTTGCCAGCTCGTCTGGTTTGTTCAAGCCTACCAGCTTTTTGTGTCTCAGTTCCTGCTCTTTCCAGTTTCTCTTTTATCCCCCTTCTCGATTTTGACCCTTGCCTGCCCTGACCCCGTACCCGCCCACCTGACCACTCCGCCTATCCCTGAGCCTACCTACCATCCTGTACCTTGGCCTCTACTCTGGATTATCGACCCCTGCCTGCCTTGACCTGTCGTTTGCCTGCCCCTGTTGTTACAATAAACATTGTTACTTCACACAGTCTGCACTTGGGTCTTTTTTGTAAAAAAAAATATTTTTTGGGGGGGTGCACTTGGGTCTTACCTTGGTACCTGATAGTGTCATAGCTTGGAAAACAAATAAATGTGACTCTGGATGACAACATAATGTTTCCAACATGAGGGCTAAATACGCTTTTGTTTTGTTTCCTTGACACGATACTAACGAGTATCGCGATACTGGTATTGTCCCAGCCCTAGTATACATAATGAATTTAAAGGTATAAAAATGGAAGTAGCAACTGCAGATTGCCCCTTAACGCCAGTAATAACACCTGTATAGTATGATAAAGAAAACTTGGCCAACACGTGGATAACTATATGCTACTGCTGATATACACTCACCGGACATTTTATTAGATACATTTCCGTGAACGCGGTGGTGTATTGCACCTACAGACGTGGCTGTGGCTTGCTTTAAAAAAACAAGCAGACAGGCATCGACGCATTCAGTTATTGTTTGATTGAACATTAGAATGAGCAAAACAAGTGACATAGGCGACTTTGTGAGCGTAGTATGATCGTTGGTGCCAGGCGTGCCGGATCCAGTATCTCAGAAACGGCTGCCCTCCTGGGCTTTTCACGCACAACAGTGTCTAAGGTTTACAGAGAATGGTGCAACAAACAAAACACATCCAGTCAGTTGCAGACCTGTGGAAAATGTGGGCGAAAACAGCCCGTTGATGAGTGAGGTCAAAGGAGAATGGCAAGAATCGTGCAAGCTAACAGGCGGTCAACAAATATACAAATAACAGCGCAGTACAACAGTGGTGTGCAGAACGGCATCTCAGAACGCATAATTCCTTGTCACGGATGGGCTGTTGCAGCAGACGACCACACCAGGTTCCACTCCTATCAGCTAAAATCAATAAGAAGTGGCTCCAGTGGGCACCCGATCACCAACACTATACAATTGAGTGGAGAAAAAAAAACATGACAGCGAGTTCATTTTACTTGAGTGGCCTGCGTAGTCCCCAGACCTCAATCCAATAGAGCATCTTCGGGATGAGATGGAACAGGCTGTTCGCAGCATGAATGTACCGCCGTTCAATCTGCAGCAACTTCGTGGTACCATTGCGTCAGCATGGACCAACATCCCTGTGGAATGATTCTGACACCTTGTACAATGCCCTGAATAATTAAGGTTGTTCTGAAGGCAAAGGGAGGTCCGACCCGGTACTAGATGGGTTTCCCTAATAAACTGACTGGTGAGTGTATAAATGAGCAATATGGGCAAACATTATGTTTGACAAAACATAAGTGTAACAAGAGGAACCTGATATGATTGGTTCGGTGAAACAGCTTAGAAAGGGAAATTTCTATGAAACAGCTTAGGTATTTTATTTTATTTAACTAGGCAAGTCAGTTAAGAACAAATTCTTATTTACAATGACAGCCTACTTTGTTTGTGTTCTAAAAGCATGTTGCAATGTTTTGGAGTGGAAGTTCTAGTTGTATTAGTTCCCTAACTCGTCCTGAATAAGCCAGCTGACCTAACGTTAGCACAGTGACCGCAAAAGCCATTCAGTTTTGTAAGTCTTCTAATATTTGAAACTATTCTAAGGGATCAGGAATACTGTGCAATACGTGTGCATCTGGGTCGAGTTCATTAAAGCACACAATTGAAAGCATTGGAAAATGAAAAGGTCCGTTTCCTATTGGCTAAGCCCAGGTAGTCCCCACATGTTTCAATAAGTTGTTTTGCCATTTTATGCCTAATGAACATGACCCTGGCTTGGATACCAAACATAGTTGTGTGGACGTGGAAAGCTTTACCTTGCTTTGTAGTGTGAGCTGAAGGGGTTGGTTGGTTGGATGTCGCCCTGAGAGTTGCTGTTGAAGGGATTGGGCGAGCGCAGGTCTCCAGAGCTGCCCGAACGCCCCCCGTCGGTCTTGCGTCCCTCCTTCTTCCCGGTCACACGTTCAAGTAGGCTGACCTTCTCCTTCTTCTCCTTTTTCTCCCCTTGGTCCCACAGCTGGCCCTGCTCCACCTCAAATGGGTTGCGGTTGCGAGGAAGGGTGGCGTACTTCTGCGGCAGGCCATCGCTGATATCAGTAAAAGGGTCACAGTGTTCCTCTGTGTTCTGGTAGCCTCGCACCTCACTCTGGGAGCGCCTGTGAGGGGCGGCACCACTCCCTTTCTCTAAGAAACACAACAAACAAAATAACTGATATTTTTTTATGGAAATAATACTAATCACACAAAAAAAGAATGTCTCCTTAGGGGTACTAATCTGATACATGTTGACTAACAAAGTGGTTCCCAAAGTGAAAAGATGTCTGCATGTATGACTATCAGTCGCTTTGGATAAAAGTGTCTGTTAAATGGCTTATATATATATATATATATATATATATATATATATATATATATATATATATATATATATATATATATATATATATATATATATATACATATACGTATATATACGTATATATATATATACATACACATACACATACACATATACATATACATATACATATACATATATATACATATACATATATATATATATATATATACACACACACATATATATACACTGCTCCAAAAAATAAAGGGAACACTAAAATAACACATCCTATATCTGAATGAATGAAATATTCTTATTAAATACTTTTTTCTTTACATAGTTGAATGTGCTGACAACAAAATCACACAAAAATGATCAATGGAAATCAAATTTATCAACCCATGGAGGTCTGGATTTGGAGTCACACTCAAAATTAAAGTGGAAAACCACACTACAGGCTGATCCAACTTTGATGTAATGTCCGTAAAACAAGTCAAAATGAGGCTCAGTAGTGTGTGTGGCCTCCACGTGCCTGTATGACCTCCCTACAACGCCTGGGCATGCTCCTGATGAGGTGGCGGATGGTCTCCTGAGGGATCTCCTCCCAGACCTTGACTAAAGCATCCACCAATTCCTGGACAGTCTGTGGTGCAACGTGGCGTTGGTGGATGGAGCGAGACATGATGTCCCAGATGTGCTCAATTGGATTCAGGTCTGGGGAACGGGCGGACCAGTCCATAGCATCAATGCCTTCCTCTTGCAGGAACTGCTGACACACTCCAGCCACATGAGGTCTAGCATTGTCTTGCATTAGGAGGAACCCAGGGCCAACCGCACCAGCATATGGTCTCACAAGGGGTCTGAGGATCTCATCTCGGTACCTAATGGCAGTCAGGCTACCTCTGGCGAGCACATGGAGGGCTGTGCGGCCCCACAAAGAAATGCCACCCCACACCATGACTGACCCACTGCCAAACCGGTCATGCTGGAGGATGTTGCAGGCAGCAGAACGTTCTCCACGGCATCGCCAGACACTGTCACGTCTGTCACATGTGCTCAGTGTGAACCTGCTTTCATCTGTGAAGAGCACAGGGCGCCAGTGGCGAATTTGCCAATCTTGGTGTTCTCTGGCAAATGCCAAAAGTCCTGCACGGTGTTGGGCTGTAAGCACAACCCCCACCTGTGGACGTCGGGCCCTCATACCACCCTCATGGAGTCTGTTTCTGACCGTTTGAGCAGAATCATGCACATTTGTGGCCTGCTGGAGGTCATTTTGCAGGGCTCTGGCAGTGCACCTCCTTGCACAAAGGCGGAGGTAGCGGTCCTGCTGCTGGGTTGTTGCCCTCCTACGGCCTCCTCCACGTCTCCTTATGTACTGGCCTGTCTCCTGGTAGCGCCTCCATGCTCTGGACACTACGCTGACAGACACAGCAAACCTTCTTGCCACACCTCGCATTGATGTGCCATCCTGGATGAGCTGCACTACCTGAGCCACTTGTGTGGGTTGTAGACTCCGTCTCATGCTACCACTAGAGTGAAAGCACCGCCAGCATTCAAAAGTGACCAAAACATCAGCCAGGAAACATAGGAACTGAGAAGTGGTCTGTGGTCACCACCTGCTGAACCACTCCTTTATTGGGGGTGTCTTGCTAATTGCTTATAATTTCCACCTTTTGTCTATTCCATTTGCACAACAGCATGTGAAATTTATTGTCAATCAGTGTTGCTTCCTAAGTGGACAGTTTGATTTCACAGAAGTGTGATTGACTTGGAGTTACATTGTGTTGTTTAAGTGTTCCCTTTATTTTTTTGAGCAGTGTATATATACACACACACACACACACACACGCACACACACACGCACGCACACACAGTTGAATTCGGAAGTTTACATACACTTAGGTTGGAGTCATTAAAACTCGTTTTTCAACCACTCCACAAATTCCTTGTGGAGGAATTTTCTCAATAGGGGGTGCTGTTTGCACTTTTTTCACAAAAATTTTGTTCCCAAATTAAACTGCCTCGTACTCAATTCTTGCTCGTACAATATGCATATTATTATTACTATTGGATAGAAAACACTCTCTAGTTTCTAAAACCGTTTGAATTATATCTGTGAGTAAAATAGAACTCGAGTTGGAGCAATTTTCCTATGAGGAAGTGAGAAATCTGAAATCATGCAGGCTGTTCTGAGGTCAGTTTATTAATTTGCATGTCTTCTATTGGTTGAGATGCACTGCATACGCCTTCCCCTGGATGTCAGCAACTAGTGAGAATTGGAATGGAGTTGCTAGGCAGATCTGAGGCCATATAAATGGGCTCGGAACGGGGGGTCCTCTCTTTCCTTCATTCGCCATGACGCAAGACAGACCTCAGGATGGCGTTCTAGAAAGCTCCCGTTATAGCCCTTAGATATATCCGGCTCTGATTTTATTCGATATAGGTGTTAAAGACATCATAATGTTGTTATTTTAAACCGAGTTATATCAGTTTATATCAGTATATTGCGATTTTCGGATATTTATTTGTGCTGCGTTCTAGTGAGTTGGGTACGTCTGGGCCACATGGCTAATGTTTACTGCTAATTCCAAAGTTGAAGGCGACAATCTACAGCCGATCAACGATTCTTTTGGACAAAGGACAACTTGCCCAAGATTCTGATGGGAGCTCATCAAAAAGTCAGAACTATTTATGATGTTAATTCGTTGTTCTGTTGAAAAATGTAAAACTCATATTCCGCCATTAATTTCGGTGTGGTCTCGCTTTAACGCACGCTGTATGTCGTAGTAGCGGTAATTTTAAAAATCTAACACAGCGGTTGCATTAAGAACTAATGTATCTTTCATTTGCTGTCCAACCTGTATTTATTAGTCAAGTTTATGATTAGTTACTGATTAGATTAGGTGCCTCTCCCAAGATTTCTCCCGACATATTGTTGGCAGCTTGGCTACTATTCTCATTGTATAACCACGATTTGTGCCGCTAAATATGCACATTTTCGAACAAACTCTATATGTATTGTGTAATATGATGTTATAGGACTGTCATCTGAAGAAGTTTGAGAAGGTTAGTGAAAAAAATTAATATCTTTTGCTGGTTTATTCGTTATCGCTATTGTTGGCTTGAATCAATGCTGTTGTGTGGTTGGCTATTGTAGTAAGCTAATATAATGCTATACTGTGATTTCGCTGTAAAACACTTAAAAAATCTGAAATATTGGCTGGATTCACAAGATCTTTGTCTTTCATTTGCTGTACGCTGTGTATTTTTCATAAATGTTTTATGATGAGTATATAGGTAATTCACGTTGGTCTCTGTAGTTATTCTAGTTGCTTTGGTGAGAGTTGTGATGGTGGCTGCAATGGTAAACTATGATTTATACCTGAAATATGCACATTTTTCTAACAAAACATATGCTATACAATAAATATGTTATCAGACTGTCATCTGATGAAGTCGAAATTGTGATAGCTACCTATGCAGGAAAAAAATGGTGGGAAAAAAAAGTTGTGTCTTTTGCTATCGTGGTTAGCTAATAGATTTACATAGTGTCTTCCCTGTAAAACATTTTAAAAATCAGAAATGATGGCTGGATTCACAAGATGTGTATCTTTCATCTGGTGTCTTGGACTTGTGATTTAATGATATTTAGATGCTAGTATTTACTTGTGACGCTATGCTAGTCAGCTTTTTTACTGATCGGGGTGCTCCCGGATCTGGGATTGTGTGCAAGTAGAAGTTAACAAAACTATAGTTTCGGTAAGTCGGTTAGGACCTCTACTTTGTGCATGACACAAGTAATTATTCCAAAAATGGTTTACAGACAGATTATTTCACTTATAATTCACTGTAAAAAAATGTTTAGAACTCCACAAGTCTGGTTCATCCTTTCCAAATGCTTGAATGTACTACGTTCATCTGTACAAACAATAGTACGCAAGTATAAAACCATGGGAACATGCAGCGGTCATACCGCTAAGGAAAGAGATGCATTGTCTCCTAGACATGAATGTACTTTGATGCGAAAAGTGCAATTCAATCCCAGAACAAGAGCAAAGGACCTTGTGAAGCTGCTGGAGAAAACACTTTGAGGTACAATAGGATAGGATAAAGTAATCCTTCTAACCCTCCCCCCCCTTAAAAGAGTTAGATGCACTATTGTAAAGTGGTTGTTCCACTGGATATCATAAGGTGAATGCACCAATTTGTAAGTCGCTCTGGATAAGAGCGTCTGCTAAATGACTTAAATGTAAATGTAAATGTACAAAAGTATCTATATCCAGAGTAAAACGAGTCTACATAACCCGAAAGGCCGCTCAGCAAGGAAGAAGCCACTGCTCCAAAACCGCCATAAAAAAGCCAGACTACGGTTTGCAACTGCACATGAGGACAAAGATCGTACATTTTGGAGAAATGTCCTCTGGTCTGATGAAACAAAAATAGAACTGTTTGGCCATAATCACCATCGTCATGTTTGGAGGAAAAAGGGGGACGCTTGCAAGCCGAAGAACACCATCCCAACCATGAAGAACAGGGATAGCAGCATCTTGTTGTGGGGGTGCTTTGCTGCAGAAGGGACTGGTGCACTTCACAAAATAGATGGCTTCATGAGGTAGGAAAATTATGTGGATATATTGAAGCAACATCTCAAGACATCAGTCAGGAAGTTAAAGCTTGGTCGCAAATGGGTCTTCCAAATGGACAATGACCCCAAGCATACTTCCAAAGCTGTGGCAAAATGGCTTAAGGACAACAAAGTCAAGGAATTGGAGTGGCCATCACAAAGCCCTGACCTCAATCCTAGGAGGCAAGGAGGCCTACAAACCTGACTCAGTTACACCATCTCTGTCAGGAGGAATGGGCCAAAATTCACCAAACTTATTGTGGGAAGCTTGTGGAAGGCTCTAGAAGAAAAAGAAACGCACACATATTTAGGCGAGGTGCTGGCTAGCGGAGTAGAAAACTTATCGTGACTTTGCCATTGTAATTGTTTGTAAGCTTGTGTAGTCTAAAATGAATCTATGATCGTATGCTATCCATTTGTTTTAAACGTTGGTAATACATTTTTTGCATCTGAGCTCCTAGAGTGTGCGGCTCTCCTTTATTTTTAAGCTTGTGGAAGGCTAACTGAAATGTTTGACCCAAGTTAAACAATTTAAAAGGCAATGCTACCAAATACTAATTGAGTGTATGTAAACTTCTGACCCACTGGGAATGTGATGAAAGAAATAAAAGCTGAAAAAAAATCTCTACTATTATTCTGACATTTCACATTTTTAAAATAAAGTGGGGATCCTAACTGACCTAAGACAGGGAATTTTTACTAGTATTAAATGCCAGGAATTGTGAGAAACTGAGTAAAAATGTATTTTGCTAAGTTGTATGTAAATGTCCGACTTCAACTGTATGTATACATATATACACACACACACACACACACACACACACACACACACACACCTACCCAATCAAGCGTTTTTCTTTATTTTTACTATTTTATACATTTGTAGAATAATAGTGAAGACATGAAAACTATGAAATAACACATATGGAATCATGTAGTAACCAAAAAAGGTATTAAACTCATCTAAATATATTTGATATTTTAGAGATTGTTCAAAGTAGCCATCCTTTGCCTTGATGACAGCTTTGCAAACTCTTGGTCAGGGAGGTGACATAGAACCCGATGATCACGAACAGAGCTCTAGAGTTCCTCTGTGGAGATGGGAGATCCTTACAAAAGGACCACTATCTCTGCAGCACTCCACCAATCAGGCCTTTATGGTAGAGTGGCCAGACGGAAGCCACTCTTCAATAAAAGGCACATGACAGCCCTCTTGGAGTTTGCCAAAAGGCACCTAAAGGACTGAGACCATGAGAAACAAGATTATCTGGTCTGATGAAACCAAGATTGAACTCTTTGGCCTGAATACCATGCGTCACGTCTGGAAGAAACCAGGCACCATCCCTACCGTGAAGCATGGTGGTGGCAGCATCATAATGTGGGGATGTTTTTCAGTGGCAGGGGCTGAGAGACTAGTCAGGATCGAGGGAATAATGAACGGAGCAGTTCAAAGTATAAAGATCCTTGATGAAAACCTTCACCAGAGTGCTCAGGACCTCAGACTGGGGTGAAGGTTCACCTTCCAACAGGACAACGACCCTAAGCACTCAGCCAAGACAATGCAGGAGTGTCTTTGGGACAAGTCTCTGAATGTCATTGAGTAGCCCAGCCAGAGCACGTACTTGAACCCGATCAAACATATCTGGAGAGACCTGAAAATAGCTGTGCAGTGACACTCCCAATCCAACCTGATAGAGCTTGAGAGGATCTGCAAGCTTGTAGCGTGCGTCATAACCAAGAAGACTCGAGGCTGTAATCACTGCCAAAGGTGCTTCAACAAAGTACTGAGTCAAGTGTCTGAATACTTATGTGTATGTGAAATCATAAAAAATAAAACAATTGCTACATTTGCAAAAATATATTTTAAAAACAATTTTTGCTTTGTCATTATGGAGTATTGTATGTAGTAGATTGATGAGGGGGAAAAAAACAATTGAATACATTTTCGAATAAGGTTGTACTGTAACAAAATAGGCCTAACACTAGAAGAAGCTGCTGTCCTTACCCAGCTCCTCGATGGAGTTCATAGAGTCCAGCTTGGGGCGGAAGTGGGTGCCAATGAGGTCGGACATGGAGTGGGCAGCGGAGAGCTTATGGGAGCCGGCCAGTAAGTGTCTCTTGATTTTGGGCTCTGGCTGGGGCTGATGGTCCGGAGCACTGGGCTGACGAAGGGTCTCCGAGTCAAACATGGCGGAGCGGGGCAGGATGGCTGAGGAGGTGTCGGAGAAGCCACCATCGTGCTTGCGACCCTTCAGCTTGTCCTTGAGTTTAGTGAAGGGCGAGCGGGGCTTGTCCTTTACGGAAAGGTCGAACATGCTGGCCGTCATGTTGTTCCTCATGAACTGGATGCTGACCTGGATCTTCCCTCTCTCCTTCCTCTTCTTCCCTGGCCTGGAGTCCAAAGAGTACCAGCTGAAAGAAGAACATAGGGATAATTAGACAGGTAATTGTTGTTAGTGGCACATTAAAATGAATACAGGAATATAAGATGAAAACATCAAAGAAAACAGCAGGTGCCTTAATGGGTGGTAAAACGTCACAAATTCAAGTTAAAGTTAATTTTTTTGTTCTGAGATAATTTAGGTTTGTCATAGCAACATGGGTGGTTACATATTCATCCTTTTAAAAATGTATGAATTATGAACATGTTCAGACATTTTTCCACTTGGAAATATTGGTGTAAGTTTTTTTTTTTTTTTAATCAGTGAAAAATATAGGCCTATTATTTAATTCATCTAAATTCTAGGCTTTGTTTATGAAAAATTTGCTTTAAAAAAACAACAAAAAAACAGGCTAAAGTGATATGCTCTATCGACTGAGGTAAAAACTATCAGTAAACGTACAACACAGAAATCTGAGAGTACCCAAGTGAATTGAGCCATTTATTTTGAAGAAATTATTAGAAAAGTGGGGTTCAAAAAACTGTTTGAGTCCGACATTTCCCTGAGGAAGAGTAACAACTTGTGTATTCAATAAATTATTAGGGTAAAATGTCTGTGGTGGAAGTCCCCAATTTCACCTCACATAAATCCACAGGCGACGTCACTTGAAGCTTTTCGTCTCCCTGTGAATACATATTATACGAGGGATAAACATAATTCCCTGCTAACTGTGATGGTCTGAATCGCGAAAAGAATGTTGAATAATATGGTTCATCAAGGCCATTCTGCTACTCTGCTCCTGTTTATTTAACCTCTTTGCCTTTTCTGCTGGAAGTAATACGATTGATGCCGTCGCTGTGAGAAAAAGGGGTGACATTTGCACAAATCTGGCCTTTGTTCAGAACTGCTACGACAAGCAATTGGGAAATTACAAAGGCAATGATGCAGGATAACCATGCAACTCATACATGCTAATGAGAATGCTGGCTTCTCCATAGCCTAGGCCTAGCCCAGTGGTCACCAACCTTTGAGGGGAGATCACTTTTTAAGTCAAAATGCAGGCGGAGGTCTAGCGCTCTGATAAAAAATTAAAAATTAAAAAAAACATTACTTAAAAAACGTAAGCCTATGCAACATTAACCAATTAAAAACAGCTCTGTAGCAATGATGTGTGTGCAATAGGCTATAGGCCCAATACATTATCAATGCATATTGGCTATGCTTGAATTACCCTGCCAATGGCATTGCAATGTTGTTCTTCTCAGACAATTTAATCATTATATTATAAAACTTGAGGTATATGATCAACCTTGGTAATAGATACTTTGCTGTATTACTTGAGGCATAGCTGAGTGAGCATGAATTGAAATAATTCGCTTTTTTTATTTTATTGATGGTGCCTGCATCTGACGGTCAATCTCAGCGGATGGAGACTGACCAAAAAGAAGACCCTGTCTTCCAGCTGATGGCGGAGTTTGTACCTTCAGACACATGAAATGGTTCAAAATGGAGACACTTCGACTATCCCGCACAGGGCAGCTGAATCAAGTGCACCGACCACAAACAGCGCGAAACAAATATAAAAACACGAACGCAAGGCTTTATCAAAGACAGGCAAAAACTGCTTCTCCAATAGAAATCCCCGATCACACTTGAGACTACGTCATGGCGACGTTGGCTAGCTAAACACGTCATCGGATCCAAACGGTCGTTTCTCCCGCCGAACTGCACATGTGCAGGCTGTCAAATCAAAAAGGCACTCCTTCAATATAAAGTTGTTTAAGACAAACATTAAAATGTGTAAGTTTGTCACGATCAAGAGGTTGGAGTAATAGCATGCTAAACTACTTAAGAAATTAGCTCGAATCTAGGTTGTGCCTTTAGATTTCGGGAAAATTAAAAACGAAGGAAGAATTTTGCACTTCTCATTGACTTCTCAAACCCCGGCCTGGTCTATTTGGTCTGTTTCACAAGCGTTCCCGGAAGTCTCACGAAGTTGCGCTTTCTTTGTTTAGAAACTCTGTGCCTTTATTATTGGGTTTTTTATAGAAATTGTTGGCGATCGACTAGGAATGCTTTGGAGATCGACCAGTAGACCGCGATCGACCGCTTTGTGACCACTGGTCTGGCCTTTTTAAACCAATGGTTTGTCGACTGCAACAATGTAGAACTGGGAACAAAGCTCACTCAAAATACAAAGTCAACATTTAAACCACCTCTCAAACAGCAGGTGCTCTGGTAAATTCCACAATTCCTCAATGAGCACAACCTCTCTCTGTCTGTTCAAGCTATAGGCTATTTCTGTCATTGGAAAAGTGGACAGGCATGATGTTTTTTGCCCTAAACTGTGTCTAAAGAACCTCCATGGCAGGGGCCTCTTGGTCTAGCTAGCCTTATTCACATAGTGTGCTCTGTCCTTCGGAGCACGATCTAGGAGCCACAGCATGCTGCTGAGGGGGCCAGCCCTGTACTTCACATGGGTGTCAAGGCCAAGATAAACCTCCCTCTGCCTGGAACCACAATACTCCCACTCTACCAAGACCTCTGAGAAACTCCTCACAATCAACACAGGTGTGCGATAATTAGGGGCTGCCTACTTCAATGTCTAGATAGACTCTCCTCCCCATGTGTCAGCTTGAAAATACAGTTGACGGACACAGCTAGTTAGCAAATTGGGACTGCTCCAGTATATGGATATGGCAGCACAAGAGTGGGCCTTTGGCTCATTCTAGTTGAGTCAGTTGTGTGGGATGACTAAATACTGGTACATTGACATCTCCACAACAGCTCTGTACTTGAATGACTGCAAAACCCTGGAGGTGCATCAGCTCCGGCACCTTGAATAAATACTACCATCAACGGTTGCCTATGACACATCGCAATTCTCCCCAACTAAATGGGTAAAGAGGAAGTGTGCTAATGTTTGCATGACGAAATGTACCAATGGCTAATTGACACCAGATCCTCTTATGTTCCTGTTCCTCTGAGCAGAATGGAGGCTTACTCATCCACGTAGCCTAGGCCTAGCTAACCACAACACATTGTGCCATAGTTATTCTACACAGCCAAAAATAACTTTACACAGCGCAACTGGATTGGGTGGAGCTGGTGTAGTGTTTTTTTCCATACATCCACACCACTGGAAAAATATATATCATTTGAGTCAGAATTAGTAACAAGACATGTTTGGCCAGTTCAACCACATTCAGTTAGCATAGGCTAATACCCAAAAGAGCACAACATAATGTTTAGCCTATGCCATGTCCATAAATGACAGTTTACCATCTCAATTCCAGTATAAGGCAAGAATAAGCAAGGACAGTATTGCCATTTGTTGATTGTGTGATTACTGGAATTGAGGTGGAACAGTTTGCTGCTATTAGACAGGAAAGATTATCTGATGGCCTGCTGACTGCGGTTCTCGCTGGACTAGTTCACCAACTACAAAGACTGCACCCAGTCAACTCAATTACAACATGAATGGCAGTCTATTCTCAAAAGACTAACCTCCTGATTCATTGTTCGGTGTCAACAAAGCACATCTTTTAACTAGCACAATGGCGTAGCCTGTGTCACAACAAGACAGATGTCCAGGCAACTAGGGGTGAAACAGGTCACCAAATCCAGTTTAGTACATATTGCTTTTTTGGGGTTACGGTTCGTTTTCGGTACAGCGGGAAATATAAAACACCAACAGTTACTGTAGTTAATTTTGGTTTATTTGAGAGAATACAAAACGTTGGTATTTCCGATTCCATAAATTATCATGAGTCATATAATGACTGGTGAGAGCACAATCAGAATACCAACACTTTGTATTTTCTTAAATGAAAACGCACGATTACTCAACAACACTAAAACAAAGTGCAATATGCGTGTGAAATCGTATAGGCCTATGGCATGATATTTTCTTACAAAGATGAAAATATGTGCACTTGTGTGACTCTCATTAAGGGGGCGTGTCAGCAGCACAGTATCTCTCATCTCCCCCACTGGGGTAATGTGATGGGCTGTCATTAAGTACCTTTGTGTAGCACTGGAGGCCCATCCATCTGTAGTAAGCGCAACACAATGCACCATTGCTTATATAGAGCGGGTACTACCCGTTTGCTGAAAATTGGCGCGAGAGGGCGAAGTTCGTAATGGGCGCATATCCGCGGCTATAAACATGCCTATCGCTCTTGTAATTTATTTGGCACGGTCAGAATCGGCAGCGAAGGGCTGCTTGAATGCAGAGGGAAGAAAAAGTTGTGATTTTTTTTGGCGTTTCCATCTTGCTCAGGTGGTAGGAACACTAGGGTGATGTCGACATAAATTTGCCAACATGTTTGAGGTGTTGGCAGCTGCATGGGCTATTTCGTTGAGCAGTGGCGACATAGTACTGTTAACTCTCTGTCCATCGCTGTTGTAATCTACTGGGAAGCCAAAATGTTCCCAAACTGGAGATTTAAATGATGGAGAATCCTCCTGGTTTATCGACCCCATCCTACAGGGCCCGGTTTCCGATAGCGATGGAATTTAGGCTTACGAGTGTTTTCACGATGCATCGTTCCTACAACGGCCGATATGCGTTTCCCAGTGCGTCGTTGTGGCCTGTGTCAATAAGGATAGGATCAAAATAAATTCAGCACTGCTCTCTGACCAGCGTTCTCCCTTTCCAATCTTACCATAACATTATAATTACTCCACAATACTGACGACGAATCAGCTCCTAGAGAGCTATTATCACCTATGGCTACAAATATTGAGGTAGGGTATTCTAGTTCTTACCCCAGCGGTTCGCAAACTAGGGGTCACGACCTGATATGAAAATGGGTTTGCGGGATATTTATAAAAAATGCTGTTTTATAAATGAAATATTATATATTGAACAAAAATATAAACTCAACATGCAAAAACTTCAAAGATTTGACTGAGTTACGGTTCATATTAGAAAATCAGTCAATTCGAATGAAATCATTTAGGCCATAATCTATGGATTTCACATGGCTGGGCAGGTGCCGTTCCCCACCCACTGGAGAGCCAGGCCCAGCTAATCAGAATTAGTTTTTCCCCCACAAACGGGCTTAATTACAGACAGAAATACTCCTCAGTACATTTTTTTAATTTAAAAGGCACACGTAGCCTACATATCAATACATACACACAAACTATAAACTATCTAGGTCAAATAGGGGAGAGGCATTGTGCAGCGAGGTGTTGCTTGATCTGTTTCTTTAAACCAGGTTTGCTGTTTATTTGAGCAATATGAGATGGAACGGAGTTCCTCGCAATAATGGCTCTATAAAAATACTGTACGCTTTCTTGAATTTGTTCTGGATTTGGGGACTGTGAAAAGACCCCTGGTGGCATGTCTGGTGGGGTAAGTGTGTGTGTGTCAGAGTTGTGTGTAAGTTGACTACGCAAACATTGGGATTTTCAACACAAGTGATGCAGTCAGTCTCCTCAACTCTTAGCCAATAGAGACTGGCATGCATAGTATTTATATCAGCCCTCTGATTATAATGAAGAGCAAGATGTGCCGCTCTGTTCTGGGCCAGCTGCAGCTTAACTAGGTCTTTCCTTGCAGCACTCGACTGGACAATAATCAAGATAAGAAAACTAGCCTGCAGAACTTGCTTTTTGGAGTGTGGTGTCAAAAAGCAGTTTCATCTGTTCTGCCTGCGGCAGTTCACAGGACGTGTTAACTTGTCCCGGACCTTCTGATTTCGACTCTCTACCGCAACTGCTGTCTCTAACTCTGAATGCTCAACTATAAAAAAACAACTGACATTTACTCATGAGGTGCTGACCTGTTGCACCCTGTACAACAAATGTGATTATTATTTGAACCTGCTGGTCATCTATGAACGTTTGAACATCTTGGCCATGTACTGTTATAATGTCAACCCGGCACAGCCAGAAGAGGACTGGCCACCCATCAGAGCCTGGTTCCTCTCTAGGTTTCTTCCTAGGTTCCTGCCTTTCTAGGGAGTTTTTTTCTAGCCACTGTGCTTCTACCTCTGCATTGCTTGCTGGGTTTCGGTATAGTACTTTGACATTGGCTGATGTAAAAAGAGCTTTATAAATACATATGTTTGATCTCTTTATTACCGACAGACCTCTCCCCATCTTCACAAACTTTGATTGTAAACTCAGCAAAAAAGAAATGCCCTCTCACTGTCAACTGCGTTTATTTTCATTAAACTTACCAATTATATGTGTATATATTTGTATGAACATAACAAGATTCAACAACTGAGATATAAACTGAACAAGTTCCACAGACATGTGACTAACAGAAATGGAATAATGTGTCCCTAAACAAAGGCGGGTCAAAATCAAAACTAACCGTCAGTATCTGGTGTGGCCACCAGCTGCATTAAGTACTGCAGTGCATCTCCTCCTCATGGACTGCACCAGATTTGCCAGTTCTTGCTGTGAGATGTTACTCCACTCTTCCACCAAGGCACCTGCAAGTTCCCAGACATTTCTGGGGGGAATGGCCCTTGCCCTCACCCTCCGATCCAACAGGTCCCAGACGTGCTCACTGGGATTGAGATCCGGGCTCTTTGCTGGCCATGGCAGGACACTCACATTCCTGTCTTGCAGGAACTCAGCCATACTGCTCGTTCTGTGCGTGGTGGCATTGTCATGCTGGAGGGTCATGTCAGGATGAGCCTGCAGGAAGGGTGCCACATGAGGGAGGAGGATGTTTTCCTTGTAACGCACAGCGTTGAGATTGCCTGCAATGACAACAAGCTCAATCCGATGATGCTGTGACAACACCACCCCAGACCATGACGGACCCTCCACCTTGATCCCGCTCCAGAGTACAGGCCTCGGTGTAACGCTCATTCCTTCTACGATAAACGCAAATCTGATCATCACCCCTGGTGAGACAAAACCGCGACTCATCAGTGAAGAGCACTTTTTGCCAGTCCTGTCTGGTCCAGCGACAGTGGGTTTGTGCCCATAGGCGACGTTGTTGTCTTACAACAGGCCTACAAGCCCTCAGTCCAGCCTCTCTCGGCCTATTGCAGACAGTCTGAGCACTGATGGAGGGATTGTGCGTTCCTGGTGTAACTCGGGCAGTTGTTGTTGCCACCCTGTACCGGTCCTGCAGATGTGCTGTTCGGATGTACCAATCCTGTGCAGGTGTAACACATGGTCTGCCACTGCGAGGACGATCAGCTGTCCGTCCTGTCTCCCTGTAGCTCTGTCTTAGGTGTCGCACAGTATGGACTTTGCAATTTATTTCCCTGGTCACCTCTGCAGTCCTCATGCCTCCTTGCAGCATGCCTAAAGCATGTTCACGCAGATGAGCAGGGACCCTGGGCATCTTTCTTCTGGTGTTTTTCAGAGTCAGTAGAAAGGCCTCTTTAGTGTCATAAGTGTTCATAACTGTGACCTTAATTGCCTACCATCTGTAAGCTGTTAGTGTCTTAACAACTGTTCCACAGGTGCATGTTCATTAATTGTTTATGGTTCATTGAACACGCATGGGAAAGTGTTTAAACCCTTTACAATGAAGATCTGTTAAGTTATATGGATTTTTACAAATTATCTTTGAAAGACAGGGTCCTGAAAAAGGGACGTTTCTTTTTTTGCTGAGTTTATATGTCTTGACAATGACAGTTTACAATCTAAGGTAACGCCAAGTAATTTAGTCTACTCAACCTGTTCAACAGCCACACCATTCATTACCAGATTCAGATGTCTAGAACTTAGGGAATGATTTGTACCACATACAACGCCCTTAGTTTTAAACATGTTCATGACCAGTTTATTACTGGCCACCATTCCAAAACAGATTGCAACTCTTTGTTAAGGGTTTCAGTGACTTCATTAACTGTGGTTGCCGATGCGTACAGTATATGGTTGAATCATCAGCATACATGGACACACATGCCTTGTTCAATGCCAGAGAGCTGCTCTGCGGTACACCACACTTTACATGTTTGACATTAGAGAAGCTATCATGAAAGAAAACCCTTTGAGTTCTATTAGATAGATAGCTCTGAATCCACAATATGGAAGAGGTTGAAAAGCCACAACATAAGTTTTTTCAACAACAGGTTATGGTCAATAATATCGAAGGCTGCACTGAAATCTAACAGTACAGCTCCCACAATATTTTTGTTATCAATTTCTTTCAACCAATCATCAGTCATCAGTAATTTGTGTCAGCGCAGTACAGTACATGTTGAGTGCCCTTCTCTATTTGGGCTCCCGAGTGGTGCAGCAGTCTAAGGCACTGCATCTCAGTGCTAGAGGCGTCACTACAGACCCTGGTTAGATTCCTGGCTGGATCACAACCGGCCGTGATTGGGAGTCCCATAGGGCAGTGCACAATTGGCCCAGCGTCGTCCAGGTTAGTGTTTGGCCGGGGGTAGGCCATCATTGTAAATAAGAATTTGTTCTTTGTTCTTAATTGACTTAAATAAAAGGTTAAAACAATTTTGTTTTAAATTAACATGCTGAAACTCTGTTGTTAATTTGTGTACTGAGAAATGCCAGCTCGCTGATAGGTCTGCTGTTAGAACCAGTAAAGGCCGCTTTACCACTCTTGGGTAGCGGAATGACTTTGGCTTCCCTCCAGGCCGGTGGACAAAGACTCTCCTGTAGGCTCAGATTAAATATGACAGATAGGAGTGGCTATAGAGTCAGCTACCATCCTCAGTAGCTTTGCATCTAAGTTGATAACAATAATTTTCCACTTCTCCCACACTAACTTTACAAAATTCGAACTTAAAATGCTTTAATTTATTATTAGTTATTTTGTGCATGAATACGATGCCTCACTGTTCATTGTTGGCATTTCCTGCCTAAGTTTGCCCACTTTGCCAAATAAGTAATCATTTAAATAAATTGGCAACATCAAATGGTTTTGTAATGAATAAGCCATCTGATTCAATGAAAAATGGAGTTGAATTTGTCTTTCTGCACATAATTGAATGTAAATTACATGTAAAGTGATCTTGGCTTCATAATACAGTTTCTTCTTCTTTTTGTTGAGTTTACTCACATAATATCTCAATTTGCAGTAAGTCAGCCAGTCAGATGTGCAGCCAGACTTATTAGCCACTCCTTTTGCCCCATCTCTTTCAACCATACAGATTTTCAATTCCTCATCAATCCATGGAGCCTTAACAGTTCCAACAGTCAGTTTCATAATAGGTGCATGTTTATTAATAATTGGAAGAAGATATTTCATAAATTCATCAAGTGCAGCATCTGGAGGCTCCATATTAATCACATCAGACCAACAAATATTTTTTACATCATCCGCATAAGAGTCACAGCAAAATCTTTTGCATGATCTCTAATACACTTTTTAGGCCCAGCTTTTTGAACTTTGGCTTTCCTGGATATAGCCACTATCTTAATATAGCCACTGGATATAGCCACTTTCTTTAAAAAAATATATATACGAAATATATACAATCTCAATTTAAATCTACGGATGGAACATAGTCTCCTGCAACCCGCCTTGCCCAATGTGGTACGGATCTGCTATTTTTTACACTTTAGAACCGGAACCCCATCAGTGGCGAGCCAGCTAACTAGCTAGTAGTCAGTTTGCCACTGCTAGCGGTCATCACCGTTAACTCAGACATCAGCCAGCCTCAGCCGGGTCAATTCCTGCCAGTCTGCACAGCCCAATATCAATCCAGAGCATATTCGACTGCTTTTTCTCTACCACATCTCCAGATTCCTACCGCAAGCGCGGAACCTCTACACCGGATCATCGCAGCTAGCTAGCAGCTATCCAAGTGGCTACTCCTGGCTAACGTCTCTGTCCCGAAGCAAGCATCAATTAGCTCCAGGCTAGCTCCAGGCTAGGCCCATCTCCCGGCTAGCTGAAGTGGTCCATCAGCCAATTCTTGGGCTACAATACCTATTTTGCCTGGACCCTTTTACTGCCGACAAAGAGCCCCGCCAATCCATCACGACTGGTCTGCCGACGTAACCATCCGAGGGGGTTTCAACAGGCTCTCCCGTTGCGACGTCGCTCTAAGGCCCATCTGCTAGCCCCGGCCCGCTAGCTGTCCGAATCGCCGTGTCTCCAGCTCGCATAGCTACTCACTGGACCCTATGATCACTCGGCTACACACGCCTCTACCTAATGTCAATATGCCTTGTCTATTGCTGTTTTGGTTAGTGATTATTATCCTATTTCACTGCAGAGCCCCCAGCCCTGCTCAATATTCCTTAGCTAGACCTTTTGTTCCAACCCCCACACATGTGGTGACCTCACCTGGCTTAATCAATCAAATGTATTTATTTATAAAGCCCTTCTTATATCAGCTGATGTCACAAAGTGCTGTACAGAAACCTAGCCTAAAACCCCAAACAGCAAGCAATGCAGGTGTAGAAGCACGGTGGCTAGGAAAAACTCCCTAGAAAAGCCAGAACCTAGGAAGAAACAGGCTATGAGAGGTGGCCAGCTTCAATGGTGCCTAAAGAGACAAAACCTCTCTCATCGTAACTCTATGCCTAGGTTTACCTCCTTTGTATTCACATCCTGTAATACCATTGTCTGTACATTATGCCTTGAATCTATTCTTCAGCACCCAGAAACCTGCTCCTTTCACTCTCTGTTCCGAGCGCACTAGACGACCAGTTCTTATAGCCTTTAGCCGTACCCTTATCCTACTCCTCTCGTAATGTAGAGGCTAACCCAGGCCCTGCAGCCCCTAGCTTCACTCCCAATCCCCAGGCACTCTCATTTGTTGACTTCTATAACCGTAAAAGCCTTGGTTTCATGCATGTTAACATTAGAAGCCTCCTCCATAAGTTTGTTTTATTCACTGCTTTAGCACACTCCGCCAACCCGGATGTCCTAGCAGTGTCTGAATCCTGAAATTTCCATCCCCAACTATAACATTTTCCGACAAGGTAGAACTGCCAAACGGGGGCAGAGTTGCAATCTACTGCAGAGATACCCTGCAGAGTTCTGTCATACTATCCAAGTCTGTGCCCAAACAATTCGAGCTTCTACTTTTAAAAATCCACCTTTCCAGAAACAACTCTCTCACCGTTGCCGCTTGTTATAGACCCCCTTCAGCCCCCAGCTGTGCCCTGGGCACCATTTGTGAATTGATTTCCCCCCATCCATCTTCAGAGTTCGTACTGTTAGGTGACCTAAACTGGGACATTCTTAACACCCTGGCCGTCCTACAATCTAAGCTAGATGCCCTCAATCTCACACAAATTATCAAGGAGCCTACCAGGTACAACCCTAAATCCGTAACCATGGGCACCCTCATAGATATCATCCTGACCAACTTGACCTCTAAATACACCTCTGCTGTCTTCAACCAGGATCTCAGCGATCATTACCCCATTGCCTGGGTGCGTAACGGGTTCTTGGTCAAAAAAACACCCCTCATCACTGTCAAACGCTCCCTAAAACACTTCAGCGAGCAGGCCTTTCTAATCGACCTGGCCCGGGTATCCTGGAAGGATATTGACGTCATCCCGTCAGTAGAGAATGTCTGGTCGCTCTTTAAAAGTGCTTTCCTCACCATCTTAAGCAAAAAATTTAGAACTAAGAACAGATACAGCCCTTGGTTCACCCCAGACTTGACTGCCCTTGACCAGCACAAAAACATCCTGTGGCCTTCTGCATTAGCATCGAATAGCCCCCGCGATATGCAACTTTTCAGGGAAGTCAGGAACAAATAGTCAGTTAGGAAAGCTAAAGCTAGGTTTTCAAACAGAAATTTGCATCCAATAGCACTATTTCCAAAAAGCTTTGGGACACTGTAAAGTCCATGGCGAATAAGAGCACCTCCTCCCATCTGCCCACTGCACTGAGGATAGGAAACATTGTCACCACCGATAAATCTACGATAATTGATGATTTCAATAAGCATTTTTCTACGGCTGGCCATGCTTTCCACCTGGCTACCCCTACCAACATCTCATTATCCACCCAAAAAAATTTGACCCCTATTACTAGCCTATTCAACCTCTCTTTCGTATCATCTGAGATCCCCAAAGATTGTAAAGCTGCCGCGGTCATCCCCGTCTTCAAAGGGGGAGACACTGTAGACTCAAACTGTTAGACCTATATCCATCCTGCCCTGCCTTTCTAAAATCTTCAAAAGCCAAGTTAACAAACAGATCACTGACCATTTCGAATCCCACTGTACCTTCTCCACTATGCAATCTGGTTTCCGAGCTGGTCATGGGTGCACATCAGCCACGATCAAGGTCCTAAACGATATCATAACCGCCATCAATAAAAGACAGTACTGTGCAGCCGTCTTCATCGACCTGGCCAAAGCTTCGACTGTCAATCACAGCATTCTTATCGGCAGACTCGATAGCCTTGGCTTCTCAAATGACTGCCTCGCCTGGTTCACCAACTACTTCCCAGATAGAGTTCAGTGTGTCAAATCGGAGGGCCTGTTGTACGGACCTCTGGCAGTCTCTATGGGGGTGCCACAGGGTTCAATTCTCGGACCCACTCTTTTCTCTGTATATATCAATGATGTCGCTCTTGCTGCTGGTGATTCTCTGATCCACCTCTACGCAGACGACACCATTCTGTATACATCTGGCCCTTCTTTGGACACTGTGCTAACAAACTTCCAAAACAAACTTCAATGCCATACAACACTCCTTCCGAGGCCTCCACCTGCTTTTAAATGCAAGTAAAACTAAGTGCATGCTCTTCAACCGATTGCTGACCGCACACTACCGCCCGACTAGCATCACTACTCTGGACGGTTCTGACTTAGAATATGTGGACAACTACAAATACCAAGGTGTCTGGTTAGACTGTAAACTCTCCTTCCAGACTCACATCAAACATCTCCAATCCAAAATGAAATCTAGAATCGGCTTCCTATTTCGCAACAAAGCCTCCTTCACAAATGCTGCCAAACATACCCTCGTAAAACTGACTATGCTACCGATCCTCGACTTCGGCGATGTCATTTACAAAATAGCCTCCGACATTAACTCAGCAAATTGGATGTAGTCTATCACAGTGCCATCCATTTTGTCACCAAAGCCCCATATACTACTGCAACCTATATGCTCTCGTCGGCTGGCCCTCGCTACATATTCGTGGCCAAACCCACTGGCTCCAAGTAATCTATAAGTCTATGCTACGTAAAGCCCCACCTTAGCTCATTGGTCACCATAGCAATACCCACTCGTAGCACGCGCTCCAGCAGGTATACTTCACTGGTCACCCCCTAAGCCAACACTTACTTTGGCCGCCTTTCCTTCCAGTTCTCTGCTGCCAATGACTGGAACTAATTGCAAAAATCCAATCTCCCTCTCTAGCTTCAAGCATCAGCTGTCAGAGCAGCTTACCGATCACTGTACCTGTACACAGCCAATCTGTAAATAGCACACCCAACTACCTCATCCCCATATTGTTACTTATCCTCTTGCTCTTTTGCACCCCATTATCTCTACTTGCACATCATCATCTGCACATTTATCACTCCAGTGTTAATGCGAAATTGTAATCATTTCGTCTCCATGGCCTATCTATTGCCTTTACCTCCCTACTCTTCTACATTTGCACACACTGTACATAGATTTTTATATTGTGTTATTGACTGTACGTTTGTTTATGTGTAACTCTGTTGTTTTTGTCGCACTGCTTTGCTTTATCTTGACATGGTCGCAGTTTAAATGAGAACTTGTTCTCAACTGGCCTACCTGGTTAAATAAAGGTGAAATAAAAAATAAATAAGAAACTGAATCCAATGGATATGGATACAGCTTTAGAACAAAGTTCTACAGTATTAGTAAACATGTGGATTATCTTGTTCCTATAGTGTTTGTAAACACCCTGGTAGATTGAATGATCATGCTATTTAATCTGCTTCTTCATATAACACACCTGTCAGGTGGATGGATCATGTTGGCAAAAGACAAAATGCTCACTAACAGGAATGTAAATACATTTGTGCAAAGTATTTTAGAGAAGGCCTCCCGAGTGGTGCAGCGGTCTAAGACACTGCGTTGCAGTGCTTGAGGCGTCACAACAGACCAGGGTTTAATCCGGCCGCGACCGGGAGACCCATGAGGTGGTGCACAATTGACCCAGTGTCGTCCGGGTTAGGGGAGGGTTTGGCCGGGATGTCCTTGTCCCATCGCACTCTAGCGACACCTGTGGCGGGCCGGGCGCATGCACGCTGACACGGTCACCAGTTGTATGGTGCTTCGTCCGATACATTGCTGCGGCTGGCTTCCGGGTTAAGCGAGCAGTGTGACTTGGCAGGGTTGTGTTTTGGAGAAAGCATGGCTCTCGACCTTCACCTCTCCCGAGTCCGTACAGGAGTTGCAGCGATAGGACAAGACTAACTACCACTTGGATATCACGAAATTGGTGAGGAAATGGGCTAAAAAGTCAAAAGACCATTAAAACTCATGGTACGCTTATTCAGTGCTCTGGTCTCCATTAAAAACAAATATCAAAGCAGGTTGGATGTGACAGGAGAGATGAGGTGCGCACTGTCAACCTCCCCCCTTGACTTTGAGAAGATCCGACACGACATGCATCAAGCACACCCATCTCATTAGTGGCGGTGAGATAAGACAAGCAATGTCAGACTAATTTGAAATTGACTGTCATAGCCCCACATTAAAAGTATACAATTGCGAGTTGAGAATACAATTAGAAATACTGTTAGAATGTTTTACCATTGACTGCCACATTAAAACGTTTGCAATGCTGACCACAGAAACACATCATTGGTGACCAGGGACAGTTTTTCCAAACCATCAAATGATTTAGCCTAGTCTACCCAACCCTCTGAATCATGTTCCATATTATTTCTGCAGGTTAGTCCTGTGACGTGAACAAGACAGTTCCGCAAATCCAACCTACTTCTTCCTGTTGGCAGTTCCTTAAACATCAAACACAGAACTAGGAAACCAAAGGCTTAGAATTGTTCGTTGTGACTTTACAGCCTATGTGTTTATACATGTGGGTTTGAGAGCAGAGAAGACAAATGTCATATTTAACAGTTGGGCAAAAAGTTATATCGTATTAGGCTTAATGTTCTGAAACTTCCTTGAAAGGCAGCAAAAACATTATTTAGTTAGATTAGTTGGTGATACTTACTCAGTTTTCCTTCTCTCCTTGTTATCAAAAATCTCATTGAGATTGATGGTACTCTGGCCCAGGAATTTATCCATCCCCACCAGGGACCTGTGCATCACAATGAGGCATAGTTCGTAGATTTCTGGGTTGCCCTCCAGAAGCAGACCTGGCAGTTCAAAGGAGGCTTCTTCTCTCCACACTGGGCTGAGTGTTTTCTCTGCCACCGATGTCGAGTACTTCTCCTTTCCCAGCTGAATGATAGTGTAGGCATCGTTGGTGCCATTCTTACTCTTAGCTTGTAGGTCAGTTGCTTGAAGAACAGTGGCTTGGACATGAGTCGGGAACCACTTTTGGGACTGCTCTACTAGTGACATGATCAGCTCTGTTTATGTGTGGTTAGCAAAACAAATGTATGTGGAGGTGAATTGACCTTAAAGTGACGACAGAGCATGCAAACAGTAACAACTTATTTCTTAGTACATGATGTTCATGTAGATTGGTGATTTGTAGGCAAAGACAACTTAAAGTGCTTATTGGTCATATATTTTTTATATGTACAGCTAGTAGCACATCTCAATAGTTAGCAACTAACTAATTACTTCAGTCCATTTTACACACTTGTCTTTTGTGATTATCATATCACAAATGTCCAAGCTACTGTTGTTAAGCAAGTCACCTAAAAGCAACATGGGAGAGAAGAGTACATTGTAAGCAGTTGGGCAGGTTGACTAACGTATGTAATACAGATGTGCTATCTATGATTCAAGTTAAACAGACCAACTAACGAGCAAGCTAAACAGCTGACACCAATAACCATTGCTAGTTTGGCTGAAGGATTAGCTAGCTATTTAGCTATACAGCAAAAATAGCGTGTTTTTCAGTTCTGTTGCGTTTGTCATATTGTGACAGACCAATCGTTATTCTTATACAATAATAACGTGTTGCAAAGTAGTAGCATTGATTACTAGCTGTACAGTAGATTGGACAGCTGATTATGTTAGCTAACTAAACAAGCTTGCTCAATACTGTACCTCGTCATTTTCTCCAAACTTGCGACATTTTGCCATCATGTAAATCCATTCGATTGCTTAACATATTTCACAAATAAACTTCAACATTATTTATTGGAGGTAGATTTCGTGATTTTACAGCCTGCTAGTTGTACCAACCAAAAACTCTAATTTCCTTAGCCAACTACATCCGCAACAGTCACAGGTGAAAGTTCAAGCTCCTCCTCTGTTGCCGTAGAAACAAACGGGGTTACAGGAGCATGTTCATAGTTGTACATGCCCTAGGTTTATTTTTATTTCTATTTATTTAATTAGGCGAGTCAGTTAAAAATACATTATTATTTACTATGGCTGCCTACCCCGGGAAAAACCAGACAACGCTGGGCCAATTGTGCGCCGCCCTATGGGACTCCCAATCACGGCCGGATGTGATGCAGCCTGGATTCGAACCAGGAACCGTAGTGACACTGAAATGCAGTGCCTTAGACCACTAGGTGCGCCACTAGGTACATAGCCACTAGGTACAGAAAGGAGCCAAGACTGTGGAAGAAGAATGTGCCTTTTCGAAAAAGCAGGGAACATATGTCCATGTGGTTCTAATGTAGGTGATACAGTTTTCTCGATATGAAGAGAGTTGGTGCATGCCGAAAATGGAAAATGCATGAAAAAGTGTTTCATTAGAGTGGTGAATCCAATCATATCGTAACTAACAGTAATTAATTAAAACAAGGAAGTAATAATGAAACAATGGAAAGTATGTGTCTATGATTTACAGCCCCAAATATCTGGTTTCCACTAGTTATCATAGCCACAAAGTCATAAACCCTGCCTTCTACAATTTCTCAGATGATGAACTTTACCCTAACCTTAACCACATGGCTAAATGTATTTCTAATCCTAACCTTAAATTATTGTTAGGGTTAAGGTTAGGGTAAGGTTTCAAATCAGAGAAATTGTAGAAAGCGGGGTTTATGACTTTGTGGCTGTGGTTGTGACGACCCAAATCTCTACAGTGTATGGTTGTTTACGACCACAAATAACAATAAGAGTAGCGACCCTGTGTTTATAAACGTGGATATAGACTTTGCAACTTCTGCATGATGTTGTGGCACAGTCGATGCCACACAGGACTACGGGCCATAAGGTTGAGAGTTCGCTGACCAACACAGACAAAGTCTCTCTCTCAGTCCGTTTCATAGCACTACGATCAGAGCCAACTGCAGACAATGATCAACTAAGGGAATAATCAGATTTTCAATATTTTGATGTCAAATTTATAATTATGTAAAATATATGCAACAAATGTTCCACCAACAGGTTTCGGTGCCCATGCAACACAAAACCAATAAACACTTCAATATTAGACGATATTAGACTATAGACTATCAATATTAGATTATAGACTATGTCAATCTCGACAAACAGAAAATACATCCCTCTCTACCTTGAAGGCATGGCTTGATAATCTCCAAATGTCATTAAACTTTTTGGTGTTTTGTAACAGATTTTTTTGTAACTTTCCATTCATCAATTGACAATAGCACAGTTTGGATTGATTGTTTGATTTTATTTGTCAGTAAAAAAATACATATACACACAAAGATTTTTTTAAAGTGACCAGGATTGCACAATTAAGTCGGGGATTTATTTCCATTGTAGTCCCTATTTTTTCCACATAAATACATATACAATTACATACACTACATTACCAAAAGTATGTGGACATCTCATTCCAAAAACATGGGCATTAATATTGAATTGGTCCCCCCTCTGCTGCTATAACAGCCTCCACTCTTCTGGGAAGGCTTTCTAATAGATGTTGGAACACTGTGGTGGGGATCTGCTTCCATTCAGCCACAAGAGCAATAGTGAGGTCGAGCAGCCGGCGTTCCAATTCATCCCAAAAGTTTTCGATGGGGTTGAGGTCAGGTCTCTGTGCAGGGCAGTCAAGGTCTTCCACACCAATCTCAACAAACCATTTCTGTATGGACCTCGCTTTGGCCGCGGGGATATTGTCATGCTGAAACAGGAAAGGGCCTTACCCAAACTGTTGCCACAAAGTCGGAAGCACAGAATCGTCTAGAATGACATTGAATGCTGTAGCATTAAGATTTCCCTTCACTGGAACTAAGGGGCCTAGCCCGAACTATGAAAACAGCCCCAGACCATTATTCCTCCTCCACCAAACTTTACAGTTGGCGCTATGCACTGGGGCAGGGAGATTTACACCACTCCAGCGGACGCTTGGAATTGTGCATGGTGATCTTAGGCTTGTGTGCATTGCTCGACCATGGAAACCCATTTCGTGAAGCGCCCAACGAACAGTTCTTCTGCTGACATTGCTTCCAGAGACAGTTTGGAACTGCAACCGAGGACAGACGATTTTTATGTGCAAAGCACTTCAGCACTCGGCAGTCTCGTTCTGTGTGCTTGTGCGTCTTATCACTTCGCGGCTGAGCCATTGTTGCTCCTAGATGTTTCCACTACACAATAACAGTGCTTACAGTTGACAGCGGCAGCTCTATCAGGGCAGAAATGTTACTACCTGACTTGTTGGAAAGGTGGCATCCTATGATGCTGCCACATTAAAAGTCACTGAGCTCTTCAGTAATGCCATTTTACTGCCAATGTTTGTCTATGGAGATTGCATGGCGGTGTTCTCGATTTTCAGCAACGGGTGTGGCTGAAATAGCCGAATCCACTCATTTGAAGGCGTGTCCACATACTTTTGTATATATAGTGTAGATACAGACACATTACAGAGACAGAGACTAAAAAAAATATCAACCTCCAGATGAGTATGAGGGGGGAGTTCAAGTACAATTCTTACAAGCTTGTTTGGCTGGTGGCTTATTCTTTAGATATTTGGGGCTGCTGGTGAACCATGATGTGCAGGCATAATCAAAGTGACACTGGACTAGCACATTTGCCAGTCTTTAGGGTGTCTATAGCTAGGTTTCCATCCAATTGGTGACAGATTGGTGAATGTTCAAAATTCTTCATAAAAACAATATGACATTTCCTTTAGGAAATGTTCCGGCGGACAACATGACAGGGACGATTTTAATTTACCGTACATTTGAGAACTTTAATGGACATCCATATGAATTTAGATTCAACCTGGCGCAGCCAGTGCCATCAATAAACGAGGGATGTTAGCAAAATGAGCCACATTTACTTGTCCTTAAACAGCCTATGAGAATATACAAAAACACTACTCCTTGTATTTTGATGTGTAGCATATGCAAAACTTTATAGACAATGTTTAGGCTACTTTCCAAAACAAAAATTTGTCCACCTCACGGTTCAGCTGTCAGAGATTTGAGCACTTAATATATCATGGAATTGCATGCAAATGCCTGTAGGCATAGGTGTCCACTGTATAATATTCATATTTGAATATGTTAGTTGCGGTAAAAAAAAATAATACCTCAACTAACATGTACCCCCTATATATAGCCTCGTTATTGTTGTTTTATTGTGTTACTTTTTTTTGAATTTTTTACTTTATTTTATTTAGTAAATATTTATATATAAAGGAAAATCAGCTTATGATTAAACCCACAGAGATAGACATGTGTCAGTGGGATGCTACGACACCGACATTTATTTATGTCAGATGGCTACTGCGTCTGCTATACAAATATATACGTACAGAATGAGGGTAATTCGTTCATTTCCGATCCAAATATTTTGTTTAAAGATAAGCATTATTTTGTTAGATTACAGGAGTAACTCTGGTAGGCCTGAAACAGTCTTCCTCACCTCAAGTTCAATTGTCGGAGTCAGTTGGAGCGCCGGGGCACACTGCCTTCACATCATAGGCCTGCAGTAGCTAAAGCTTAATAATAGCCACACCACAACAAACCTTCACAAACGTTTCTAAACTTTATTAGGGTAATATCAAAAGTAAGTCGAGCCATTGTTTATAGGGAAAATAGGAGCAGAAGAGTGAAAGTACACAATAAAATACACCCTCCCCAAAACAAAACAAAAAAATTGACAACCCTCTCCTATTTTGGACCACCTCTCCCCACAGTAAATATTGATATGTCCCTAAGTGAACTAAATGACTATCGCCCTGTAGCACTCACTTCTGTCATCATGAAGTGCATTTCTTTTCTCGGCCAGTTCAATTGGGTCCTGGACTTCCTGACGGGCCGACACCAGGTGGTGAAGGTAGGCAACATCACCTCCGTTACGCTGATCCTCAACACGGGGGCCCCACAAGGGTGTGTGCTCAGCCCCCTCGTGTACTCCCTGTTCACCCATGACTGCGTGGCCACACACATCAAGTTTGCAGATGACACAACAGGGACAGGCCTGATTACCAACAATGATGAAACAGTATACTGGGAGGAGTTGAGGACCCTGGTGGAGTGGTGTCAGGAAAATAACCTCTCCCTCAATGGCAACAAAACTAAGGAGCTGATCTTGGACTTCAGGAGACAACAGAGAGAGCATACCCCCCACCACATCGACGGGGGCACAGTGAAGAGGGTGAAAAGCTTTAAGTTCCTCTGCGTACACATCACTGACAACCTGAAATGGTTCATCCACACCGTCAGGAGGCGGAAGAAGGCTGAAGAAATTCGCCCCTAAGACCCTCACAAACTTTTACAGATTGAGAGCATCCTGTCGGGCTAAATCACATCCTGGTACGGCAATTGCCCTGTCTGCAAACGCAGGGCTCTTCAGAGGGTGGTGCAGTCAGCTCATCACAGGGGGCACACTGCCTGCCTTCCAGAACATCTACAGCACCCGGT
Organism: Salvelinus fontinalis; assembly: GCF_029448725.1. Lineage (NCBI taxonomy): Eukaryota > Metazoa > Chordata > Actinopteri > Salmoniformes > Salmonidae > Salvelinus > Salvelinus fontinalis. The sequence continues at coordinate 33,969,109 of NC_074665.1, forward strand.
GTAACAGGCAAGTCAAGAAGATCATCAAGGACATCAGCCACCCGGGCCACATCCTGTTCAACCCGCTACCATCTAAAGGCAGTGTCAGTACAGGTGCATCAAAGCTGGGGCCGAGAGACTGAAAAACAGCTTCTATCTCCAGGCCATCAGACTCTTAAATAGTCACGGCTAGCCGGCCTCCACCCAGTACCCTGCCCTGAACTTTAGTTACTGTTACTAGCCGGCTACCATCCGTACTCTACCATACACCTAGAGACTGCTGCCTTATGTACATATTCACTTTAATGTTTACATGCTTGGAGGTGTCTCTAAGCAGAATAGAAAGAGGAGTGGGAGGACCCGGTGCACAACTGAGCTTAGAGGACAATTACATTAGTCTCAACTTCAACAGTGAAGAGGCGACTCCTGGACAGAGGAGCTCTGCCTAGAAGGCCAGCATCCCAAGTCACCTCTTCACTGTTGACATTGAGACTTGTGTTTTGCGGGTACTATTTAATGAAGCTGCCAGTTGAGGACTTGTGAGACGTCTGTTTCTCAAACTAGATACTCTAATGTACTTGTCCTCTTGCTCAGTTGTGCACCGGGGCCTCCCACTCCTCTTTCTATTCTGGTTGGAGCCAGTTTGCGCTGTTCTGTGAAGGGAGTAGTACACAGCGCAGTACGAGATCTTTAGTTTCTTGGAAATTTCTCGCATGGAAAAGGCTTCATTTCTCAGAACAAGAATAGACTGATGAGTTTCAGAAGAGTTCTTTGTTTCTGGCCATTTTGAGCCTGTAATCATACTCACAAATGCTGATGCTTTAGATACTCAACTAGTATTAAGAAGGCCAGTTTTATTGCTTCTTTAATCAGAAAAACAGTTTTCAGCTGTGCTAACATAATTGCAAAATGGTTATCTAATGATCACTCAGCCTTTTAAAATGATAAACTTGGATTAGCTAACACAACGTACCATTTATTTTATTTTATTTTTTTTACCGTTATTTTACCAGGTAAGTTGACTGAGAACACGTTCTCATTTGCAGCAACGACCTGGGGAATAGTTACAGGGGAGAGGGGGGGGATGAATGAGCCAATTGTAAACTGGGGATTATTAGGTGACCATGATGGTTTGAGGGCCAGATTGGGAATTTAGCCAGGACACCGGGGTTAACACCCCTACTCTTACGATAAGTGCCATGGGATCTTTAATGACCTCAGAGAGTCAGGACACCCGTTTAACGTCCCATCCGAAAGACGGCACCCTACACCCTGCCATTGGAACACAGGAGTGATGGTTGCTGATAATAGGCCTCTGTACACCTATGTAGATATTCCATTAAAAGAATCTGCCATTTCCAGCTACAATAGTCAGTAACAACACTAACAATGTCTACACTGTATTTCTGATCAATTTTATGTTATTTTAATGTACAAAAAAATAGCTTTTCTTTCAAAATCAAGGACATTTCTAAGTGACCCCAAACTTTTGAACGGTAGTGTGTGTTTACATGAATTCTGATTATTTCCAGGGATACATGAAATATATGTATATATCTTTGTTAGAAAGAATGCTATAGTTTCCTTGATGTTGTGGCTCCTGAAAATCCAGGCTGAATCACATCCAGCTGTGAATAGTTGCACACAATTGGCCTTGGTTTGGCTGGGTTACGTCATCATTGTAAATAAGAATTTGTTATTAACTGTCTTGCCTAGTTAAATAAAGGTAATATAACCCAAAAAACATATAGTGATGCTGAATGTAAAAAATAGCTCAACATACCTCACTCTCCCCTACGTCTTAACCAAATTCACCTGCCTATGTTGGTTTTATCGTTCTGTCATGAACAGTGCAGTATGCACAGTCCCAGAGATGGAGCTGGGCCATCCATCACAGTGAGATTAAGACTCTTATCTAGAGTTCATCTTTAAATGAAATGCTATGGCTTAGTGAAATATTAGGCTGTATTAAACATGCTTCAGGCTGCTTTAAATAAGAACGTACCTTTTCCCCCTGCCATTTTGTGTCAAGTCTGACTGCAAACACCAGAAAACAGAAGGGGAACCATTGGAGTAAAATGTAAGAATGACAGGGTGAGGAATTGTGTGAAGTAGGCTACTTGTTGTGTAAAAAAAAGCTAGCAGAAGACCATACACTATAAAGATATAATGTTACACATAGTATAAGAAATAAATGTTTCTGGGACCAATAAGATACTTGAATTACCAACCAGCTGCTTTCCTTCTTCTCTTCAGCCTATATGCTCATGGTTGCTTCAAGTGTATTTTTATATATTGTGTTGTCAGGATGTATACAGTGAAATAGCATGATTTTGCATCCATTGATATACACTGCCACGGTCATGACACAGATCCTTAAAGGCCCAGTGCAGTCCAAAACTAGATTGTCCTCTGTTTTATATGCATTTCCAGACAATGTGGTTGGAATAATACTGTGAAATTTTGAAAATGATGATAATGTCATTTTACTGTAAGAGCTGTTTGAAAAGACCGCCTGAAATGTCAGCCTGTTTTGGTGAGACCAATAAGAAAGAGAGTTCCAAACCTCTGCCAAAAACAGCTAGTTTTCAGTTTTCCCCTCCCTACTTGGATCACTCCCAGTCAGCAAAATTCTTGCTTGAGAAATTGCACTTTGGTAAGAAGCGACTGTTGTTTCTTTTTAACCATTGTATTTCAAAACAATAATAATAGGGTACTTAATTGTTACCCAGAAATTATTTGATATTGAGATAAAAATGGCTGCATTGTACCTTTAATTTGACAATTTGTCAAACACTTTAATGTATTATCCTATTGGAAAACAGTACCTCAATCTCTCCGTCTTGTGTGGGATATTGTAACGGTCCTGACCTGTTTTATGTTGTTTTTTATGTGTTTATGGTCAGGGCATGTGTTTTGGGTGGGCAGTCTATGTTATCTGTTTCTATGTTGGTTTTGGTTTGCCTGGTATGGCTCTTAATTAGAGGCAGGTGGTTTGCGTTTTCCTCTAATTAAGAGTCATATTTAGGTAGGGCGTTCTCACTGTTTGTTTGTGGGTGATTGTCTCCTGTGATGTCTCTCGTGTCGTCGATGTATATTAACATACGGGACTGTTTGGCTGTTCGTGTGTTTTGATGTAGTCTGTTCCTGTCCGTGAGTTTACGTTTAGTGATGTGAGTTTATGTTCAGGTGTCGTCTACGTCGTTTTCTTATTTTGTAAGTTTGTTAAAGTGTTTGTTTTCGTGTTGCCATCATCATCGTTTTTGAAATAAAAGATGGCTTATTTCCCTCAAGCTGCATTTTGGTCTGAAGATCCTTCTCTCCTCTCCTCGTCTGAGGATGAGGAGAGCGACAGTCGTTACAGATATAAACATGAAAGGCATTGCGTTCCAACATCACTTATATCCTTTTATTGTTTTCCTCTAAATAAATAATAAGGAAACATCCTCACTCAGCTAAAGGTTAGAGATGCCGCTCTCAAGGAGCGGGACACTAATCTGGATACTTATAAGAAATCCCGTCACCCACTTACCCCAAGGCGGCTCAACTTACCCTGTCCCTAAACTCAACTTACCTCATACCAGGAGTAAGTTGTGCCAATAGACCCCTTTTATTGGACAAGCTATGTGTTCAAAACTTATGTTAACATGAATTCTGATTATTTCCAGGGATACATGACATCCTGAAATATGAACATGAAAGGCATTGTAATCCAACATCACCTATATCCTTTTATTGTTTTCCTCTAGATAAATAATAAGGAAACATCCTCACCGAGCTAAAAGCTAGAGCTACCGCTTTGAAGGAGTGGGACATTAATCCGGACGCTTATAAGAAATGTCACTATGTCCTCAGACAAACCATCAAACAGGCAAAGCGTCAATACAGGACTACAGCACATACAACAAGCTCTGACACTCGTTGTATGTGATAGGGCTTAAAAACTATTATGGACTACAAAGGGAAACCCAGCCACGAGCTGCCCAGTGACGCGAGCCTACCAGATGAGCTAAATGCCTTTAATGCTGGTTTTGAGGCAGCAACACTGAAGCATGCATGAGAGCACCAGCAGTTCTGGACGACTGTGTGATCACGCTCTCCATAGCCGATGCGAGCAATACCTTTAAACAGGTCAACAGTCACAAAGCCGTTGGGCCAGACAGATTACCAGGACGTGTACTCAATGCATGAGCTGACCAACTGGCAAGTGTCTTCACTGACATTTTCAATCTCTCCCTGACCGAGTCCGTAATACCTACATGTTTCAAACAGACCACTATAGTTCCTGTGCCCAAGAAAGTGAGGGTAACCTGCCAGAATGATTACCGCACCATAGCACTCACATCGGTAGCTTTGAAAGGCTGGTCATGGCTCACATCAACACCATCATGCTGAAAACCCTAGATCCACTCCTAGTCGCATACCGCCCCTACAGATCCACAGATGACGCAATCTCAAATCGCACTCCACACTGCCCTTTCCTACCTGGACAAAATAAACACCTAAATGAGAATGCTGTTCATTGACTACAGCTCAGCATTCAACACTATAGTACCCACAAAGCTCATCACTAAGCAAAGGACCCTGGGACTAAACAACTCCCTCTTCAACAGGATCCTGGACTTCTTGACGGGCCGCCCCCAGATGGTAAAGGTAGGCAACAACACATCTGCCATGCTGATCCTCAACACTAGGGCCCCTCAGGGGTGCGTGCTTAGTCCCCTCCTGTACTCCCTGTTCACCCATGACTGCGTGGCCAGCACGACCCAACACCATCCTTAAGTTTGCTGACGACACAATGGTAGACCTGATCACCTACAACGTTGAGACAGCCTATAGGGAGGAGGTCAGAGACCTGGCAGTGTGGTGCCAGGACAACAACCTCTCCCTCAATGTGAGTAAGACAAAGGAACTGATTGTGGACTATATAAAAAGGAGGTCCAAACAGGCCCCCATTAACATCGACGGGGCTGTAGTGGAGCGGGTCGAGAGTTTCAGGTTCCTTGGTGTCCACATCACCAACGAACTATCATGGTCCAAACACACCAAGACATTTGTGAAGAGGGCATGACAACACCTTTTCATCCTCAGGAGACTGAAAAGATTTGGCATGGGTCCCCAGATCCTCAAAAAGTTCTACAGCTGCACCATCGAGAGCATCCTGACCGGTTGCGTCACCACCTGGTATGGCAACTGCTCGGCATCTGACCGTAAGTGGCTACAGAGTGTAGAGCGTACGGCCCAGTACATCACTGGGGCCAAGCTTCCTGACATCCAGGACCTATATACCAGGCAGTGTCAGAGGTAGGCCCAAAAAATTGTCATAGACTCCATTCACCGTGTTATTGTTATGTAATTTTCTTGTGTTACTTTTTCATTTAATACTTTTTCATTTAATTGAGTTTATTTTGTAAATATTTTCTTAGCTCTATTTCTTGAACTGCAATGTTTGTTAAAGGGCTTGTAAGTAAGCATTTCACGGTAAGGTCTACACCTGTTTTATTCAGCGCATGTGACAGATAAAATTTGCTTTTATTTTATACACCGGCATATATAAAAACATCAAGTCATAAATTAAAGAACAGTAACGTATGTCCTCAGTCTATGCGTTCCAGGTGAACAACACTGAAGCCACAAACTGTCCAACATGTAAAGAATACCTCTATTGCATAGCAGCCAGGTCCACATGTTGAGCAATATTAGGCATCCCCTTTAATGTCCACAATCTACCAAGGGTCTCGCCACGGTCAGGCAGATGGTTTTGGTTTAGCCTCCTTTCTTCAACACTATATAGGTTGTTACATTTATTATACACTTTAAAAAAAGTCTCTGGCTGCAAGATTTTCCATCTGTTGGAGGCAACACAATATGCTATGAAGAAAGTATGAAACTATGAAGAAAGAGGTGAAATCGTCAGTGCTGCTCTAAATTTGGTACATGTCTAAGTTGCAGCTTGACGTTTATTGGAATCAGCCTTGTCCTTGAGGCAGAACTGAGTGATTTCCACCAGCTACAAAGTCAAAATTGTAAAACTTAATGAAAACAAAAATTTTCTTTTTGGTCTTAATTTAAGATTAGGTTTAGACATTAGGGTTAGCGGTGTGGTTAGGGTTAAGGTTAGGATAAACATTTAAATTACTTAAATTACAGATTTAATGACTTTGTGGCTGTGCCAGCTAGTGACCACTCTGCAGAGCTGCCTCCAGAACAAGATTCATAACGAAAAACGATAACCTGCATCTAAATTCGGGATGGATGAGTGATTTAAAAAAGGTGGGCTTTTAGCTGAGCAAACATTTAAATCACAGATGAAAATGTAATATAAAAAAGAAGGAGAGAGGAACACAAATCACATCTAGCATAACTCTCTGGAATGTTTTTGTGCACAGGTTTGATATATAGTAGTGCAGATGTGCATGACGAAGAAAGCAAAAAAAAAGTTGCTAAATCAGGGGAAAGTGTCAGCTTGGTGACTCCCAAAAAGGTATTTTCTTAATAACCCCTGATTCACTAGTGTTAATCGAGAAGGCATCCCTACTTACTCACCTTGTAATTCCCTTTTGGTATAATGGCAGAAAACTGTTGTTCTGATTAAAGAAGCAATACAACTGGCCTTCTTAATACTAGTTGAGAATCTGGAGCATCAGCATTTGTGGATTCGATTACAGGCTCAAAATGTCCAGAAACAAAGAACTTTCTTCTGAAACTCATCAGTCTATTCTTGTTCTGAGAAATGAAGGCTATTCCATGAGAGAAATTGCCAAGAAACTGAACATCTTGTACTACGCCGTGTACTATTCCCTTCACAGAACAGCGCAAACTGGCTCCAACCAGAATAGAAAGAGGAGTGGGAGGCCCCGGTGCACAAATGAGCAAGAAGACAAGTACATTAGAGTGTCTAGTTTGAGAAACAGATGCTTCACAAGTCCTCAACTGGCAGCTTCATTAAATAGTACCTGCAAAACACCAGTCTCAACGTCAACAGTGAAGAAGCGACTCCTGGATGCTGTCCTTCTAGGCAGAGTTGCAAAGAAAAGCCATATCTCAGACTGGCCAATAAAAATGAAAGATTAAGTTGGGCAAAAGAACACAGTCACTGAACAGAGGAACTCTGCCTAGAAGGCCAGCATCCCGGAATCAACTCTTCAATGTTGACGTTATAAGATTGGTGTTTTGCGGGGCCTCCCACTCCTCTTTCTATTCTGGTTAGAGCCAGTTTGCACTATTCTGTGAAGGGAGTAGTACACAGCGTAGTACAAGATCTTCAGTTTCTTGGCAATTTCTCTCATGGAATAGCCTTCATTTCTCAGAACATTAGTAGGCTGATGAGTTTCAGAAGAAAGTTATTTTTTTCTGGACATTTTGAGCCTGTAATCGAACCCACAAATGCTGATGCTCCAGACACTCAACTGGTCTAAAAAAGGACAGTTTTATTGCTTCTTTAATCAGAACAACAGTTTTCAGCTGTGCTAACATAATTGCAAAAGGGTTTTCTAATTATCAATTAGCCTTTTTTAATGATAAACTTGGATTAGCTAAAACAATGTGCCATTGGAACACAGGAGTGATGGTTGCTGATAATGGGCCTCTGTACATCTATGTAGATATTCCATTAAAAATCAGCCGTTTCCAGCTACAATAGTCATTTACAGCATTAACAATGTCTACACTGTATTTCTTATCAATTTTAAGTTATTTTAATGGACAAAAAAATTGCTCTTCTTTCAAAAACAAGTACATTTTTAAGTGACCCCAAACTTTTGAACGGTAGTGTATGTCCACTGTACTGTTCTATATTCCCATGATTGAGCGCAAACACACACACACACACACATACATTAAACAGCTATTAAACAATTGTAATTGTCACCGACACACCTCGTGTCAAGTGTCATCCAATGTGTTCCTGGGGGTATCACCAGCAAGGGGACGACAAACAATTGGAATAGATTATGGTAATTAAAACAGCTGGTTCCACGAATAGCATGACCAATGCATGGAATAAAGAGGAATGAGACACACCAACTTTTCAACATTTGATGCAGCAGTAATTTCAACAGTTGCTTTTAGTTCCGTTTCTAACACAACAAATTCACAATGACGTTTATTTCCGGTACTTTTATATAATTTGCGGGAAATGCATTTACTAGTCATCTAATTTATGGTACAATAGGCATTTTCTGGACATAAACATAGAATACCTAAATATGTTTGTTAATGTATACTAATAGTGGTATCTGTAAATAGTTCACAAAAGTTTTCGAAAAGTTAATGGTCTTCTACTTGTTTTCTTTCTTGGATTTCTTTCCATTTAGGGGCCTACCTTCCACTGCCCTCATCTTACTAATAGTAGCATAGCTGACAGTCCCTGGTGCTAGGTTGTGCCTCAGTATCTCTGTGTTGTCTTATCTCTGCCATGATTTGCATGGACATTTTTGTGAGTTTTTTTGGCAACAGAGCACTGTTGAATTCCAATTTATCAGACGTAATTATGCCACGGAATCCATTTCATTGGTCCTGATAGAGAAATGAGTCATATAGCTGTCAGCGGTGATAACATAGTTGTTGACATACAGTGCATTCAGAAAGTAATCAGACCCCTTAGTTTTTCCATATTTTGTTAAGTTACAGCCTGATTCTGAAATGGATGAAAAACATTTTTTCTCAACAATCTACACAGAATACCCCATAATGACAAAGCGAAAACAGGTTTTTAGAATTTTGGAACTGTTCTTCTTGTTTAATACTTGTACTTGAGCATGTCAAACACTCAATACACGGTTTAAAATGCTAACAATTTTATCATCTTTGCTTATTACAAAATAAACATTTTGTTGAATACCACAATCAAAACATGTATTCACGGAGAGCAAGGAGAATTTTATAAATGTTTTACCCTAAAAACCTGGTAACGAGTTTTTGATTGAATAGGGTCCTTTATCTGCCTCTCGTTCTTAGTTCTATTGAGCGTTAACAGTCCTATTGAACAGTAAAACTGTAGTCTTTGGTTTTAACCTGACAGCTGGGATGTAGTCCTACTGCCTTTGGGTGCTGGCCGGGGTGACATAAGAAGGGCCATGTTTTAACTTGCTATTTGGAAAGGTGGAACGAAACCTGCACATTAAAGCACCAGGTGGTAAACAACACAAGTGTTGCTTGTCCTGAATTATTTCACACACACTTCTTGTACACATAAGCAAATTAGAGGGGGAGGTTTAACGAGCAACCTTGCCACTCACAATTGTCTCACTACGCCACTTGTTTTTTCCTGGGAAGGCATGGGAATTTCTCCGGAACAAAAACAGACACTCAACGGTAGGCACAGAAAGTTGGACAAGGAATCCAACACAAATACAGTTCTATTCATGAAATCTGAGTACTGCATTGTATACTGAAATTTGTATAAGGACTATTAATACATGAATGGAATGTAGGGAAATTACTTTCCTTTTTATTCAATGGACTGGTGATTCATTTTTTTGCCCATTAAAATAACAGAAAATTGATCAGAAATACAGTGTAGACATTGTTAATGTTGTAAATGACTATTGTAGCTGGAAACTGAAGAAACTGATATTCCATTTTTAATGGAATATCTACATAGGCATACAGAGGCCCATTATCAGCAACCATCACTCCTGTGTTCCAATGGCAAGTTGTGTTAGCTAATCCAAGTTTATCAGTTTAAAAGGCTAATTGATAATTAGAAAACCCTTTTGCAATTATGTTAGCAGAGCTGAAAACTGTTGTTCTGATTAAAGAAGCAATAAAACTGTCCTTCTTAAGACTAATTGAGTATCTGGAGCATCAGCATTTGTCTATTTAGAGAAACAGATGCCTCACAAGACCTCACCTGGCAGCTTCATTAAATAGTACCCGCAAACACCAGTCTCAACGTTAACAGTGAAGAGGCAACTCTGGGATGCTGGCCTTCTAGGTAGAGTTCCTATGTCCAGTGTCTGTGTTGTTTTACCAATCATAATCTTTTATTTTTATTTGCCAGCCTTAGACATGTCTTTTTCTTTTTCAATTCTGCCTAAAAAGCCAGCATCCCGGAGTCACATCTTCCCTGTTGACGTTGAGACTGGTGTGTTGCGGTACTATTTAATGAAGCTGCCAGTTGAAGACTTGTGAGGCATCTGTTTCTCAAACTAGACACTAATGTACTTGTCCTCTTGCTCAGTTGTGCACCGGGGCCTCCCACTCCTCTTTCTATTCTACTTAGAGACAGTTTGATATTATTTTAATGGACTTTTTTTTTTGCTTTTCTTTCAAAAACAAGGACATTTCTAAGTGACCCCAAACTTTTGAACGGTAGTATATGTACAGAGCATTCGGAAAGTATTCAGACCCCTTGGCTTTTTCCACATTTGTTACATTACAGCCTTATTCTAAAATGGATTAAATACATTTATTTCTCCTCAATCTTCACACAATACCCCATAATGACTAAGCGAAGACAGGTTTTCCGAAATTTTGGACATTCATTACATATAAAAAACAGAAATACCTTATTTACATAAGTATTCAGACACTTTCCTATGAGACTCGAAATTGAGCTCAGGTGCATCCTGTTTCCATTGATCATCCTTGAGATGTTTATACAACTTGATTGGAGTCCACCTGTGGTAAATTCAATTGATTGGACATGATTTGGAAAGGCACACATCTGTCTATATAAGGTACCACAGTTGACAGTGCATGTTAGAGCAAAAATCAAGCCACGAGGTCGAAGGAATTGTCCGTAGAGCTCCGAGACAGGATTGTATCGAGGCACAGATCTGGGGATGGATACTAAAACATTTCTGCAACATTGAAGGTCCCCAAGCGCACAGTGTCCTCCATCATTCTTAAATAGAAGAAGTTTGGAACCACCAAGACTCTTCCAACAGCTTGCCGCCCGGCCAAACTGAGCAATCGGGGGAGAAGGGCCTTGGTCAGGGAGGTGACCAAGAACCCGATGGTCACTCTGACAGAGCTCTGGAGTTCCTCTGTGGAGATTGGAGAACCTTCCAGAAGGATAACCATCTCTGCAGCACTCAACCAATCAGGCCTTTATGGTAGAGTGGCCAGACGGAAGCCACTCCTCAGTAAAAAGGAACATGACAGCCCACTTGGAGTTAGCTAAAAGGCACCTAAAGGACTCTCAGACCATGAGAAACAAGATTCTCTGGTCTGATGAAACCAAGATGCAACTCCTTGGCCAGAATGCCAAGTGTCACGTCTGGAGGACACCAGGCACCGCTCATCAGCTGGCCAGTACCATCCGTGAAGCATGGTGGTGGCAGCATCATGCTGTGGGATGTTTTTCAGCATCAGGGACTGGGAGACCAGGGAAAGATAGAAGGAGCAAAGTACAGAGAGATCATTGATGAAAACTTGCTTCAGAACACTCAGGACCTCAGACTGGGGCGAAGGTTCACCTTCTAACAGGACAACGACCCTAAGCACACACCCAAGACATCACAGAAGTGGCTTCGGGACAAGTCTCTGCAGAGAAGAATAGGAGAAACTCCCCAAATACAGGTGTGCCAAACTTGCAGAGTCATACCCAAGAAGACTTGAGGCTGTAATCACTGCCAAAGATGCTTCAACAAAGTACTGAATAAATGGTCTGAATTCTTATGTAAATGTGATTTTTCAGATTTTTATTTGTAATACATTTGCAAAAATGTCTTTAAACCTGTTTTTGCTTTGTCATTATGGGGTATTGTGTGTAGATTGATGATTTAAAAAAATGTATAATCTATTTAAGAATAAGGCTGTAACGTAACAAAGTGTGGAAAAAGTGAATGGGTCTGAATACTTTCTGAATGCACTGTATGTTGCATATTGTGTGTCTTGATTTAATTTGCTTCATCTTCATTGTTGCAGGTGTTTTCAACATCCTTGTGTGCAGATTTGAATGTGTAATCGGTTGTTAAGTAATAACTGGATTTCACTTCTATATACTGTAAATATTTTTTTGCATACGTTTAGGATACTTGTAAATAGATATATGTAAAGATATGAGAGATGAAGGATTAATGTGTCAACGAGCTAAACATGAGTTACTTGTTTAATTCTCAATCTCAATGCAAAGCGAACTTCTGAGTCATTTGTAACAGAAAGGTTGCTGAACATATGGTCATTCATGTGTTCACACACATATGGTCAAGATTGCAAAGCTGGTTGAAAGAGAATATCACTGACATGTCCCTGGACTGGAGGTCTGTATGATTGCTTAATGTTTTTGAGTTATAGTGAAACGGCTGCTCAAGATCTTTGACACAAAGAATGCATAAGCATCAAACCTGAATAGAACAATTCATCTAATGTGCATTTGGTTCTCTTGTCACCTAACTGACAGCATTACTTCCTGTCTTATTGTGGGATACCCTACGCAGTCGGTATTAAAAAGGTGATCTGCTGTACAGTACCATTGCATATTTGAGTTGGTCTAGATCAGAATGTCTGTACTTCTATCGGCAGCCATGTGTTAAGCAGTCACGAAGCTTAGAGATTGACATTCGAGCTCTGAGGTCATGTCTTGTGGGGGGCATAGGAACAGGTGTCCTTCCAAGGCCTAAAGGAAGCTAGCAGGCAGGCCCACATGTGTGTGCCCCCCGGTCCATCCCAGCCTCTTACAGGATGAAATGATCCTTCAGTACACTGCTGAGGAGGTATTTGAGGTGTAGAGTTCAAAAGCATGCTAATGACAAGTACATGTTGGGCGAGAGAAGAAAAAAACTGCCAGCTTTGAATCAATTGGGGAAGGCATCAAGGGAGGTCATGTCATTAGACCCCCAAAAATTGCTGTACTGTTAGGGGGCGCTTGCAAAATAACCTGGTGAGATTGGTCGAAATAGCCTATGTCTCGAAGACAACAGGATGGATGTTGTCCCCTGTCGGTTGTTGTGCGTCTCTACACTTCAGAGTGTAGCCGACTTGCTACACCCTCGATAACTTCTGTGATTATTATTATTTGACCATGCTGGTCATTTTTGAACATTTGAACATCTTGGCCATGTTCTGTTATAATCTCCACCCGGCACAGCCAGAAGAGGACGGGCCACCCCTCATAGCCTGGTTCCTCTCTAGGTTTCTTCCTAGGTTTTGGCCTTTCTAGGGAGTTTTTCCTAGCCACCGTGCTTCTACACCTGCATTCCTTGCTGTTTGGGGTTTTAGGTTGGGTTTCTGTACAGCACTTCGAGATATTAGCTGATGTACGAAGGGCTATATAAAATACATTTGATTTGATTTGTATACTACAACGTAGAATCAAGGAGTTAGCCATCCTAGAAATTGGCATGGTCTAATTGACTCAACAACCAAAAACACATACTGTATATGTTTAGCTTTGTTATTGAATCAGGTTGTTTATCGAAGTTATCTGGCTCACTCATTGATCCTGCTTTATAGTAGACCCCTCTGGTGGCTGTTGGATATAGGCTACATATTTATGTCAAGAGACTAGATCTCAAGCACTAGTATATTTGTTGTAATAAATAGCTAATTACATCTTACGATAATAACTTTAATTCGATACACCCCGTGGTTAGAACAAACATGTTTCCTATTTGTTATTTATAGCCTTACAACCCCAAAAAATTAATATGCAATTTTTTTGAAAAAATAATTTCCCTATAATTATTTAAATGTTCAAAGTTATTCAATTTGATTCTACATAGCCTCAAGTGGAATATGTAACACATTGAATAGGTCTGTCCAAATTACCATTGGAAAAATAAAAAAGGTAGGCACTACATTTGCATACTATTGACATATTTACCCTGCGATTACATGCAAGAGAGAATCTATTTATACGAAAGCGAGTATAAATTTAAGGTGATCATGTAAAAATCATAGTATTACCTTGGCATGAAAATCCAAGGAGTGGGAGGTATCATTAATTCTCGTCAGCTTCAAAGCGGTGAAGCAGAATTGAATAAATGTATTACCCATCACTATAGGGATAAACGTCCCACTCAGCAGCTCAGTCTGTTCATGTGGCAATTTGCTTACATTATGCATTGCATTTGATAATATTCAACAATATTCAACAGCATGTGTTACTGTCCCTCGATAGAGCAATTGGATGCAACAAGGTTGATATTTGGCCATAAAACACGATCTACTGTAGAGTAATGTCAGTAAGGTCACCTGTGAAAAGATAATAATGTTCCTCCTATTGCTGACACTTTACCAGATTGATAGTCTTGAGCCCATACTCTGTCTCGCGTTAGCTAGCTAATGAAAATCGGGCCGAGAGAGATTAGCAAATTGATGACCTTTGCATGCACTCTCATGCTAAAGGCCAAGCACATGTGTTCATCACCTTGAGTGATATATGTTTGACAGAGCACCATAGATGACTTGATGTGCACTGTACAGGACAGACGTCAGGGTGGATTTCACCTCCAGTGTTACATCACAGTTTAGAGGGTGTCAGAAGCACAAAGACGTTTTCATTTTAGTGACATCCCACTGGGCACACGCAGGTTGAATCAATGTTGTTTCAAGGTCATTTGTAACCTTATTGTGATGTGGAATCAACGTGAAAAATAGATTGGATTTGAATAGATTGGATTTGTTTTCATCTCATTTCAACCAAACTTGAACTTTATACAATTGACTGACCCAGACAAACAGGTTGTTATGTCAATCTAATTTCAACATAATCACCAGAACTAAACTCAGCAAAAAAAGAAACGTCCTCTCACTGTCAACTGTGTTTATTTTCAGCAAACTTAACATGTGTAAATATTTGTATGAACATAACAAGATTCAACAACTGAGACATAAACATGTGACTAACAGAAATGGAATATGCCCCTGAACAAAGGGGGGGGGGGGGGGGGGTCAAAACCAAACGTAACAGTCAGTATCTGGTGTGGCCACCAGCTACATTAAGTACTGCAGTGCATCTCCTCCTCATGGACTACACCAGATTTGCCAGTTCTTGCTGTGAGATGTTACCCCACTCTTCCACCAAGGCACCTGCAAGTTCCCGGACATTTCTGGGGGGAATGGCCCTAGCCCTCACCCTTCCGATCCAACAGGTCCCAGACGTGCTAAATGGGATTGAGATCTGGGCTCTTCGCTGACCATGGCAGAACACTGACATTCCTGTCTTGCAGGAAATCACGCACAGAACGAGCAGTATGGCTGGTGACATTGTCATGCTGGAGGGTCATGTCAGGATGAGCCTGCAGGAAGGGTACCACATGAGGGAGAAGGATGTCTTCCCTGTAACGCACAGCATTGAGATTGCCTGCAATGACAACAAGCTCAGTCCGATGATGCTGTGACACACCGCCCCAGACAATGACGGACCCTCCACCTCCAAATCGATCCCACTCCAGAGTACAGGCCTCGGTGTAACGCTCATTCTTTTGACGATGAAGGCGAATCCGACTATCCCCTCTAGTGAGACAAAACCGCGACTCGTCAGTGAAGAGCACTTTTTGCCAGTCCTGCCTAGTCCAGCGACGGTGGGTTTGTGCCCATAGGCGACTTTGTTGCCGGTGATGTCTGGTGAAGACCTGCCTTACAACAGACCTACAAGCCCTCAGTCCAGCCTCTCTCAGCCTATTGCGGACAGTCTGAGCACTGATGGAGGGATTGTGCGTTTCTGGTGTAACTCGGGCAGTTGTTGTTGCCATCCTGTACCTGTCTTGCAGGTGTGACGTTCGGATGTACCGATCCTGTGCAGGTGTTGTTACATGTGGTCTGCCACTGCGAGGACAATCAGCTGTCCATCCTGTCTCCCTGTAGCGCTGGCTTCGGCGTCTCACAGTACGGACTTTGCAATTTATTGCCCTGGCCACATCTGCAGTCCTCATGCCTCATTGTAGCTTGCCTAAGGCACGTTCACGCAGATGAGCAGGGACCCTGGGCATCTTTCTTTTGGTGTTTCTCGGAGTCAGTAGAAAGGCCTCTTTAGTGTCCTAAGTTTTCATAACTGTGACCTTAATTGCCTACCGTTTGTAAGCTGTTAGTGTCTTAACGACCGTTCCACTGGTGCATGTTTATTAATTGTTTATGGTTCATTGAACAAGCATGGGAAACAGTGTTTAAACCCTTTACAATGAAGATCTGTGAAGTTATTTGGATTTTTAAGAATGATCTTTGAAAGACAGGGTCCTGAAAAAGAGACGTTTCTTTTTTTGCTGAGTTTATGTAAATGTTGAAATTGTTGTGGAATTTAATTTTAGTGGGTTGAAATTTTGATTTGATTAGACGCATTTTATTTATTATTTGTTTCAATGTTGATAGTAAAATGGTATGTTTGAATCAACGTCCTTGTTTCAATGTCATGCTATCAACCTAAATAAAGAGGTATATTGAAATAAAATTTTAAGTCACAGTCCAACGATTTCTGCTTGAACAGTGGCTCCTAGTGGTATCTAGTCTACCATCCAGATGCCGACCTCTACATACCCTACTTATCTTTGGAAACAAGCTGTGTGCAATTCAGCTGACCTGTCATGTCAACATAATTAGACACTCATCAGCTTCCATACTCATTTGCGTAGACTACCTAAAAAACATTGAATAGTTGAAAGTAACTCCTGTAACTTTTCTTACTGATGCATGAGGTTTGATTTATGTAGGCTACATTAATATCTCATTTGCCCAACATAGGTAACCATCATTTGAATGTTTTAGCTAGGTATACTATCATTCATTCATCCATGGTTAATTGGATCTTTGAAAGTTTAGGAGTAGTTACCATTAGCCCTATAAATAGGATGCCAAATCATGATATTAATAATCATATTTTACATTTAAGTGGAATATTCAACTCAATTTAAATGGACAGTATACATAGTTCTGATGATTATGTTGAAATTAGATTGATGTAACAACCTGTTAGTCAGGTTAAGTCAATGTATTAAGTATGACTCTTATTTCAATGTTTACAATACTGGTTGAAATGAGAGGAAAACTGTACTGGTTGATGACTGTTTTCAAATCTAATGTATTTACACATTGACTCCACGTCACAAAACGTTAACAAATTCTTCTTATTTCTATTTCTTGTGTTTTTGTTCTACTTGACGTTTTAAACATTTTAAATTTTCGCCTAAAATGACATACCCAAATTTAATGCATGTAGCTCAGGCCCTGAAGCAAGGATATGCATATTCTTGGTACCATTTGAAAGAAAACACTTTGAACTTTGTGGAAATGTGAAAGGAATGTAGGAGAATATAACACATCAGATCTGGTAAAAGATAATACAAAGAATTTTTTTTGTTTGTTTTTGTTCCATCATCTTTGTAATGCAAGAAAAAGGCCATAATGTATTATTTCAGCCCAGGTGCAATTTAGATTTGGCCACTAGATGGCAGCAGTGTATGTGCAAAGTTTTAGACTGATCCAATTAACCATTGCAATTCTGTTCAAAATGTTGTATCAAGACTGCCCAAACGTGCCTAATTTGTTTATTAATAACTTTATGTTAAAAAATGTGCACTCACCTCAAAAAATAGCATGGTATTCTTTCACTGTAATATCTACTGTAAATTGGACAGTGCAGTTAGATTAACAAGAATGTAATTTTTCTGCCAATATCAGATATGTCTGTCCTGGGAAATGTTCTTGTTACTTACAACCTCATGCTAATCGCATTAGCGTACATCAGCTCAACCATCCCGCAGGGGACCCACCAATCCTGAAAAAGTTTAATGCATTTTTAAAGTACGACTGATATTGATTACTGCATTGCTGGGAAAGAGCATGCAAGAATGGCATTTCACTGTACTAGTGCACAATAAAAACTTGAAACATGAAATTAAGTTGAAACAACCAGTGTGTGCCCAGAGGGATATACAGTTGAAGTCGGACGTTTACATACACCTTAGCCAAATATATTTAAACTCAGTTTTTCACAATTCCTGACATTTAATCCTAGTGAAAATTCCCTGTCTTAGGTCAGTAAGGATCCCCACTTTATTTTAAGAATGTGAAATGTCAGAATAATAGTAGAGAGAATTATTTATTTCAGCTTTCATTTCTTTCATCACATTCCCAGTGTGTCAGAAGGTCACATACACTCAATTAGTATTTGGTAGCATTGCCTTTAAATTGTTTAACTTGGGTCAAACGTTCTGAGTAGCCTTCCACAAGCTTCCCACAAATAGTTGGGTGAATTTTGGCCCATTCCTCCTGACAGAGCTGGTGTAACTGAGTCAGGTTTGTAGGCCTCCTTGCTCGCACACACTTTTTCAGTTCTGCCCACACATTTTCTATGGGATTGAGGTCAGGGCTTTGGGATGGCCACTCCAATACCTTGACTTTGTTGTCCTTAAGCCATTTTGCCATAACTTTGGAAGTATGCTTGGGGTCATTGTCCATTTGGAAGACCCATTTGTGACTAAGCTTTAACTTCCTGACTGATGTCTTGAGATGTTGCTTCAATATATCCACATAATTTTCCTACCTCATGATGCCATCTATTTTGTGAAGTGCACCAGTCCCTCCTGCAGCAAAGCACCCCCACAACATGATGCTGCCACGCCCATGCTTCACGGTTGGGATGATGTTCTTCGGCTTGCAAGCTTCCCTTTTCTTTCAAACATAACGATGGTCATTATGGCCAAACAGTTCTATTTTTGTTTCATCAGACCAGAGGACATTTCTCCAAAAAGTACGATATTTGTCCCCATGTGCAGTTGCAAACCGTAGTGTGGCTTTTTTAATGACAGTTTTGGAGCAGTCTCCTTGCTGAGTGGCCTTTCAGGTTATGTCGATATAGGACTCGTTTTACTGTGGATATAGATACTTTTGTACCTGTTTCCTCCAGCATCTTCACAAGGTCCTTTGCTGTTGTTCTGGGATTGATTTGCACTTTTCGCACGAAAGTACGTTCATCTCTAAGAGACAGAACGTGTCTCCTTCCTGAGCGGTATGACGGCTGCATGGTCCCATGGTGTTTATACTTGCATACTATTGTTTGTACAGATGAACGTAGTACCTTCAGGCGTTTGGAAATTGCTCCCAAGGATGAGCCAGACTTGTAGAGGTCTACAATTTTGTTTCTGAGGTCTTGGCTGATTTCTTTAGATTTTCCCATGATATCAAGCAAAGAGGCACTGAGTTTGAAGGTAGGCCTTGAAATACATCCACAGGTACACCTCCAATTGACTCAAATGATGTCAATTAGCCTATCAGAAGCTTCTAAAGCCATGACATAATTTTCTGGAATTTTCCAAGCTCTTTAAAGGCACTGTTAACTTAGTGTATGTAAACTTCTGACCCACTGGAATTGTGACACAGTGAATTATAAGTGAAATAATCTGTCTGTAAACAATTGTTGGAAAAATTACTTGTGTCATGCACAAAGTAGATGTCCTAACAGACTTGCCAAAACTATAGTTTGATAACATAACATTTGTGGATTGGTTGAAAAGCCAGTTTTAATGACTCCAACCTAAGTGTATGTAAACGTCCGACTTCAACTGTAAGTACGATGGTTACTGTATATGTAACTATTTTGACACGTTCTAATGACACCATGTTGATCTTGTGAATATACCGGATAAATAACAAATTCATGCAGAATGATCACACATTGTTTCTCCCACTCAATGTTTTAGAGAAATTGTATTATATTTAAATGTATATTTAAATGTTTTTATTATCAAACTCAACTTGCATGTCCCATTATATTTCCAAGTAAAAAAACGGATATTGGCTATCTATAAAAATGGTACCAATAACAAGGTGGGGGGAGATCCTACTGCATGACAGCTGAGAGATGACAAAACATTTATATAATGCACTTACTAAGGAAATTATTTTCAAAAATAGTGTTGTTTTCTTTTATCCTTTCAGTACAAAAGGGCATGCCCTATCAGAGTAGCATGATTATGAGGAAATGATGGAGTATTGTCTGAAAAAATGTTATCCACCACAAAAGGTTACCCAGATGACATTATGCATGGCAGATGTCTTTGATGGACAATTTGAGGCATATGACCTTTTGTGTTGCACATGCTCTTTGACACACACACACGCACGCACGCACACACACACACACACACACACACACACACACACACACACACACACACACACACACACACACACACACACACACACACACACACACACACAACCAGATAATTATATATTGTATTTACATGTCTCATCAATTTAAATGACCAGCTATTAAAACAACAGTTATCAAGCTGAAACTACAAACAGACTGAACTAAAAAAGAACAAAGAATTGACTCAATAATTTATTGCAGATGTTTTTTTCATAGGAAAAATGGTATGCCCTTGGACGAAAACAATGACGTTGTGGACATACATGTGTCTACAATATTTAGTTAATGTGCAGACCATCCCGGTAATATAAAAAGCCCAGCCCACAGCATTCAATGGCTTACCAACCCACTATTCCTTTAATTTAGTCTATTGTTTTTTAATTCCATCTTTGATCCAGCTATAGGGCTATGAACTCTAAGCTTTGATGTCAGTGTGCTTGTAAATAACTCAAATAGGATTATAATTCAATATTTTCTATTGGAACACATTTTAGTCAGTGCTAGAAACGTTTTCAATTATAAAATATTTAAATCCCAGCCTGACACTGAGAAGTCACCCCAAAAGAATCTCTTTGTCATACATGTGCAACATTCCATTAGAAAGGCCCATTTGATGCTGATCATTTGCCCTTGTTGTACGATACCTCAAGCAGTTCAAATTAAGTCAATGCAACAAAATTAGCATTTTGCTAATTATTTATGAAATGCTTAATTATTTCACCCACATGTTGAGTGGATTAGACAACATAGATGATATATTTTTCTTTTAATATTAGTGTACCTAAACCTGACAAAGTATGAAATACAAATATTGTTGTGAATGATAAACACAGTTGGCAGAGCTACATTGGGGTTCTTATTGCATGCAATGGGAATGTCTAATCCATGACGTGTGGGTGGGGTGATTAAAACAGACAGCAGCACTGGAAATATGTTTGCTTTGAAACTCTGAATATGATATGATTATGACACTCTGATTAATTGTCAGAGAATGGCAGCCCGGTTAGATTTAGAACTCAAATGCAGTTTATAACTAATTGTGTTAAGTGAAAATAAAGTGCACTTTTGTTCTTGGGATAATGAGCATTTTTAAATGTTGCAAGAGTGATTGTGAAGGCGTACTTGGCTCTAGTGCTTTAGTAGTGAGCCCTCAGCTCTCCCATGGGGTAACATCGTTAAGCATTATAGTCAAGATTATGGAGGTATTGTTTTGAGAAAATGTGTTGATTCAAATTCATAAATCTTCCCACAGTCATAAATGATATTCTAATTTTCTCATCAAAATGTTTTGAAGGTGCAGACTATGGTTCATGCTCCCACAGTGAATAATACTACGGCATGTGAGCTAACACAAACTCAGGGTATGCTCATTGATTGTAGCTACTAGTTGTATAGTATTTGGATACATTTTCTAGTAGTCTACCCATCATCAATGGAAATGATCTGTTGTTAGAGTCGGTGTCATTTGGATGTCATCGCATGACCATTCATAAACAAATAAAAAATAGACACTTGTAGCCTACTTAGAATGATTTACGTGTTTGAAAAGTACTTTGCCCATTTGCAATTTACTTCACCAATATGTTATTAGTTCCCATGAGCAGAGGTGGATACCGCCAAAGGTCTGCAGAGTTTTTCTCGTGTTTTTCCACACACCCCACCCCCATATCTGCCCCACACTCGATCCCAAAAGTTCTGGCCAGAGCTGGCCTGCTCTGCCTGTACACCGACCACTCAGAGCCTGGGCACTGGATAATTAGAATCAGTTATTCAAAACATCTCCAAATGTGATTTAAATGGTAAAGACGTATTAACATAGAAGGAAACCAATAAAGCGGGGAGAGGGAAATTCCGATTTAGGAGCAGAAAAACAACGTTGAGGAATGAGGAAAGGGGTGGGGGGAGGTGAAGTTAGGGGGAGAAAGCAATTACTCGATGTAAAGGCCACGAACAGAGCACCTGCCGTCACTGAGAAATCAAATCTGTCAGCAATTAGAAGGATCTGAGGGGGCCAAGCAGCACTTGCCAGTGGACAATGGGGCAAGGGGAGAGGGGGTTAGCAATTATGTGAGCTGATAGAGTAGCTTTATTTATCTAAACAGTAGGTTAGTTGCCCAATCTCCTCTTTTGTCACTTGTTGCACACATGTGAAAGGGCCACGACTTAATCCGAATGGTGTTCCTTGTCGTAGCCAATCGGTATTGTACGTGGGGGCAAGAGCTGGAGAGGAAGTTATTTCCTTTCAACACAGGGTCAGAGTAAAATTGGGCTGATCTCATGCTCTTGCAATGCTTTCTTCACTCCCAAGAGCTGATCCGGATGCTTTACATTTGAAGCTATTTATTGAGGGTGGGGAAGGGGGGCACACTCCTCTAAAACATGTACTCAGTATCAAAGACTCCTGCTCCTTGAAGAGGGCAAAAAAACCACGTCTTAGGAGGGGTATTGAAGATCTGCATAAGATCTACCTCTCACTTGAGACCCCAAATGCAGACATGGCACACTAATAACTACTCAGCAGCTCTCTCAGAAATATATCGAATAAGCTCACAAACTTTGGTCACAAGAATCTTTATACGTCATGCACATAAAAACATGCACATGAATAAATGAATAAATAGCCCAGTGGATTAAGTGCTGTCCAGACCAGTGGTGGTCAGTGCCATTTATGATGAGGGAGGACAATATTTTTCATGAGCATGGCCTTATTTCTATTACAGCATGTTGGATAACTGTCATTCATATTCCATTCACCCAGTTCAATGTAACATCAATAGGTTTAGGCTACTACATGACACTCAAATGTTCCCTTTACCCATCATGAGGTTGCTACAACCTAGCCTATGAATGAAAGTTTACAATGTAAGTGCACACAGGTCAACTGAAAAATATGAGATAACAGACAGTTACACATTCATTCAATACCGCCTTGCACACTCTTGCCTGCATCTAGCTTATCTAGGGTGTAATCATTAGTCCAACAGTTGCAAACGAGAGTTTATATTGGACAAATTCAGGTACTTTTATCTCCGTTTCGTTTGCTTCTGTTTAACAAAAGTTTAACAGAATCGGCGGAATGAATACACTCCTGATCACAGTTCACTTTCATAGCAGCCATGTTGCATTCCCTCTCACCTTTTCCATTCATTTGTGGACTTCAATGAACAACACGTCAGCTTTATGTGACCAGGCGAAAAAACCTCCAAGCAAAACATTGTCATAACCGCTACACACAGCCTACATAGTTGTCCCTATATTATCTAAAGTAACGTCCTAGTCAAAATAGCTAATAGAACTACAATCGTGCAGTAACGTTACAGTGTATAGTCAGAAAGCAGTTACACCAGCGGTCCCCAATGGCAATAAATTAATAAAACCAAAAGCTTACCTTGGAAGAGTTCCAGTGTTGTGTTGGATAGTCATAGCCAGCTAGCTAACATAGCATCCCTCTGTTTGAGCCGGGTGTTTGAGTAACTAAACTAGCCATCTGGTAGGTAGCCTAGTGGTTAGAGCGTTTCAGTTGAATGCATTCAGTTGTACAACTGACTAGGTATCCCCCTTTCCCCATTTGCTAACTAAGTGAAACTGAAAGCTAAATAAAATGACAAAATCTCTCTCTCTCTTGCTTCTCCTTCATATTTGAAGAAATTAATTTGTTGAAAACTGTTCAACTATTATCTTTCTCTCTCTTTGAGTCAACTACTCACCACATTTTATGCACTGCACTGCTAGCTAGCTGTAGCTTACGCTTTCAGTACTAAATTAATTATCTGATCCTTTGATGGGGTGGACAACATGTCAGTTCATCCTGCAAGAGCTCTGATAGGTTGGAGGATGTCGTCCGGAAGTTGTCATGATTACTGTGTAAGTCTAAGTCTAACCAAGAGCCTCCTAGGTTTTGTATTGAAGTCAATGTACCAAGAGGAGGACAGAAGCTAGCTATCCTCTGGCTATACCATGGTGCTACCCTACAGAGTGCTGTTGAGGCTACTGTAGACCTTCATTGCAAAACAGTGTGTTTTAATACATTTTTTGGTGACGTGAATATATTTAGCACAGTTTTATCTAAAAAGGATAACTTCTTCAATGTTTTACAATTTTATTTTTATGAAATACACTGAGGATGGTCCTCCCCTTCCTCCTCCGAGGAGCCTCCACTGGTCCAGACATATTTAGTGTCTCCATTTTCCTTCCAAATCCTACTCTTCTGTAGCTATCTCTATGTCTTGTCCTGTGCGTCTCTTTTTAGTGGATACTAGGGTAGCTTAAATTGTTTTGGGCCTGTGTCTGGGTCACCTAAATTATCATTTTCCCTATCAGTTGCCCCTGGCTGTTGCTGCTGTAAGTGCTCCACTGGCTTGTTCTCATCTGTCCTCCTCCTTGGCTCATCTGCAAGGTAGCAAGTTAGAGGTGCAACATGTCATTAGTTAGTTTTAAAGTTACGGTATACTGACATGACCAGGGCAACTCAATTGTGAAGAAAAATTCAAGTGTCTGAATAACAGAGCCACACAACTCCAAACATGACAGATAAGAAGCTGCATAACCCCTAGGCTATATGACTATAAAAAAACAGGAGCCAAAAAAAGTACTTGTAGAATGGAGTAAGTTGTAAGACCTCTATACTTAATTTCAATTTGCCAGTTCTACCAGATAATTCGTTTTTTATATTACATAACATTTGAGCACATATACAGTGCCTTCGGAAAGTATTCAGACCCCTTCACCTTTTCCAGAAATTGTTACATTACAGTGTTATTCTAAAATTGATTAAATGCCTTTTTAAAAACTCAGTAATCTACATTCAATACCTCATAATGATGAAGCGAAAACAGGTTTCTAGCAATTTTTGCAAATGTATAAAAAAGTATTCAAAGTATTCAAACATTTGCTATGAGACTCGAAATTGAGCTCAGGTGCATCCTGTTTCACTGATCATCCTTGAGCTGTTTCTACAACTTGATTGGAGTCCACCTGTAGTAAATTAAATTGATTGGACATGATTTGGAAAGGCACACACCTCTCTATATAAGGTCCCACAGTTGACTGTGCATGTCAGAGCAAAAACCAAGCCATGTGGTCAAAGGAATTGTCCGTATGGCACCGAGACAGGATTGTGTGGAGAAAGAGATCTGGGGAAGGGTAGCAAAACATTTCTGCAGCATTGAAGTTTGTAACCACCAAGACTCTCCTAGATCTGGCCGCCCTGCCAAACTGAGCAATCAGGGGAGAAGGGCCTTGGTGTAACGGTGTTCCTCCTCCTCTTCAACTGAAGAGGAGTAGTAGTGATTCGACCAAGGCGCAGCGGGTTGTGAATACATAATGATTTAATTACAAGACGAACTAAACACACGAAGAACACTTGATATATTACAAAACAACAAAACGAATGTAGACAAACCTGAACATACGAACTTACATAAAACACGCAGAACGCACAACAGGAAAAATGACTACATAAAACGGAGAACGCACGAAACAGTCCCGTATGGTATAACATAGACACAAACACAGGAGACAACCACCCACAACGAACACTGTGAAACAACCTACCTAAATATGACTCTCAATTAGAGGAAAACGCCAAACACCTGCCTCTAATTAAGAGCCATACCAGGCAACCCCTTAAACCAACATAGAAACAGAAAACATAGAATGCCCACCCAAACTCACGTCCTGACCAACTAACACATACAACAAACTAACAGAAATAGGTCAGGAACGTGACATAACCCCCCCCCTTAAGGTGCGAACTCCGGGCGCACCAGCACAAAGTTTAGGGGAGGGTCTGGGTGGGCATCTGACCACGGTGGTGTCTCAGGCTCAGGACGAGGTCCCCACCCTACCATAGTCAATCCCAGCTCGCTAATCACCCTCAGAATGACCACCCCTCTATTCCACCCACCTAATATATATAACACAACATAAAGGGACAGCTCCGGGACAAGGTAGCTCAGGACATAGAGGTAGGTGAGAATAGAGAGGTAGCTCAGGATAGAGAGGTAGCTCAGGATAGAGGGGCAACTCCGGACTGAAAGGCAGCTCCGGACAGAGAGACAGCTCTGGACTGAGGGGCAGTTCTGGATTAATGGCCGCTCTGGGCTGAGGGGCAGCTCATGACTGGCTGACGGCTCTGGACGCACATGGCTGGCTGACGGCTCTGGACGCTCATGGCTGGCTGACGGCTCTGGACGCTCATGGCTGGCTGACGGCTCTGGACGCTCATGGCTGGCTGACGGCTCTGGACGCTCATGGCTGGCTGACGGCTCTGGACGCTCATGGCTGGCTGACGGCTCTGGACGCTCATGGCTGGCTGACGGCTCTGGACGCTCATGGCTGGCTGACGGCTCTGGACGCTCATGGCTGGCTGGCGGATGAAGGAGACAACCACCCACAACGAACACTGTGAAGCAACCTACCTAAATATGACTCTCAATTAGAGGAAAACGCCAAACACCTGCCTCTAATTAAGAGCCATACCAGGCAACCCCTTAAACCAACATAGAAACAGAAAACATAGAATGCCCACCCAAACTCACGTCCTGACCAACTAACACATACAACAAACTAACAGAAATAGGTCAGGAACGTGACACTTGGTCAGAGAGGTGACCAAGAACCCAATGGTCACTCTGACATAACTCTAGAGTTCCTCTGTGGAGATTGGAGAACCTTCCAGAAGGATAACCATCTCTGCAGCATTCCACCAATCAGGCCTTTATGGTAGAGTGGCCAGATGGAAGCCACTCCTCAGTAAACGGCACATGACAGCCCTCTTGGAGTTTGCCAAAAGTCACCTAAAGAGAAACAAGATTCTCTTGTCTGATGAAATCAAAATGGAACTCTTTGGCCTGAATGCCAAACGTCACGTCTGGAGGAAACCTGGCACCATTCCTACGGTGAAGGATGGTGGTGGCAGCATCATTCTGTGGGGATGTTTTTCAGCGTCAGGGACTGAGACGAGTCAGGATCAAGGCAAAGATGTATGGAGCAAAGTACAGAGAGATCCTTGATGAAAATCTTCTCCAGAGCACTCAAGACCTCAGACTGGGGTGAAGGTTCAAATAACAACAGGACAAAAACCCTAGGCACACAGCAAAGACAACGCAGGAGTGGCTTCGGAACAAGTCTCTGAATGTCCTTGAGTGCCCCAGCTAGAATCAGGACTTGAACCCAATCGAACATCTCTGGAGAGACCTGAAAATAGCTGTGCAGCAACACTCCCCATCATACCCAAGAAGACTCAAGGATGTAATCGCTGCCAAAGATGCTTCACCAAAGTACTGAGTGAAGGGTCTGAATACTTATATAAATCTGATATTTCCAGTGTGTTTTTCTTCATAAATGGGCAACATTTTTTTCATGACTTCTTCCGAAGTCGATGCCTCTCCTTGTTCGGGCGGAGCTTGGCGGTTGACGTCGCCGGTCTTCTAGCCACCGCCGATCCATTTTTCCATTTGTCTTGTCTTGTTTTCCCACACACCTGGTTCTCATTTCCCTCATTATGTGTTGTGTATTTAACCCTCTGTTTACCCCATGTCTTTGTGTGGTATTGTTTATTCTGTTTCATGTTATGCGCACATTAGTCTGTTGCGCTGGGTTATGTTAACCCGTATTGTTATTTCGTGTTCACTTTGCCATGTGCTTTGCCTAAATAAAAGGCTCCGTTGGCTACCCAATATCTGCTCTCCTGCACCTGACTCCCTTACAGCCATTTACGCATACCTGACAATTTTCTAAAAACCTGTTTTTGCTTTGTCATTAACAAGCTGACCAAAACAAGTTACATATGGACAGTACCATAACAAATGATCTAATGATTGTCTGTTCGCAGCTAAATCTGCAGAGCTGGGAAGGTTGTATCCCCCATATAAATAACATTCTATTGGTTGCAAGAATTTAGTTAAATATTTAAAATTGGACATTTCTAAGTTTTGAATACAGCTTCATTTTGCATATCATATAGCCTACCTTGTAACGTGTATGCTAAGAATCAGGAAGCAAGTACAGGGAGTGAATTTAATAAATAACGGAACATGGACCAAAACAAGAAACACGAGTAGCGTACAGCCCTGAAACACAGAAACAGAGTCAACGCCTGGGGAAAGAACCAAAGGGAGTGACAGATATAGGGGAGGTAATCAGGAAGGTGGTGGAGTTCAGGTGAGTCTCATGAACCGCAGGTGCACATAATGATGGTGGCAGGTGTGAATAATAATGAATAAACTGGCGCCAGAGAGGGGGGGCGGGAGTAGACGTGACATACCTCAAATTTTGAAATATATATATTTTTAAATGGCCTGAACAACAAAGCATTGGCAGGGCAATTCAAGCAAAGCCAATATGTGGTGATAATGTATTGGGTCTATAGCTTACTGCAAAACCTCATTGCAACAGTAGTGTTTTAAATTGGTTAATGTTGCATAGGCTTTTTTTTAAGTAATGTAAAAAGCGGTAGATCTCTGCTTGAATTTTGACTCAAAGTGATCTTGACTCAGAAAATTTTAAATTTAAATGTAACCTTTATTTAACTGGGCAAATTACTTACCACTGTTCTCGATTTTTCCATGTTAACACTCTTAACGTTTCTCTTTACTGTGGCAATTGTGATTGAATCAAAGCAATATTATCCACTTTCAATGCAACATACCTGTCACAGATTCCCCCGGTACTGCTGCTCAATCCGTTCACCAGCTTGAGGTCTATGTCATCGGCTTTCTAGACGTCACTGAACTGAATCATTACCACCAACCCCGGACTGTCTTGTCTCATTGCGCACACCTGGTTCCCATTTCCCCTGATTAGTATTTGTATATATGTGCCCTCTGTTCCCCATTGTCCTGGTTGATTATTGTTCCATGTCCGTTGGTCTTGTGAGTACCTGTGCTCTGTTGTATCGGTTTTTGTTTTACTGTGTTAGTGTGCACTTGTTATTACGGGTGTCGTCCCGTGTACTTATTAGAGATTTTACACCTCGTGCTTTGTTTGGGTTACAGCCCTGTGTTATATGTATACGTATTTGTTTTGGGCTTCGTCCCCATCATGTTCATGACTTACTCTATTTCAGGTAGACAAATAAAAAAAACTATTTCATATTCCTGCGCCTGTCTCCTGCCATTATACAACATGACGATACCGAAACAAAACAAACTATGGAAGATATTTTGTTGTAGGCAGAACGCATCGGAGTAGGATTCTATTACATTCCCATGCACTACTCAGCCCGTTCTCTACACAGACTGGTGTGACAATCAGAGCTGCAGTAGGCCTATATGCAAATAGATCATTGCCTTATATGGATCTGTGCCATTTACTTTGAACTGGACTGTGTTTACAGCATGAGCGGTCGTGAGTAGATGTGCTTGTTTTGAGATAAAAGCAAGAGCTGCATGTAGCCACGTGTGCACATTTTGTTCATATCCTTTGCTAGTTAGTAAGTTATTTGCCCAGTTATAGATCATTTGTAGTCAGCAATAGGGGAGGGATTGCTCATTCCGGATTTCTTCCCACAAGAGCACAAAACGTATACGTACATCTTTGAAAAGCGAGTCAGGTAAAGAGCTATTTTCACAACGTTCAAGTTTGTGCTCAGCAGACCTGAAATTTGCTCAGTGATGAGAAATTACATTGGTTGTAAGACCTCTATTAATCATTTCATTTAGTCACTTCTACCACCTCAATATTGCCCATTTGAAACAGGGTTAAATAGTTCAGCTTCAGTCTACAAGGGGGCACTGTGTCACTGTCAGAAGACGTGCTTCAATCAGAAAAACGTTCTCATCTCTTCGGTCTCAGCTAGCTAGCCAGCCACGTTAGCTACAGAAACAAAACCCATCAAATGCACTCGCTAGAAATAAACACTTTTCTTAATATCATGGCTTATCAACATTCTTAGCTTGCCCATTCACTAAATATACTGTTACACAACTCTGACTGACACCGAATAGCTTAAGAATGCTAAGCGCTAATGGTAGGTTATTAGCATTAGCCAACCATTATGTTGAGGAAGACTAGCTCGTTAGCTACCACCAACCCTGCACAAACCTGTGGATAACTCTGCTGCTGAACTTTGACTTTCTGTCTGTTCTGCCTTCTCCACCCCATTCACTGCTTCCTCAACCTGCTCACTTTTTTCTGTCTTTCGGGAAGAAGTTCAGAATACCCATATTTGCTCTGAGCTATGCTGCACACTGACTGACAGTCATTTTGCTGAGTGATGACATCTAAATGGCGAAGGAGGGGTTAAGGGACGTGAGCGGTCCACTGCGTTTTGAAATCTCGACCCATAACAGCAGGCACCTCGTCCAATCAGTGCGGTATACTGTACTGTTTATTTTTGTCATAAAAAATGTCAGTAAAAATGTGTGTATGTATGTATGTATGTATGTATGTATGTATGTATGTATGTATGTATGTATGTATGTATGTATGTATATATATATATATATATATATATATATATATATATATATATATATATATATATATATATACTGCATAGTGCAAGTGATGCATGGTTGTGGAAAATAAAAATACATTTGGATCATCAAAATGTTCGGGGCTGGACCATGTTCCGTTTCTCACAAAAGCATCAGTATTTAAGCTCCGGATCAATTTCCCTCCTTTATGCCCTAATTTGGTAATGAAATTGGTGTCTATACCTATACCAAGTTGTATTGGAATTGACAAAGGTCTTAACCTAGCCTAATAGTGGCAATAGTATCAGATGCAATAGATTCCTCAAGAAGATATTGGTGTTCAAAGACAGAAATGCAGCCTACTCTTTCTGACGTTTACCATAAAACATTGTGATGTTCCGTACAGTATGGTCTTGTAATGAATAAAACGATTTTAAAGTTATTGATAGTAAGATGTACGCCCTTGGGTGTCATCTGTTGCTATTGATTAAAATCTAAGTCCGCGAAATCTTAGAGGAGAACATCAGGATGATAGGAAAACTGTGAGGAAACCTACACCTGCACACATACATTAAGGATCTTGGTACATTAACTCCAATTCAAACGACACATCTTCTTACAATGCCAGTATCTGCTTTGACACAGGAGAAAAGAGGTCTGTAAAGTGTCAGGAGATTAACTATGACATTTATGGAACTTAATTCTTTACAAAAATGAAGGCGACTACATTCAAAGGAGAAATATGTAATTTGCTGATGATGTGGGTCCACCTCAGTAATGACATAAAATTGTAATTGAATCCAATTAATATTTGTCTGGTTTGAGTACAGCTCTATCATCAAAAGAAAAACACATATAGGCCAATGCATACAGTAGGGTGTCAACTTCATTATCCTGATGCTGACATAGGCACAATTCTAGAACTAGCTCGAGATATATAAAATAACTTTTCATTTATGGAGCAAGCTCGTATCAACATCATTCTTCAAGTGTTCTATTACATGAAGAGATTTAAAAGTCCAATTGAAATGATATTCATTTGAACTAACTGTAAATATCAGGAATAATTTATGTTTGAAGCTTTCAGTTACTGAATTTGTAATAAAAGAAAATTGCAATGAGTCCATGGAAAGTGTTTGATACAGCATAAGCAGAATTATTACATAAAATGTATATTATTAAGTACGTATACTGTGCCATTGTAGGTATTTACAAATACTTCGCAATTAAAAACATGTCAACTAGTGCTAAGTTGTTGCTTCTCCAGTGGAACCTTAACCTGCTGGTGAGAGTGAGAAAATAACCTCTTGATTAGAGTACCAGACATGATCCCTTATTGCAACACATAAAGCAACTTAAATGGAAGAAGCATGTGAACTCAACAGACAAGTGTGGATAACTTGACCTTAAATGTGTTGAATATACTGCCCAGTATCTTCAACTACATACAACTACACAAAACTTTCTGATTCACCACCCTATTACCCCTGATATATTCAATTGTCATCCACATGCTTGACTCTGCAGCACACCTTGCAGTGATACAGTAAGATTGTAAATAAAAAATGTGGACGGTCCAGTAACGCAGCATCTTAAAATAGCATTCATAAATGGAAACGAGATGTCCAAAAATGAAATCCCATACATTGTTGAAGGTTGATGTATCATTCTTAATTTCTCAAATGACAAATGTACCAGGACATCACTCATGGCTCTAAACGGGGCTGCATATCTTCTAAATGGTGCAGGAATCTGATGTGGTTTTGAACAGAGAACTCCACGGAGCAGGCCTAATAAGCTGGGGAGACCATTGTTTCATTCTTTCCGTAGACATTTAGGTATTTGTATGTGTCTCATGCATGCTCACACGAGAGGGACTCTCTTGAGGCGCCCTGCATGGTGACATGCAGGCCATCTGAGGAAGTATTTGTTTGCGTTCGCCATTTTGCATGATGGAGCACTTTTCTTATAAACAATATATTTCAATGTTGTGCTTCTACATTTAGACTTAGAATTGGAAAGAGTATCTATTCAGGTATATTCGGAATACGTTCATCAAATGAAGTCAGGTGTTCCCTTTCAAAAATACGCAAACAAAATCCAATACTCTATTCAGTATTAATGTCAACAGAAATGTGTCTGATTGAAAGACCTGTCAGGGGGATATATGTGGGCAAGAAGAACACATAAAGGACATAGTTACCTTTCTTCAAAATGCTTTCACAGCTTAAACACATTTAATAAGAATATTTTGATTGACAGGAGCGAGGTATCCCACAATGTATTTTTGCTCTCACATTCCTTCTCAGCAGCTGTGTGTTGTTTTGAATGGAGTTGAAGAGACTAAAAACCGGCACAGCTCACGTACTAACTGAACTATTAACTATGAACCATTTATTAATCTGTGACTGTGCAGTTCAGTTGACTGCACACTAGCTGTGCCTTGTATTTGTGATGCAAGTATTACTTGTACTGCATCAATTGTTTTGTGGGTGTGCAATATTTTATCAAAGGGCTTTACAATTTCCTACAACAATTAAAGGAGTACTCTAATTGAAAGGAAAAGATTTACAGAATAAAAGTCCAAACAGGCGGCCTCCTAAGTGGCGCAGTGATCTGAGGCACTGCATCGCAGTGCCAGCTGTGCCACTACAGATTCTGGGTTCGAGTCCAGTCTCTGTCGCAGCCGGCCGTGACTGGGAGACCCATGGGGCGGCGCACAATTGGCCCAGAGTCGTCCGGGTTAGGGGAAAGTTTGGCCGGCAGGGATGTCCTTGTCCCGTCGCGCACTATGACTCCTGTGGTGGGCCGGTCTCAGTGCATGCTGACACGGTTGCCAGGTGTACGGTGTTTCCTCCGACACATTGGTGCGGCTGGCTTCCGGGTAAAGTGGGCATTGTGTCAAGAAGCAGTGCGGCTTGGTCGGGTTGTGTTTTGGAGGACGCACGGCTCTCGACCTTCGCCTTTCCCGAGTCCGTACGGGAGTTGCAGCGATGGGACAAGACTGGATACCACGAAATTGGGGAGAAAAAGGGGTAAAAAAAAAAAAAAAAAATCCAAACAGGGATATTTGCATGTATCTTTGTGTTGATGTACATGTTTCCAGGAGTCATTTAACCATGTATTGGTGTTGTCAGACAGTATCCAGCTCTGTGCTGAACCCAGGCTGAGTGAATGTGAGTCAGAACCACTGCGGAGGTCTGTGCAAGTGGCATAGCTGCAGAGCCCAGTGGGGCTTTCTCTGCTCCATCTCCACAGGTGCTTATTAGCACATAGGAGCTGCCATATGTTCATAGCTGGGCCACAGCCTGAGGGAGCACAAAGAGTCTTTGCCCATAATCTTCAGAACCTGATCAGGCCTCACTCCCAATAACAAGGCCACATGGTGTAGCATGTTAGTTAAGCAAAAATATAGCTCAAACATGATCTTTTTTTGAGTTACAGGACAACTTTTCTCCGCATCCCACCTCTATTTCCATACTCACCCGGTTCGAGTTGAAGGTCCGTTTGAAAAGAGATATGTATGTACAGAACGTGTAAGAGATATCTATTCTCAGTGACCAAGAATGATTTAGGTTCAGCACGTTTCATAGTAAAATGTTCTTTTAACAGATATCAAACAGCTTTTGACTTCACCAGTGGTCAAAATGTCTCACACCTGGTCAGCATGACAGAAACCCATCATGACAGAAACCCATTGTCATCTTAACAGCCCCCACTTTGTGAAACGTGAACGGTTCCGCTGTTAAAATCTGCGAGGGAAAGAAGAATGGGGAGGTGTTGGGGAGGATGGGAGCTGTCCGTGTTTGAAGTGGGCATATGGTCGTTGCATTTGCATTTAATACCCTTCAGATTACTTGTTTTAACTTGTGCTAAACACCTCACTCGGTTGAGGCTAATTTGATGAGGTCATGGTGTGACCCAATGACCCCCCTCTCTCCATGTTCTCTAAGTGAAACCAGCTGAGCCAGAGAGAGAGAGGGCCTCTGCCCTATCGACCGTGTGTGAATAGCTCGGGCTATCCCATCCCCACCCAACAATCTGGAGTTCTGTGCACTTAGCTCCACAGTGGACCGCTGTGCTGTGTCCACAAAGTCTGTAGACCTAGACCCTATTCCAACCCCCTTAAAGCTAAAGAGCTTCACAACCCTCTCGGCCACCAAAACAAGTGTAGTCAAAACACATACAATTGAGTCTGGAAAGAATAACATATGCCTCAGTTTCTTATCGCACACTTTTCACTTTGAAGATGTTTGCAGGAGAGGATTTGGGAAATATACATTTAACCAGAGATGTGTGCGTGACCTGCAGGACCCACATTAGGTTATTTATTTTCATTTCCAGGTATATACTTTCTTGTGTTACAAAACATTAAATTACTGCTGTGCCGTGCGATGTTCATTAAAATGTTCTTTCGACTTTACCCACAAGGAAAATAAGTAATTTTGAAATGTTTCTAATTGTCATCCTCCGCTTGTAATTGTTGTTGAAAAGGACAAATCAATGACGTGTTAACGTTTAGGAGTTGAACGTGTTTAGGATGTCAAACTTTTGGATTGTTTTGCATTTGTATCAACAATATGATTTGGCCGAACACTTGCATTAAGTTTTATTATAAAATACTGATGTCCTTTCAAAATAATAAATGGTCATTAAAAAAAAGTTTACAAAAAGGTATAATAATACATTTGTTTTTCGCAATTCATGTTAAAGGCCCAGTGCAGTCAAAATGCTAATTTTTGTATTTTATATCATGTTGTACAACAGCCGATGAAATTAACACTGTACAATTTTTGGAAAATGTGATCAGTGTTATTTCCTTCTAGTTGGTGGTTGACAATACAATCCACACAGGACATTCTAATCAGCAGGTTTGCATGGGCGGAAGTTTATGACATCACCATGCGGTAAATTGGTTAATAGACCAATAACGAAGAGTGTTCCAAACCTCTCGGTCAATAACAGCTTGTTTTCAGTTCCCCCTCCCCACTCAGACACCGCCCAGGCAAGTCCAAGCAACAGTTTTGCTTGAGAAATATATTTTTCCTGAAAGCTACATTTGGCCATTTTAATGGAAATCTATTACAGTAAGGCACTTAATTGTTACCCAGAAATGATTTGATATTGATATAAAACAGCTGCATATGGCCTTTAAAATAAACATGAATTATGAAAAGTCACAGTAGGGTGTTTACAATTTCCATTTTACTCTACTGGAAAGGTCTGTTTGACTGATGCACTACTAGACAGATCATACAAAAGAAACTTCGAACACAATTATATTTTGTTTCTGTATTTGCTTTAGCTCACATTGTCTTTCTAAAACACAAAAAACACATAAACATACACACGCATGCACACATACGCATGCACACGCACAAATACACACACACACACACACACACACACACACACACACACACACACACACACACACACACACACACACACACACACACACACACACACACACACACACACACACACACACACACACACACACACACACACACACACACACACACACACACACACACACACACACACACACACACCAGAACATGAATGTCCCCACATACAGTGTAGAAACACAAAAAGCCGTCTTATAGAATTTCAACGAAGGTTGTTGAGGACACCGATACGCAGTGAGAGTGCGACCACTCTGCTGGAGAGCAGGCTCAACTGTTGTCCAGAGAGCAGTCTGAGGGGCTACGTATTTCTAACCTCCAAGGCTACCGCTGCGAGGGCGCCTCAAGAGAGTCCCTCTCGTGTCAAAAGGGGAAGCCATTCGGCCTTTGCCTTTTGATCAGTTCACAAGTTACAGTTTTGCTCAGACCTTTTTTTTGTTGCATGCAAATGGAATTCCATCAAACACAGTGCCGAAAAAACATCTCTTTCTTCCGTGCCTAAATAGGACGTGCTCTTAACATGGGAAATTTCACAACCAAGTGCCTCAAGAGGGAACCCAGACAACTGAACAATAGCCTCAACTTAGGCTACAGGTGTAGACGGGGTTCCTTCTAAGGTCCAAAGTTCTTTCCAATCGTTGCCTTTGTGTGCTTAGAAGACCGCATTGATTCCCAATTAAAGGATTCGATATTCAGGATGGCATTTAGGACAAACTGCTTTCAAATATTTTCCCACAGCATACAATTAGATCACCAGGTTGAATTTATATTGTGTAATAGTGTGGCTGTTTTTCTGAATATTCATTTTGTAACCAGTATTTCCTGTTTTTAAAAGAAATCGTGGATAGCGATTTTTTTATAAAGAAAGCTTGGATAGGTTTTTTGGTAGAAACACCATCCCACTGGACGATCAGTTCTGGGTTTTATTTGGTGTGTTTCATATCATGCGTGTGCATTGGCTCTCCAAAGCTTTTAATTATGTCCCTCATAAAGTTCATGGTGATAGAAATTGGGAAGGGGGTGAGTCAAAACTCTTGTCAAGGTCATGTTCCGACAGAAAGCACCAATAATGCCATGGATAATCCCTCCCCCTCCAACACGGTCTGACCCGGGTCCTGCCGCTTGGAGGACTCAGAGGCTGGTGGAGCCTGGAGAACTGGAGGACAAGGACCCGGCTCACTCCTCGCATTAGGCATCCGAGAGACCCTGGATTATCTGCCAATTAGCACCAATTGTGGCGAATGGTTCAAATATAATGTTCCATATTTTTGTTATACTGTTTAATTTCTGCTCCTCTTCTCTTCCCCCTCTTCTCTTCAGCACAACTGAGATTGTCAACACTCTCCCTATGCTATTTCTCATTTAAAATAAAAGATTTGGGCTTTAATTAGCGTGGAATATGCCCTGCCAGCACAGCATTTGTTGGAGAGAGAGAAAGGAAGGGGGGGAGAGAGAGAGAAGGGAGTACTGTAAAATCATTTTAAGGGGGATACTGTGAAGGACTTGTTTGAACAGGCCCCAAGCCTTCCAGTGTTCCCTAATATTGGTGGAAAAGTCTGCTTTGTGTTGGAAGAACGTGTTGCCTGACTATTGTGCCCCCTATGGTGGTAGGGTTTGGTGAGTTTGGATTAGGAGACTCCGTTACATTACCCTGATAACTGGATCAAACTGTCTCATCCAGTGCATCAGATCCTCAAGTATTAGTCCTCATGACTCATTAAAGCATTTCAGTGGCTGATCTGAGGACGATGGTTACAGAAATAAATGTCTGAAACCTGAGTTAGCTAGTCATCCTTTGTCTCTCTCTCTATTAGATGTTCACATTTAATTATTTTAACCTTTATTTAACTAGGCAAGTCAGTTAAGAACAAATTCTTATTTACAATGACGGCCTAGGAACAATGGGTTAACTGCCTTGTTCAGAGGCAGAAGGACAGATTTTTTACCTTGTCAGCTCGGGGATTCGAGCTAGCAACCTTTCAGTTACTGGCCCAACTCTCTAACCACTAGGCTACCTGCCGGGGTCCGAAATGATTGACACCCTTGATAAAGATGAGTAATAATGACTGACGTTAAATATTTCAAACACTGAGCTATATTATATCCAGACAAATTGGGAAATTATATTATTTTATACTAATACAATTGCTCAGTGAAAGAGATTTTGTTTAACAAATAATATATTTTTTTTCTCAAAAAGGTAAGGGTCAAAATTATTGACACCCCTAAAGAATCTTATGAAGTAGTAGTCCAAAGTTTAGCATTTGGTCCTATATTCCTAGCACACAATGACTACATCAAGCTTGTGACTCTACAAACTTGTTGGGTGCATATGCAGTTAGTTTCTCTCACCTCTCACCATTACCAATAACAGGGGAGGTTAGCATGTCTTTGGGGTATGATAAATGACATTCTGTAACTTTCTCACTCATCATTATTCACGATTCATTCAGGATTATCCGTAGTCATGGTAGCATCAACATTCATTTAGTAGTGTTTAGAAACATTCTATTGTTATTTACAATGAAGGTGGCAATACATTATTTACCATCCATTTCTATTGTACACAAAATAATCTTAAACACAACCAAAGCGAACTGCAAATGCATCCAACAAGTTTGTAGATTCACAAGCTTAATGTAGTCATTGTGTGCTAGGAATATGGGACCAAATGCTAAACTTTTGACTGCTTCATTTATAAGAATATTTAGTCGTGTCAATTAATTTTGACTCTAACATTTTTGAGAAAATAGTACTTGTTAAACAAAATCTATTTCGCTAAGCAATTGTTTTAGTGTAAAATAATATAATTTCCCAACATTTTGAGCATACAATATAAGCTCAGTATTTAAATGATTTCCTTTGTACAGTCATTATTGCTCATCTTGATCAAGGGTGTCAATAATTTCGGGCCCCACTGTATACTTGTATTTCCCATGTAAAGTTACGAGTATCATATTTTTCCTTAACCTTTCATTTACAAACGATTAATGACTACCATCATCTTAAACTTTGAACTCGCACTGTATGCAAATACTCAAAACTGCTATAAGAGCACATTTCATGAACACACGTGTGCAGTTATTGTCATTTTCAAGACCACTGTAAAACTCATTAGTCGTTTTCAACATCCTAAGGTAAGATGGTGGTACAAATTGACAGTCTTTTCACACGCCTCCGTGATTACTGTGGCAAAATGACAATAATTAATCGGCTATGTCGGGATTCCCACATGGGTTTACAACACTATTGTACAGATTAATGGTTTCTAATTTGGAGGCAAATGACTAACTTTAGTGCTACCTCAGAGTATTTACAAAGGTCATCACAGTCAAGTTCCACCCTAAAGCCTTGATACCCACATATTGTGACAACAATGTGGTATAAGAGAGAAAATGCCCCTTATGATTACAAGTCTTTATGGGTTTATGGGTCGTTACAGACAACAATAGTGTGTGCAGCTAGCAAATATATTTCTGTGTGTATACCTCTTGATAATGGAAAACTGTACATTTGTACCACATCTATTGATAACAATATTAATTAATCCATGTCGCAACCTTTAAAATAAATCAGCATATGATTTTTAAGTATCATATATTTTTAGATTTTAGATCAAGCTCTTAGTTTCTGGGATAACAAATGAATTTCGAGAACACAACACATAGGGTAGTTAACAGTCTATGGTACATTCACAGACATCATGCTATACACCCTTGTGGGAGCAAGCAAAATGTGATTGTGTATCATTGTGTATACAGTAACTGCTTTAATGAACGTCAAATTCTTTGTTTCTTATGCGTTTCTTATGCGTTATGGTCTTTTTCTAATGGTCCCAATTGCTTACAGTAGCAGTAATTCGACTGGGGTCTGTACAGTAAAGGATTCTTATTAAAATGCTAAACTTAGTGCATTTACATCAAAGTGAATTAATGGAGAATGACCTTCATGACAATGTTTGAATATAAAAAAGAAAATGGTCTCTACGAGAATGCGGTAAAGACATGAACAGATTACATATAAAGCCTATCTCCTTTGATGTTAACTGTCCAGACCAATTAGGCCTGAGGACATCAGTGATTTCTGATGGTTTCACGGTTTCAGGTTGCAACATGAGCTTTCACTGTGCTATTCTTCACTGGAAAACCAACCAATCTGCTGAGATTTGGCTGAAATTAAATCAAATGTCTATAAAAAAAAATATGTAGATAGGTTCTTTTTGTTGAGAATAGGTGATTTGTAAAAGTTGTTGCAGTAACTTTCTTTATAGAATTTTCTGTTGCTATGTTTACGCAAAGGATCATGTCTACAATGGAATAGCTCATAAATGGTCAAATTAACCTCCACTATAAGCAGGTGTAAAGAAATAAAAAGCTGTCAACGAAGGGATATCACACTTTGCAAACTGTACAGCCTAAAAATAAGTATGTGCATCCACTGTACATCACTAAGTCTAGTTTTAACTTAAAACTGGTTCAGACTTTCTCTGTTGCTCTTTCCCAAAGTTATCACCAACCTGTCTCCAATATGAGAAACCAGCGTCCAGAGGTATGTGCGTTGTATGGAAGGGGTGTTTTGCTCAGGTTGGGCCAGAGGCCAGTGGTCATTAGCAATCCGGCTTCCCTTTATAGTGTTAATATGGGGTCAGGCTGTGGACTAAAAACCCTCGGCCACAGCTGGCACATACAGAGACTCCATGGACGGTGTTTTCACTACTGAAGAGAAAACAATCTACCCGCTGTTCCCCCTGGTCTGCTGGCCGACCTTGCCCTTGGGCAACACCAACATGCCCCAGCTGCTGTCGATCTGTGGCAGGGGGAAAACTGACCAGTTTGTCTCACTTGCATGGGCGTTCTCTTGTCTACGCTGTCGGCCCTTCCTTCAGGTGTGCTAGGGCCCTCTACCTCCCCTCTGTTTGATTACCTCGCAGGCCCAATGCTTAGGGCTTCTTAGGGCTAAGCATCTAACCCAATTCTCAGACTGATTCAGGGCCTCCAAATGCCTTTTAGATCCCTAATCCCAAACATTTAAGCCATTCCTGATGGGTTCAACTCAAGGTCCTGCTGTTTAACCAATCCAAAGAAATTCTACCTACCTTTAACCTTTTTGTATTATTATTTGCTGTCATAACTTAATTATTCTGGGGAATAATCTCTAGATCCCTAGAGTTATTGTTATAGCACAAGTGTGTGTGTGTTCGCACATGCATGTGTGTGTGTGTGTGTGTGTGTGTGTGTGTGTGTGTGTGTGTGTGTGTGTGTGTGTGTGTGTGTGTGTGTGTGTGTGTGTGTGTGTGTACAGAATGTGAGTATGCAGGTACATAATGTAAACATACTGTATAGTACATGCTCTTAAATTCCATCTAACTGACTGGGCCAGCCTATGTTCATTTAAACATGCAAACATTATGAATGAATACACACATCATACAAATGAACATTGGGCCACACCTTCCTGGAACTATCAGATGCCTTGGGCATTGGCATGTATGCATTTAGATGTATGCTTTACTTTTCTAAACATGCAAAGTAACAGTCACTAGCTTTGTTTCTTAACATGTCTTGCATATTTTACTTGTAAGTGCTGCACTCACTCTTTCACACGAGGTCAGAGAAATGCCACTGTTTTTTTGTGTACGCTTCTGTACAGGAGTTTGTGTACCCACCCAAACTCCCACTTTCTTATTGTGAAACGCTATACAAGGGTGGTATTTCTTCAGCAGTGCTTCCACTTCCCTCATTTAGTTTGGGTAAATAGTGGTGTCCAGGCCTCCACCTGTTTCAGGCTGCTTGAGAAATTAACTTTTCCTGAAAAGTCCCCTGACCTCTGATCTCTGAGGAGCAGGAAGGGGCTGCCAGCAAACCAGTGAGCCTGTGCCATCCTGTGTGGCCAGCTGCCATTTAACCCCCTAATTGTTACAAGGCAGCTACTGGCCCTCAAAAACCTAGTTTCCGGAAATCGCTCTTAAACAATCAAATAAACGCACATGCACGAAATTCGCTATGCCCAAGGCCTGAGAGAGAGAGTTTGTGTGGGCACACTCGCTGATTTTCTTAGGGGTTCGACCAGAGGAACGAGGCATGACAAATTATGAGGGAATTTTCTAAAATCTTAAGGCCATTTTGGACATAGTATACAAAATCAATTTTGACAGAATAGTCATTAGTAAGCTTAGTATTGCCGTTCATTTGCTAAACAAATATACAGTTGTCGTGTTCACTAGGCGTATGAAACATCAACAGTCAGGCTAAAAAAGATTAAGTATAGTTCAAGAATTCACTAGGTGTCACCCAATGTAATGGTCTACTCAGCATTCAGTTGCCATTTCACAGAAATCCTATAAAGGCTGTGAAAATGCTGTTATGGTCATAATGCTGTACACATTCAAATTAGAAAAGGGTGCGGTAATATCAAGTTGAAAGACAGTGCAGTAAAATGATTCCTACCTTAGGAAAGTGGTCAGTTGAATCTTGATCTCCCTTTGCTTACATAACACCAGAGAAGATGTCTAAAGATGTTGTTGTGCGTTTAGTAGTATTGACTCACACCAGGCCTCAGAAAGTGTTGTCGATTTTCCTCAGTACTTTTTATCATTTTATATGCTGGGGCCCATCAGGCTCTCTATGTGGTTGGCTGCACTTTGCTATTTTGTTCCATCCCCACACATTTGCTTTTTGCTTTGGCACTCACCTCCGGAGTCAGGCTTAGAGTGTTTCCCAACAGCCTTTCTGATAGCAGTCCTCGCCGTGATTGCTTCCCAGGATCAGAGCCGCGAACGCCAAGAGCAGGCGGCTCAGCATACCGCACATGCTGCAAGATCAAGGGTCATTCTTGGAAGCCTAGGATTATGGGGGAGGTAAAATGATATTTAGTATCCTTCTGCTTTGTTTTGGATCCCCCTAACTGACCCACCTTAACCCGTACTCCCATGCCACCTCAACCTAGAACTTAGACTCATGTAATTTCTTAAGAGGGGCTCTTGTGGGGCGTAGGGGTTGAAGTTCGGTAACGTAATGAAACAACAGACAGATGCAACGCAAACTTCAGCACCAGCAAATGAGGTTTGGAGAGAGTTCTAAAGCGACGCCAAGGTCAGTTGATGTAGGAACTGATGTCTGTCCCGAGCCTGACGGAAATAGAGTCCGAATCAAAGGCAGCTCATGACTGATATTTCAACGGAGGTCATTTATTACTGCAGGCAGAAAGTATGACATGTACAATACAGAAGCTAGCATCCACATTGACAGATAATGTATATGACAACATCTGCTTTATTATGCTGTGTAAATGACTGAGTTATCAAAGTATTTACTGTGCAAGTAGCTACTGACGTTTCCACAATTGTTTCAGCAAAATGATTCCGGTAATGTTAAAATGTTCACCTTTTCCACTATTTTGAATCTTTAAAAGTTGAGGCGTTTACTATGCAATGCTTGACTACAATGCAATAGCTTAAATCTGTCACCAATTCTATCCAGCCTTTATCTTTAAAAGTGTTTGAAGCTTAAGAAAGACGCTATTTTTTTATATTGAAAAGCTATGAAGGTAATTACACACTGGTAGGAATCCCAAAAGTGCAAATTGCTAATGATTTGTTCAAGATGATGTCAGGTTGATAAACAATAAGATGAGACATACTTTCTTATCACTTACTTACTGTAACTCAGCTTTTACGTTTCTGCACAACTGAAATAGTTCTTACAATATTCACACTAACAATTACGTAAGTAAGAATATAAATACTCATACAAAATAAAATATGAAAACAGAACGTCTGAAATGGTGGTGGATGAATGAAATGCCATTTTCTCAAATCCAGCTGTTTCAACACCCTTACACCCATCATATTACCTGTGATGAACAGTCATATATCTTTAATTCAAAATGTGCAGAAACTATATTAAATGCATATGAAAATTGATTACATCGTATTACTATCGTCAGTATTCGCAATTGAAGACAATTATAAATAACGACCATGACAAGTGGTAAGTATAGTTACAGAAAGCAGTTTATGCTGACATAAGTTTATGCTGACATAAACCATAAGCCATAAAATAGTTAGCCATACGTTTGGATAAGATTGTCTTTGGTTCTTCTTGATTTAAAGAACCATCAGCAACCAACCACAACTTCCTGTAAATCTGTATTGACTAACGTGTATTCAAAAAATATTATTAAGTACTGAAAATCTACAGATGTGTATATGTATATACTGTATTTGTTAAAAGAACATGTTTTGTTC
The DNA here is from genome assembly GCF_029448725.1 of Salvelinus fontinalis. Classification (NCBI taxonomy): domain Eukaryota; kingdom Metazoa; phylum Chordata; class Actinopteri; order Salmoniformes; family Salmonidae; genus Salvelinus; species Salvelinus fontinalis. Next base: position 34,013,197 of record NC_074665.1, read on the forward strand.
AGTATGTAATATTGCTTAATCTGGTCGAGTTTATGCCTTGTACATGTTTCTCTTTAACCTTGTAGTAAGTTTGAACTTTTGTGATTTATATGATTTTAATATTGGTCTTTTGAATAATGATGAATATTGAAGGTATATAACTCCGATGTGCAATATCTGTGTTTTTCTTATGCTTTGAAACTAAAGTAATGTCATTATTTTTTTTTTTAAATAGCATCGGTTTTGTGCAGGGTGTCTCTAAAAGCATATGTTACAATTGTTTTAGGTTATCACATTGATTAAATTGATGTAGCAAATATTCATTCTAGGGTCTTTATCATATTTATCATATAGCTTTGACTGTCCATAGCCCATTTATACATATGCACTGTACATATATATCTGTATTTCAAAGAAAAAATAAATACAATTACAAAGTGTAAAGAGGTTGTCTCTCTATTGACTAAATATATACTGGAGTGTATTTCTCTAAACTATGTGTGCTACAGTGCCTAATCAGAACATAGCTATGATGAATCTGGTGCGCACAGTCATTGAAAGGTATTGTTTTAAAAGGGGGGGAGGGGGGGAATCACCTTTGTACAGATTTCAAAGGAACAATCAATTTGAAAAGTAAAGATTGTCATGCCCATTTTAGATTTCATAAGAAGATCCTCTTCCAGATTTCCAGATAAGATAAAGAACCTTTCTGTCCTTTCTTCTCAAATTCATTGATAAACAGTCTGTATTTGAAAGGGACAATCATATTTGTTCATTATTGAAATTATATAGACTATCACGCCGGTCGTGAGTCTGATTTCCTTCTGTCTGTTAAGGTCAACAGGAGTAATGGTGTAGAGGAGAGGAGGCTCTGGAGTCAGGACCACAGTAGGAGACAGACACTGCCCCAAAGAACTGCGTGCCTCTATCTCCCTTTCCTTCTCCATCCCCCCTGTGATTCAAATGCTATCTCAGCGTGCTAGAAGGGAATTGTCAGACCTGAGAGTGCCATTAAGTGGTGTGTTATTTACACATCATAGGCCAGTCTATTACATTGACATCCAGAGGGCCCTGTTCACCACTGTTCTCAGTGGGCTCGGGCCTTGCTCTCTGTTTGCTCTAAGGCCCCGCATGCTGATTGTGTGCTTTTGTGATATGACATTACAATACTGTGGATCACGCGTACATTTTCCTCTGATATAGTCTGAAAACATTTATTATTTGGGGGAAAACTTGATAAAAGGTCAAGTAAGTGATTGGGTGGGATGGGATGGGGTTATATAGAGTGGAGGGGGGCTTTACAATTGGATGGGGGATTAAGTTCTCTCTCATATATCTCTTACTTACAATTAATCCACACGTTTCATCCAAAAGATATTGTTTAAACTGAGGAAGAGCATGAAGCAAATGTTTGACTTATTTCAAATTCATTGAGTTCAAGCATAACATTGCTGGTCAGGGTGAGCCCTGAGACTCTAAAGGTGACCAGTACAGGGAATATCTCTGGTCAACATTCTCATCGTTGTCCCCCAAAACAGTCCTGCCATTTACCAAAGGCATAAAAATATTTGACGTATTATAATGGGATCTTTTTCCAGAGTGATTCCTGTAACTATTGTTGACAGAGGTGCCCCCAGGAAAATAAATCTGGTTTAGCTATTGGTATGAGTGACCCGTGACTGAACCCAAAGAAAGCACTAATGCAGGTGATGGACTATACATTTCCCCACCTAAATGTACTCTAGTACCTGGCCACAGATATATTAGTGTACCACAAATCAGTATGAAAATAGTATAGCTATTGTCAATACATTTATATGGACATTCACTTTTATGTATGTGTTGAAAAAAAGCTGCAGAATTGACTGTCTTAATTTGTTTTCCTTTGACTAAAGATATGAATGTATGAAAAAATGTATGTAAATTACTAGGCTGGTGTCAATGATGGTACTATATATAGGATAGAAATGCAAACTTATGAAAAACACCATCTTCCTAAATGTATACATTCTATTATTTTTTTAAACATTTATCACGCTATCATATAAAATATCCATTGTTCCTTAATCTGCATGTTATTCAAATCGCTTGACAGATCATCCCTACCAAACACAACAATAAAAGACAGCACTTTCCCAATGAACATACGCTGTAAAATTACACATGGGACAGTGACTCCCAGCACCACAGATGAGATGCACTTGGTAGTGTGTGTTAACCCCTCTTCCAAAGTACTATGCATTTTAGCCTATGTGATTTTGTATTATATTTTGCAGTTTGTAACAGGTTAATAATATGTATATTATTATTAATAATAATAATATTAATACAATTTTAACATCAAAGCTTGAGCATTCAGTGTAACTAAAAGTTACCGGACATTAGGGGGTAATATGCTGCACGACAAAGTGGTCTATATAACAATCCAGTATGGGGGAAACCAAATGTGTCACAAGTGTGATGAAAGAGCTCAGACATAACGCAACAGTTGTGAGCCAAAATCAAAAGGTGTGTCAAGTCCCTCTGCTACTCCGAGAATACAGTACGAGTCATTTGAAATCGATAGGCCACTCTGACAATCTGGTGTGAGGGACAGAAATGTACACCAGCCATCATATTGTTAAAGTAATTTACAACTGGCTTTTATTGGTATGTCCCTAACGATTACATTTCCCATTTGTAAAGACAACCATAAAACTGATAACAGTGTACTGCAATTGGAAAGTTTTAATTTGCTAAAAAAATATTGACAAATCATGTACGGAACCTGTGAGAAGGCAGATTGGAATCTATCATAAAATCTCCAGACTGTTCTCCACTCCTGTCTCTCATCCTGTGGTCTCTCTTCTAGCGAGCAGCACCCCACCCCACCAGAGTTGGAGTCAGTCCCAGTGGTATGAGTCTCTCTGTGGTTATCATACACCATCTAGTGGCTACAGCGGGTTAAAGGAGTTGCAGCAGGCCACCTTGGCCAGTACCTCTCTGTCTTAAAGTGGCAGCGTGGAGAGGAGCTTCCATTCATGGAAAAGGAATGAACGGGGCTGGTGAGGATGCACTGCGAAGCTCAACATTACAGCCAGTTGCAGTATTATGTTCTGTGTTCTAGTTCTATGTTAGTCAAGTGACATCTAAGAAAAATTGCAGATGATAGGGATGTGATGGTTGGAGTAGAAAACAATTGTTTGGGACATATTTGTATGCGTTATAATAGTAGTTATTCACAATTAGGAGAAAATAACAGTTCATCACATAAACAATTCAAAATTATATTTTTATTTGACAAAGTCTTACCTTTTAACCTTTTACCTATAAGTAAACATATATGGTAAAATACATGTGCCATGCAAATACATGGTCTGTTTTACTGAAAGTAGTTGATCAAATGTTCACATGCCATACGGCTAATGAGATTATACTGAATTCATACAGGACTAAAATACAGACATGAAAGCAATAATTTGTTGCTATAGAGGTACATATAGGCACTCAGTGAGCATAACTCTCCTAACCCTCAGCCTAATCACTATGATGCTAATCTCAACATAGGTTTACACAATTATAGGTCACCATGAGTTGAACGGAGTAAAGGTGATTGAGATAAAGTATTAGTTGAGGAGATGAATGTAAGGACTCAGTATAGCATAATGGTGAACGCAGAACGTTGCCTACAGGTTCAAGGGGAATGGTATAAACATGTCAGATGAATGTTATCTTTATCACTTTAGAGGTGTTGAGATATGAGAATCAGGTTGTCCAGTCCAGGTTGCTTTGAAACACGATGTGTGAATTGAATGTGATCTCTAAAAAGGATACAGAGAGAGGTATTGAGATTTGAGCAGAATGTGGTTCGCGTTACAGAGATATGAAGCCATAAGAATGTGTGAAAGCAGTGCCCTCGCCATCCTCTCATTTCACGAGCCGATTATCCAATTGAAAACTGATCCTTAGTTAACTCCCATTGTGTGCCTCTCTCAAAGAAGAAATGCACAGAATTGATCTCAGGTCTCAAAAGTGGAGGCTGTGGAGTTTGAGTTACAGATGGGACCATTTGATTCACCACTGGTGGCAATTTACACACTGAAAAACAGAGCTCTTGCAGAGAGAACCTGTGAGCCAGAAGTGTTCCACCTGTTTCATAACCTTGTCGAAGCTGGAGCACCATTTTGTCTGACTTCACTTCTCTGGAAAAAAATGTCTTGGTGTGACAATGTCAAACAGGGTATGTTTGACGATTCATCCCTGTACAGTAAGCATGTCATGGTAAAAGAGGCCCCACTTGTTGGATCTCCTAATGGATTGTGGCTCCTGCTGTCAACGGCTCAGCTCTGTGCTCTCTCCCTGTAATTTCCACCCCATCTTCACTGTTATGGTGTGCTTTCAAAAACGTGTGTACAATCATTTAAGTCAAGCCAGGAAGGGAAAAAATCTATGGTGTTTGTAACAGCAACTTTATAGAGTTTATGGATGTACTTTTGTAGAACAGAAATACTTTTATAGGAGAACAGAAACCACTCTGATAACGCTACATCACAGTTCTTACATATAACAGCTACAGAGGATGCACTCTCTTCCAACAATATCATTTGAACACAAACATATTCACATTTTATGTCCACAGAAGGTGACATATTGGTCTATAGTTCAATTTTACATTATGGTTTTGCTCTACAGTTATAATCAATAGCCATGCCTGGGAATCAACCAGGACAACAAGGGGAGAGTGAAACCCTTCTCTCAGTGTGAAATAAAAAGGTGTCACAAGACACCTCATTGTATAGCAGAGAAAAAGAGAACTCAGTACTTAAAGCCCTTTTTTCAAAGGATTTATTTTAATCAGCCCGGAACCTCCATTCCATTTGTTCATCTGACTGGTGATGCAATCCCTGCAGTCCAAAGCCCTCCATTCATTAGATTGTTTTAATATGACTGAAAGCACTTGTGCAAATAAACAGTCAGTTACAGTGGATAGAAAGGAATCCCTGCGTCCAAGCATGAACCAACAGTGACTAATTCCAAGTTGCGCCTTTTATCTTTTTAATCCCATGCAATGCAGTTTGCAGGTCTTAGAAAAGACTTAGAAATGACATCTAATAGGCTTCAAATCAAGTACTAATTAAAACTGCATTAACCTTAATGAATCGGAAAAATTGAGACCCCAATTTATTGGTGTTTATACAAGAGCTGGCTTCAATAATAAGTGACGCAACCTGCTCTTTGGGATGAACTCCTCTTCCTAATGTGAACCTCCTGTGTGTGTGTGTGTGTGTGTGTGTGTGTGTGTGTGTGTGTGTGTGTGTGTGTGTGTGTGTGTGTGTGTGTGTGTGTGTGTGTGTGTGTGTGTGTGTGTGTGTGTGTGTGTGTGTGTGTGTGTGTGTAGTGTGTTTGGCCCTCCTCATCATTACAAACCTTGTTAGAGGTTAAACTTAGCAACATTAAGACATCTTTAGAGTCAGGAAAACAGACGGAGCAGCATTGTGCCAATCAGCACCACAGGTGTTTATAATTGTCTGACTAATTGCTTCATTACTTATTTTAAGGCCTGAGCCCCGTCGAGCACCGTCTGTGGTTCCATCACATCTGCATTTTGTGAAGCCCACTTCAGCTTCCACGGGAAGTCTCTCCAGAGTTTTAACATGTATCTGCTTGTTACATTGATTTCCCACGAGGACATCATTTATTTATTCGCTGATTCCAACTCAAACGCCTTTAATGGAAATTCCCATGGCGGTATATGAGCAAGGTGGTACGACAATGTGTTGTCGGCTATCTCATTAGTAACTGAGAGAAGAGAGTTGTAAAAAAGACCACGTAAATTATGCAATTCAAGTCATTGTTTTAGCCCTATTGTTTAGGGTGCAGTGTTCTAGCGATGCTGAAGTCTAATATTGGCAGATGACTATGACTGCTGTGAGTTACAGCCTCAGTCTGTTGCTGAGGGGACCCAGAAGAGTTTCCACTGAGACCTGCCGTCCTAATAAATCAGGGACCACAAATGAGTGGAAGACCTGGGGAAAACAATATGGTTTTCTAGCACTGAGGCATCAGCATAAACCACCAGCTAACCAGGGATCTGATTTCAACCTAGGATATTATCACGGTCATGTCAAGATTTGTGTAAATAACAAAACAAAGACACTGATTTGTCCATTGCCGTCAAATGCTGCTATTTATGTATTTTAATTATTAGGAAATATGAACAGAGCAGATGTCATCAATAGTACTGAGACATTTAACATTCCATATACAGGAAGAACAGTGAGAAATCCCATCTCCCAGACCAATAAGAAAACTCCCCCAGGCGTAGGCGTATGGATACCCATGTGAAATTACTTGAAAAAGGACCCCTTCAACCTGAGCCACCTTTGCCCACCCACATAGGCAATGAGGCAGTTATGTATCCACCCTCATGTCTTCATGTGTGCAGACCAATTATCTCCGAATCATCTATGGATGTAACCTGTGACTTATGGCAGATGTATGTCAAAGCCCTTATGTATTTGTCTGTATTTCAGAGGGATTTTGAAGTGACGATGGGAATGTAAAAGCTATATTATACCCCCTCTCTGTTGAGTCTGTCTTTAACCAGCATGAAATGCTTGTGGTCAAATGTTATTCATTTAAAATGTGTCTATGCTGGTTATCCCACTGAGATAAACATGTACAATAATATTCACTTGAAGTTCAGTTCCACGCAATTACACACAGTAAGTCACAATTAGTGTTGGCTAACTATATATCTTGCAAACGATCAAATAATGAACTACTGTGGATATTGTATCTCATAAGCAGTTTGCATGTCCCTGTTACCATAGTATTAGACCTATCGTACAACAAGCCTTGTTCCTCTAAGGCCTCTTCTATGTATAGGTTTGTATCAATAGTAATAGTCAGACAATAATAGCATGTCACCTCTGTGACTTTTGCTCGAGAGATTCACCTGGAAGTCCCTGTCAAAAAAATAAATACATACATTTATCAAGAACTGAAGGCAAATCCTGAACAGTTATAGGCTGCAGCGCACATATGGGCTCACAAAGTAACACAAGCATCTTCCATATTTACATCATCTTCGACATCCTCTAAATGTGTAATTTCCAGAGGAAAGAGTTAATTAAATTACAAAGCATTTAAAAGTAGAATATATATCTCTCCTCCTTGCCAGATGATGGTGGGCATGTCCAAACTTGATTCTCCCTGACAACACAGCTAACGGTTGTTATAGTCACTCAGGCATGCTGAAGCCTTTAGAGAATTCAGGAGTGTCTCATGTAATGTCAACATTCTAGCCAAAACATGCTATACATGATTTAAATCATGGATCAGATCATTACAATTCTTGTAACGTAGGGGATAATCGTCGTAAAGTCGTAAGGAAACATCAGACAGATTAAACGGAGGTAACATGAAGTGGAGCAAGAGGTTAGAAAGAAGAAAAGTAGTTTGACTAAATATACTATATGGAATAATTAATATGATCAGGTAGTCAAAGCATTGTCTATGTTGTTCCTTCAACCGTGGGTATTTCAAAAACAAGTGGCAAAATATGTCATGTTCTTTGCAGCTCATGTGCAATAGACTTGGCATCAATGCAATAACTATGGGAAGTGATTTATTTTCTTAAAGCAATTAAATGCCCACTTGATCATTTCTCAGGGAAAATATGGGAATGTGGCAAACAAATTAAAAGAGCCCTCCATGACTAAACCTATCCTAGGATTGGGTTGAAACATCGCATTTACAGTACATGGAAGCCAAACCTTTTAATCTACATTGGGGGGGGGGCAGAAATGTGCATTCAATGTATGTATGCAGATGCTTATTCATTTCAATTTATGTAACCCCACTTACTCCCACAGTTTCATTAATGATGCTCGTTATCAGCTGTGTTTAAGAGGTAATGGACAATGCTGAATTTTGAGTGTTTACAGTGCTGGTGAAAAATCCTGCTTTACCCCCTTTGTAATGTATCGCCAGCAAGCTAGGAGATTAACAGTGTTTGTCATTCTTCCTGCAGCTGTATTATAATGCAAAACAAGGAGGGGAGAAGGAAAAAAAAGCTACGAGCGTACAACTTTGAAATGGTGACTTGGAATAGCTACCATGGTCAGAAGAACTGGCACCCCCCTCCATCACCTAATCCACACCGTAATTCCTTATCTAATTAGAGGGAGGCTTTGCGCTAGCTAGGCTGCCACAAAAACACGGGAGGAGGATGGATTGTGAGAGAGGAGGAGGGAAAGAATGGAAAGAGGAGATGGGGGTGCAGTTGAGGAAGACATGGATGTGTCAGGGCCTTGCAAACCATCGCTGGGGACAAGCTCAGCAGCCGCTACGTTGACCTATCATTTTTACCATGAGAGATCATCATGATTGATCTCAACTAACTGCAACTTCCACTCAGTGGACAGCTGGTGGACATGAAACCTGTTTTCAATCAGCCTCTGTAGTGCCACCATGTAGTCTCTTGATACCAAATTGCCTGTACCATCTACTGCTCTGGAGCTTATCATACACTGTACAAGTAAGTTTTACCAGATTTTAGTAGACAGCACAAACGTTATGGAAGGCAAAGGAAATAGACAACACAACAGTGCACATTCACCAAGCATTTGTATTACCCATCACTTACAGTGACGTAATAGATGCAAGATTGGAGGCCTATCTGTCAGGACCCGGTGTGAGAACCAGTCACTAATAGTCGGCAGAACCCAGAAGATGAGGCAGACACAGCAGTACTAGAGACGGTGGTTTAATCAAGGTAAAAGATCTTCAGGCAAAAAATATGAAACCACAACGTCAAAAGTAAAGCCAAGAGAAAAAATGGATATCCTCCAAAATACAATGAAAATCCACAAAGTGGTAAGAACAGCAGGGGAAAACAAACCTCAAAAGACTAAAAATAAACAAGAATAAAACCAGAGTACCTCTGGAAAATCCAACAAGAGAAACATATGTTCACAGCATGGCTGGGGCTGGGTGCTAACATACAAACACAGAGCAAAGAACTGAGGGACACTAATGGTTTAAATACCTACAAGGAAATGAGGCACGGGTGAAAACAATAATTAGAAGGGGAAAAAAACCAAAAGGTTCAAAAAGGTGCAATGGGGACATCTAGTGACCATAACCTGAATAGTCCTGGCCAAAACCTGACACTATCAATCCAATAACTAACATGCAGTAATTAAAAGACAGTGCTGATGGAATAAAACACATCTGGCAAAACAGGATTATTGAATAATCATAAATCACTTCACCAGGGCATAATCATATTTTGACCTACTTAGCTCTCGAGTCCTGTAACTTATGGGTACTTCATAAAGAAGAACTAATTTGTTATTTGAAATGTTTATATCATTAACATTTTGTATTTATTTGTTTAACCTTCATTTAACTAGGCAAGCCAGTTAAGAATAAATTCTTATTTACAATGACGGCCTATCCCGGCCAAACCCGTCCCTAACCCGGACGACGCTGGGCCAATTGTGCGGGATCGAACCAGGGTCTGTGGGGACACCTCTAGCGCTGCGATGCAGTGCCTTACCACTCAGGAGCAAAGCCCATTATATCGATAACACCATATGTCTTGATCCTTTCGAATTAGATCAGTTTAAATTCCTTCAATTGACTAGATTGAGAGTCTTTCATCTATTTAAGGTTGAAAAGCACCTGAACAAGGGCAAAATAGGAGAAACATGAAACAATGATGAAACAATGATGCAACAACAAAACAATGGAAAATGAAATTACTGAATAAATCAATAAGGAGTGCAACGTTCTTGCATTTAGAGTTTTACATTGGATTTCTTTAGAAAAGAAAACATTATATAAATAATAATAATGCATATTGATTTAAAATCCCACTGTGGCTCACCTTCATAGATTTTATATTTGAATAAGGTACATACAGTACATATAATAGAAGAGGTAAATGGAAGGTCTAAGAAGCTATCCATAAAGCTCTTTCATCCTTTCAGACGAATGTAACGCAAATACTATTAAACAGACTTTCTTGGCGTCAAAGTGCGTGTCTACTAAAAAAAGATCAGACAGGGGCACTTGTTATGTTGGAATGTCCAGAGTCAATGCAGCATAGGATGAGGTTTAGTACATTTTTATATAGAGAGGTATTTTATAGCCAAAATGTGGGGTCTAAACGAAGAAGAGTCTAGATTATAAGGTTAACAGTCCATTGAGTCATTATAGCTTGGCCAACCTTATACACAATTCATCAGGGGCGTCAGTGGGGTCAGAAATGATTTATAAAGATGAGCAGGAATGACTGTATAAAATAAATAATTTAAATACTGAGCTACATTGTATGCAAAAATATTTGGGACATTATATTATTTTATAATGATACAGAGAAAAAGATTTTGTTAAACAAGTAATACAAAAAAAATCTCAAAACCGTAAGGGTTCAAATGATTGACAAGCCCGTTTTCAATACCTTTCTCAATAACTCACCTTGTGAGGAAAACGGCTATAGTAATTAATGCAGTCTTTTGTTGATTGTTGTATTTACTGTAGTGTTTTTGTGGACTGTGGTATTCTGCAGTATTTACTGTAGTGTTATTGTAGACTGTAGTATACTGTAGTATTTACTGTAGTGTGTTATTGCGGATATTAATATAGTGTTTTTGTTTTATTATCTTTGACATAGAAGTTGAGGATTTCTCCCGGGGGAATACTAGATCAAATGTTCCATAACCTGTAGGTAGGCAGGACTGGGGTCTGAAAAGATAGTTCAGAGCTTCTGCTCTTTTCTATAACCTGTAGGGACACAATATATGGTCTATACCTGGCATGTAGGATTCTTACTTATGGGGGAGGGGAATGGGCAGGGTATATGCAAATTAAATACTGTAGTTAAAAAATTGTCGTGTTTTTGCGAACTGTATTGTTTTTGCGGACATTTGCTGTAGTACTTACTATAGTATTCTACAGTATACTACAACATTCTATAGTAAGTACTACACATGTTAGTGGGACACTAGTGTGTAGTATAGTATAGTATTCTACAGCAGGGGTTCAATGTGTTCTCCACTCATAACACATTCATTTTAGAAAAAGGGTCAGTGCCGTCATCCTCACAAGGTGAGGTATTGAAAGATATTGAAAACAGGGGTGTCTTTCACTGCCTTTCATGTACAGTGCATTCAGAAAGTATTCAGAAACCTTGACTTTTTCCAAATTTTCTTGCGTTATAGCCTGACTATAGCCTGAATTGTTTTACCTCATCAATCTACACACAATATCCCATAACAACGAAGCGAAAACAGGGTTTTAGACATTTTTGCAAATGTATAAAAAAATAAACAGAAATACTTTATTCACATTAATATTCAGACCCTTTGCTATGAGACACGAAATTGAGCTCAGGTGCATCCTGTTCACACTGATCATCCTTGAGATGTTTCCACCTGTGGTAAGTACAATTGATTGGACATGATTTGGAAAGGCACACACCTGTCTATCCAAACCATGAGGTCGAAGGAATTGTCCGTAGAGCTCCAAGACAGGATTGTGTCGAGGCACAGATCTGGGAAAGGGTAAGAAGACAGTGGCCTCCATCATTCTTAAATGGAAAAAGTTTGGAACCACCAAGACTCTTCCTAGAGCTGGCCACCCAGCCAAACTAAGGAATCGGGGGAGAAGGGCCTTGGTCAGGGAGGTAACCACAAAACCGATGGTAAATCTGACAGAGCTCCAGAGCTCCTCTGTGTACATGGGAGAACCTTCCAGAAGGACAACCAATCTCTGCTGCACTCGACCAATCAGGCCTTTATGGTAGAGTGGCCAGACGGAAGCCACTCCTCAGTAAAAGTCACATGACAGTCCATTTGTAGTTTGCCAAAAGGCACCTAAAGACTCTCAGACCATGAGAAACAATATTCTCTGGTCTGATGAAACCAAGATTGAACTCTTTGGCCTGAATGCCAAGTGTCGCGTCTGGAGGAAACCTGGCACCATCCCTACGATGAAGCATGTTGATGGCAGCACCATGCTGTGGGGATGTTTTTCAGCAGCAGGGACTGGGAGACTAGTCAGGATCAAGGGAAAGATGAACGGAGCAAAGTACAGAGAGATCCTTGATGAAAACCTGCTCCAGAGTGCTCAGGACCTCAGACTGGGGAGAAGGTTCACCTCCCAATAGGACAAGGAGCGGCTTCGGGACAAGTCTCTGAAAATCATTGAGTGGCCCAGCTAGAGCCCAGACTTGAACCCGATCGAACATCTCTGGAGAGACCTGAAAATAGCTCCCCATCCAACCTGACAGAAATTGAGAGGATCTGCAAGAGAAGAATGGGAGAAACTTCCCAAATGCCAAGCTTGTAGCGTCATACACAAGAAGATTCGAGGCTGTAATCGCTGCCAAAGGTGCTTCAACAAAGTACTGAGTAAAGGGTCTGAATACTTACTGTAACATAATTTAAATGTTTATTTTAATAAATTTGCAAATATTTCTAAAAACCTGTTTTTAGGTTTAATCAATTTTAGAATAAGGCTGTAACGTAACAAAATGTGGAAAAAGTCAAGGGGTCTGAATACTTTCCGGATTCACTGTATTTCAAACGTGAGCTTGTCCGAGGTGTCGGACTCGACAACAGTTGCTATCCATTGGAGCGTTGCGATTGGTTGCCCAAAAATCTCTTTCTCTGAGCAATTGGCCCTATGCAATGCACCTCCCCCAAATTTTGGGAAACCAATCGCAGTGCTCCAATGGATAGCAACTGTCGTCGAGTCCGACACTGCACTATCCCTTTAATATAAACTAGAAATAATAAAGGTCCAAGAACCAATCCCTGTGGAACACCACACTTGATCTCAAGCGCGGCGGAAGTTTACTCCTTTGACAGATTGCATTCTTCCTTTTAAATTGCTGGAGTACCACAGCAAGGACTGATCACTCACACTTATAGTTCTAAGCTTTTGTAATAGAATATTATAACCAATGGTATCAAATGCTTTGGCAATACTTTGTTACCAATGGCATTGTTAGTTATGCTGCCACTTACAGGAATTACATTGGACTTCCTCACGGGTTAGATCCAGTAAACTCCCTGGTGATAACTCCTTGCATTAACAATACAATACAGTACATTGGACCAGGAATACGATACTGTAGACAGTGCTTACCAAGGTCAAGGAAACTCCCAAGCGTAATTACTAATACCCCAAACACAAAGGCATTGTTATTGAACAAGTATAATGCCAGATATTACCAGAGCAACACTGCAGTCTATCAGGGAACAGCCTAGGAAGACATAGGGTGGGCATCAATTTAGCCTACTTATCTAAAGTCTCTAATTACTTGGTTTATTTGATAAACAGAACAAGAAGAATCCTTAAATGATTCTGCAAGATCCAAAGGGGATTAATTTCTCACTCCTTGAAAAAACAAATCTCGGGTAGAATCCCTTACTTCACTCTTTAATCACACATTAATTAGGAGCAATAGGGGCACCAGTTACACTTGGCATTTTGGAAGATTGGGGGAGAAAAAAACCTCCATTAGCCTCTCCAGAGGAAGAGGCAAACACATCAGGCTAAAACAAAGGCTCCACAATCATACAGAACAGCAGGAAGTGAGGGTTGGGGAAAAGAGGATCTGGGCTCATGAAAGTCCCACACAATGCTGATATTTCCTTAATGCAGAGCCACACTGGAAACCCACACTGGCACAGCCTAGAACACTGTTCTATTAAAAAATAATGAGCCCAGACTCCAGTGGATTATGAGCTGTCTAGACATTATTAAAATGGAAAAGGTACGGCATGTTTTCAAAAAAAAATTACATGCCAATTTTCAACCGTCCACTAGGGGCAATGCATGTGCCTGTTACCATTCAGGGTGTTGGGATGTGGTTGAGGATGGGCATAAACTGTGAACTACAGCTCTGAGCATCGCAGGTTCCATCCTTTGAGAAATCAATGAGAGAAGTGAAAAAAATTCTTCCTTCGTTGTACATTTTCTCGATTTCTAAAGGCACAACCTAGATTCGAGCCAATGTCTTAAAGGGATAGTTCAACCAAATTACTAAATGACATTGGTTTCCTCACCCTGTAAGCAGTCTATGGTCATATGGGCATGCCTTGGTTTAGTTTCTCTGACACTGTTTCCATGACTTGAATGGGATTTGTGCCACAGGCTAAAACGTTAGCATGTGGAAAGAGTGCCAGGGAAACGAAACCAAAGCATAGGTTGCTGTCATGTCTTGTCCATAGACTGCTTACAGGGAAAGGAAACCAATGGGGTCATTTTCTAATTTGGGTAAGCTATCCCTTTAGGTAGCTGAACATGTTATTGCTCCAACCTCGTAAAAAAACAACTTTATATCTAAGGAGTGCCCATGATTTGATGACATGCACATGCGTAGTTCGGTGTGACACGACAGTTAGACCCGATGACATGTTTCTGTGCATGACCTTAGCTAGCTAACATCGCCATGACATCGCCTACAAGCGTGATCGGGGATTTCTATTGGAGAAGCGGTTTGAAGATATCTTCATACTAAACCATCTTTGGGGATGCTTTCTCCCACCACCTGGCCAAGCTTCAAACTCTTGATGGCTTAGTGATGTCTGTTGATGAATCTTTTTGTTTTTTTTCAAAATGAAAAATTGTAAGGAACAAAGCTAAAAACAAAGACTATTTAGTTTGTTTTGAAATCATTAAGTTCTCGCTCCGTTTAATTTCTTCACCAGCTTAAATAAAGAGGTAGCGTCTCAAGCAATCTTGGCCTTGTTTGTTTAAGGTAATTACTACTTGTCCTCCCATCCTGCCAGCCCAGATGATGCATGAAAATTACCGTTCCCCCTACTTCAATCAACGCGGAGAAAAGAAAAAGGGAGAAAGGGGAACAGAAGAAAGCAGATGGGAGTTGGGTGTTGCTGAGAGAGGGAAACTCTGTGAGACACACACATCTCCCTCCCTGCATGACAAGAAAGGGCACTGTCTCTGATTAATTAGCTGGAGTTGGTAATCAGTTTAATAAGTCTGAAGTTGATGGTGAGAGGTCCCCTTTGGCGGGGCCTGGCTAAGCTGAGCTCTGCGTTCGAGGCCCGCTCTTTCTTCCACAGAGTAAACACACGGTCTCTATTTACATAAAGAGTTGTTTCTTTTTTGTTGGGGCCTATTTTGCCAAAACTGCCTGAAAGCCTCACACTACTGCTTAAGTCACTTCCAAACAAGGAAAAGAGGGGAGTCTGGGACAAATTCATGAATTTTTCAACATATGAGAACTAATTAAATTGCAGCCTTTTGAAATAGGTATAGGGTGAAGACACCTCTGGTCACTGGTCCTACAAAGGAGGTATAATGCCTTTAAAGCTAATGTCAGCTTCTTAGTATTCAGTTCAGTCCTCTAACAACCCAAACACTAGAAAGGATCAGTCTTTTTCACTCATTCTGAATGGCAAATCTTATTAGAAGAGTTTTGCCAGCTGCACATTGTGGACAACATGACTTCAATGATCTGCCACAAAGCCTTACACTGCCATAAGCATTGCATTACACTTGATAGGACATACTAGGACGGCTCATTACACGAACATCACGCTTTCCATAAGTAAAACAGAACAGTGTATCTCAGCTGTCAGTCAATATCAATCCATGCAAATAAAACACATTTCCCATTTTCATAGAGGCGCTCGTTTGTACCCTTACCAATAAGTTAGCTGGAATTCTTGCTATTTTCAAAAATACTTCCTTTAGCTAATGCATGTGTTAGTATCTGCACTCGCCATCATAGATGGGTGTGACGCGGGCACCAAACATGTTCAGAAACTCTAAGACAAAACCAGGACAGCATTATCTCATCCTTTTGAAGATGATTCATCTTCTCTCGCTCTCTTTGTTTCTGCACTGCGTCTTCAAGCAGCAAACCCCGAAATGTCACAATAGCAAGAGAGATGGGATGCAGGTCTCTACACCATTTAAGGAACCAAAAAAAAAACATTTCTATAAATGTGATTAAAATGGCTTTAACACAACTTCTTCAAAATGAATGACTGTCAGATCAATCTTGTTCATGGAGGACGTACCAGGCACCATAGATATATCTACTCAACACAACTTGAACTATTTTATCATCTAAATGTGGGTTATTGTCTTCATTTACAACTTCTCAGTACTGTACATTAACCCGACCAAGTTTACTATGCCAATGGCATAGTGCCAACATAAACATAAATCATGTTACATCCCACGTGGTCTTTTCTTTCCTTCCATTGAATGTTTTGCATAAAAACATCCAAGAAAATCGAACAAAAAAGTTAAAGATATTACTTTTAGTACTGCGTTCTTTTGAAAAAAAAATCCATTCTGTCATGGTACAGCAGTTGTTTCCAGACCAGACTCACAGGACTCAGCGTCTGATAAGGGACGGCCACATAACCCATGCAGTTAATGATAGTCCGTTGTTACAACACAAAGCCAGCCAAGTAGCTGATAGTACACAGAAATGATTTAAGCAGTGTTAAGTGGCCTATTGTCATTCAAATGATAAATCATGCTTGGCAGAGGTTTTTAGAATGGCTTTTACAAAGCTTTGCTATTGTTCGTGTCGACACAAGGTCTTTAGAAAGTCAGAATTTAGGGAATACTTTGGAGCGTTTCGAGAAGTTACTTGGGGTTTGAAGATACATTTGTTCCGTGCTCATCAGGCCTTCACTAACAGTCAGAAGAGCCTTAAACCACAACCTTCTGCCTCGGCTATAACAGCAAGGAGAGGAGCGTCACAAAGCTGCAGACGAGACTGATAAATGGTTCAAAGAAGCACTACATTTTACACAAATGTATTTTCTCCAATCAGTTCAAGACTACCGTAATATAAACATTTACTTGTGTGTACATTACATCAACCAACAGGACCCCCCCCCAAGCCATAAAACTGCTACAGCTAATCAAATGGCTACCCGGACTACCTGCATTGACCATTTTGTTACACTGCTGCTACTGTCTATTATCTATCCTGTTGCCCAGTCACTTTACCCCTACCTACAATGAGCTCCAAAAGCAAATGTTTTGTTTTGGCTCTGTACACCAGCACTTTGAATTTGAAATTATACATTGACTATGAGGATAAAGTGAAGACTGTCACTTTAATTTGAGGGTATTTTCCATCCATATTGGGTGAACCGAAATGACAACACTTTTTGTACATAGTGGATCAAAAGTATTGGGACAAATTCACTTCTATATGTGTATTAAAGTAGTAAAAAGTTAAGTATTTGGTCCCATATTCATTGCATGCAGTGACTACATCAAGCGTGGGACTCTACACATTTGTTGGATGAATTTGTTGTTTGTTTTGGTTCTGTTTCAGAAAAACAAAAATCCCAATAGAAATGAATGGTAAATAATGTAATGTGTCATTCTGGAGTCACTCTTATTTTAAATAACAATAGAATGTTTTTAAACACTTCTACATTCATGTGGATGCTACCATGATTACGGATAATCCTGAATGAATCATGAATAATGATGAGTGAGAAAGTTGCAGACGCACAAATATCATAACCCCCAAGACATGCTAACCTTTAACCATTACAATAACAGGGGAGGTTAGCATTTTTTTTGGGGGGGGGGTATGATATTTGTGCATCTGTAACTTTCTCACTCATCATTATTCACAATTCATTTTTTATCTTTAACTCTGCATTGTTAGAAAATGACGCGTAAGTAAGCACTTCACTATTAATTGTTCAAGCAATTCATTGTCTCTGTTGTTTTCAATCAAGCACAGTTCTATAATAACCGACTTATTGTAGGTGGTTCTTTCTTTAGGAAGTTGATCGTGAATGGCCCAAAAGCCAGACTGTGCTCATTCATTGGACAAATCAAGGTAACGTTAATTGCATCACTTAAGTTCATTAAGTTCATCCCCTGAGGCGATTTCTGAGGCGATTTCATTTGTAAGACAAAGGAACACTTTTTGGTCTATCAGTACTGTATTGACCTCAAGGTTATGGGGAATCATTTGATGCAGGTTTGTTTTTACTGTAAGTGGCTGTTTCAAAGCAATTTATTTTACTCAGTAACTCTGCCCCAATTTCCTGGATGCACCGAACTATATTTGGTGAGAGGTCTCTCTACTCTCCCATTTCTAATCACAACTTTTCACAATAAAAGTCCTGTTACATGTTCTTGGACTGCAGTTTTTGTAAAAGTGGCATATTTAAGAACACATTTTCAGTTAAGGTACTTAACAGAACAAATGAGTAAAACATTGCGTTGTATAATACTGACTGTAAAACAAAGCAAGCAGGGAGGTAGATAAATATATATATAATGTCTCCTTAACCAGGTATTGCTCTGATGTTGCTTAATATTTCATTATCTTTTTTGGGCATTGTTAAATAGTTCTTTAAAAGAAAAATGTAACATTAATTTAGCTAGTTAATAATTCATACAGTTAAAATGCAATATGCAGTTTGCTTAGTGAAGATGAATGCCTAATGACTGCATGCTCGGCATATTTGTTCTTGGGAACATTTTTTTCTATTTCCAGATAGTATTTTTTATTTTTTTTAATTAAAAGTTCATTTTCATTTAGACTTCTTTAAGATATGTAAAATTTTAATACATTATTTCAAATGCAATTTGCAGCTCATATAATGTAATATAAGTAATCCGCATACACTGTTTTATTATTGTGGGATTGTATTTAAACAATCCTTTATCAGATTTGATAAATGTTATGTCTACTTGACCTCACTCC
This sequence comes from Salvelinus fontinalis, assembly GCF_029448725.1. Taxonomy (NCBI): domain Eukaryota; kingdom Metazoa; phylum Chordata; class Actinopteri; order Salmoniformes; family Salmonidae; genus Salvelinus; species Salvelinus fontinalis. The sequence goes on from NC_074665.1 coordinate 34,031,900, forward strand.
CATAGCTTCAAGCAAGTTGTAGTTTCAGAAAAATGAGGAGAGCATTAAATTACAGCGAATCGAAGTATGATACAGTGGGAATATTTCTTGCTTGGTACTTAGCAGCTTGGGTCTTGGAATTTACCGTGGAGTTCCAAAACTTCAATTAGTGAAAGAAATTTGAAATAACATACATTCATGATTTGTTGTGAAGCTTTGTGGTCACCCAAGAGGTCCTCTGTTCTTGTTCTGGATTTTATATGAAAACAGTCACATGAATCTCAGGTCCTCATTAACTACTTCATTTCCCTTCCACATCCATATTATATAGACCAGTGGCGTCAAACTCATTTTTCCCCGGGGGATGCATTTTTTTTAATCAAACCACCCGCGTCCCGGCCCGTGGGCCACATGTTTGACAACCCTGATAAATCAAATCAAATCAAATGTATTTATATAGCCCTTCGTACATCAGCCGATATCTCAAAGTGCTGTACAGAAACCCAGCCTAAAACCCCAAACAGCAAGCAATGCAGGTGTAGAAGCACGGTGGCTAGGAAAAACTCCCTAGAAAGGCCAAAACCTAGGAAGAAACCTAGAGAGGAAACCTGATATAGACAATAGACACAGTAAGTGATACTATAGTCTATATAAACACTTACTAAGTCCATTGTCTTTCACTCTCTCTCTGATACAGCCTACAATGGATTTCAATTCCTTGAGAAGTCTCTTGATTCTTTGAAAGTAAGCTATTGATTGCTGCACGTTGACGTTCAACACAGTTCTGAGATTACTATTCCCGTGCAGTGAAAGAGACATATAATAAGTCTTATTATAACATAGTAAAAAGGCTCATACATGCTTATACTGTAACACAATCTAAAGATTTATACCTACATTCTTTAAGAAAGACCACTCCGTGTACTAAAAAAAGTAGGAACACCCAAACACTGTCAAACAAATCTTTTCAAAGGACATGGGGTTAATTTGGCTTGGAGATTAATCTATTTTGCTGTGATTAATTGTGACAGAGCCATAATCATTTAATGATTGTTGCATTAGAATAAATGGCATTAATTTAGTGTTATAATTCTGCACATCTTGACAAACAAGACCCACTAAATAACCCGGTGGCCTTTTTCAAGAGTGATGATTACGCTAATTAAAACGGCATAACATCTGTGAGGGCTGTGGATGTGCCAGAATTAAACAGGTCATTAAATCAGCCGAGGAAAATGTCAACATCCACACCGCCTGTCGCTCTGAGGCTAGTTTACATTCATCACGAGAATGAATATGAAACACAACTGAACTCATTCAATAAGGAAGCATCAGCAGTGACACAAAATGCACATTTTATTTTATTTAGCTACAATTTGAAATAATACAAATCTACAACAAATGCACTGTATATCCAGCTATCCGTGGATGTACGTGAGCCTATGAGAGATCCCTCTTCTAAGAGACCAGTCCATTGTGTGTCAGCTATTTTGAATGTTTCCCTTATCTGTGGCATCTCAGTTGAGACATAGAGATATTTTCCTGGGGTCATATCCTGGAGCTTCTGGAGTTATGTCTCTTTTTATATTTGTTTGCTTTTAATCAAGTGATACCAGCTAGTCATCCTATTGATATGTTATTACAAGGTACATGGGTCCCTTTTCACGGTAGAACCGACACAACAATGCGCAACAACTTTTTTTCAACCATTTAATAGGATTGCTGTTGTTTTCATCCCACTGCTGAGAACAACCACTTTTCCCCCCATAAAGTGTTTCAACATGTGCCCAAGGAGTTTGTCTATGCATTTCACAACAAATCAACGTAGGTCAGGGGCCAAGCCTGGCTTGCAGTAAAAACCCATTGAAAATGGCTCCTTAACATGGAGAGAAGGAAACAGGATTTTACTGCTGCTTAAAAAGCAGCTCCTCTTTGCTCAAGGCATTATGCAGTGTTCAAAGAGATTAATAAACTGAGATGCTATTGATACGGTGGCTGCACCGCTCTTGGCTGTATGCTGGCCATGTTCAATGAAAATCCTCGTCTTGCTAACATTTAAATGGCTCCTTTTTTTTTTATTTTTTTTTTACATATATCAAAAGCATATTCACAGATGCGTATTGCTTCTGGCCATTGTTCTGAGTCAATTGGTGCAACAGAATTATGCCAAGGACACAGAATGAGATGACATACATATAAAAGGGCCTTTCCAAGAGAAGGTAAACATAATCTGAGAACAGGTCAAATGGAATATCACCCCTGTGTGAAGCAGTTATTTTCTCTGAGAGTTGGGGGTCATGCAATGTTTATGAAATGAACTACAATAACCACACAGTGCCAGCAGCGCAAGTTGACTGTGACACCCATAGATATACCATGGTGACACCATTTAAAGTGTTTTGAGTTATGATCATCAGGACAGTGTTTAGATGCCTGTCAATCGTTCTTTATTAAATAACTATTCCTTTTAAAATATCAGTAAAAAAAAAAAAAATGTGTCATGCTTTGTAAACAACGTGTAAAGTAACAGTGAAATGCTTACTTGCGGGCCGTTCTCAACAATGCCGAAAGAAAAAAGGAAAAATAATAACACAAGGAATAAATACACAATGAGTAAAGATATCTTGGCTCTATACACACGGTACCAGTACCAAGTCGATGTGCATGGGTACAAAGTAAACAGAAAAGGATGTCATGGCTTTAGAAGCTTCTGATAAGCTAATTGGCATAATGTGTACCTTGTACCTGTGGATGTTTTTCAAGGCCTACCTTCAAACTCAGTGCCTCTTTGCTTGACATCATGGGAAAATCAAAAGAAATCAGCCAAGACCTCACAAAACAAATGTGACTTCCAAAAGTCTGGTTCATCCTTGGAAGCAATTTCCAAATGCCTGAAGGTACCACGTTCATCAGTACAAACAATAGTACGCAAGTACAAAAACCATGGGACCACGCAGCTCTCATACCGCTCAGGAAGGAGACGCGTTCTGTCTTAGAGATGAATGTACTTTGGTGCGAAAAGTGCAAATCAATCACAGAACAACAGCAACGGACCTTGTGAAGATGCTGGAGGAGACAGGTACAAACGTATCTATATCCACAGTAAAACGAGTCCTATATCGACATAACCTGAAAGGCCACTCAGCAAGGAAGAGGGCACTGCTCCAAAACCGCCATATAAAAGCCAGGCTACGGTTTGCAACTGCACCGGTTTGCAACTGCACAGGGGGACAAAGATCGTACTTTTTGGAGAAATGTCTGATGAAACAAAAATAGAACTGTTTGGCCATAATGACCATTGCTATGTTTGGAGGAAAAAGGGGAATGCTTGCAAGCCGAAGAACACCATCCCAACCATGAAGCACGGGGGTAGCAGCATCATGATGTGGGGGTGCTTTGCTGCTGGAGGGACTGGTGCACTTCACAAAATGGATGGCACCATGAGGAATGAAAATGATGTGGATATATTGAAGCAACATCTCAAGACATCAGTCAGGAAGTTAAAGCCTGGTTGCAAATGGGTCTTCCAAATGAACAATGACTCCAAGCATACTTCCAAAGTTGTGGCAAAGTGGCTTAAGGACAACAAAGTCAAGGTATTGGAGTGGCCATCACAAAGCCCTGACCTCAACCCTATGGAAAATTTGTGGGCAGAACTGAAATAGCATGTGCGAGCAAGGAGGCCTTACAAACCTGACTCAGTTACACCAGCTCTGTCAGAAGGAATGGGCCAAACTTCACCCAACTTATTGTGGGAAGCTTGTAGAAGGCTACCCAAAACGTTTGACCCAAGTTAAACAATTTAAAAGAAATGCTACCAAATACTAATTTAGTGTATGTAAACTTTTGACCCACTGGGAATTAAAGAAAATCTGAAATAAATCATTCTCTCTACTATTATTCTGACATTTCACATTCTTAAAATAAAGTGGTGATCCTAACTGACCTAAGACAGGGAATTTTTACTAGGATTAAATGTCAGGAATTGTGAAAAACTGAGTTTAAATGTATTTGGCTAAGGTGTATGTAAATTTCTGACTTCAAGTACATGTTGTCACGCCTACTCCCGCTCTCCCTCTCTGGCGCCCTTCATTACGCACACCTGTCAACATCATTACTCGCATCTGCGCTCATTGGACTCACCTGGAGTCCCACGCCTCAGCATGCTCGTCATGCTCCCACGCCTCAGCCGGCTCGTCGGGCTCCTACACTTCAGCCAGCTAGTCCAGCGCCCATGCCTCGGCCGGCCCGTCAGGCTCACCCAGGTGGGACACTGGGTGGTGCCCCTGGGGGTGGGGTACTGTCACGCCAGCTCCCGCTCTCCCTCTCTGGTGTTTTAGGGCACCAGGCTGCCCTTCATTACGCACACCTGTCACCATCATTAAGCGCATCTGCATTCATTGGACTTACATGGACTTCTTCATGTTGTTGATTGCTCCCTCTATATCTGTCTGTTCCTCAGTTTTGTTTCCCGTGTCAGCATTATTGTCGTTATGTCATTTTGGTCCCCCGTCCAGATACGTTTTTTGTTTTGTTTGATGTCCGTTTTCCATTAAATGTTCACTCCCTGTACTTGCTTCTCGTCTCCAGCGTCGGTCCTTACACATGTAGGGATAAAGTGACTAGGCAACAGTATAGAAAATAAACAGTAGTAGCAGTGTATGTGTTGAGTCAAAAAAGTTAGTGAAAAAAGGGTCAATGCAGATATTCCGGGTAGCTATTGGTTAACTATTTATCTAATTATTTAGCAGTCTTATGAATTGGGGGTAGAAGCTGTTCAGGATCCCGTTGGTTCCAGACTTAGTGCAACAGTACCACTTGCCGTGCGCTAGAAGAGAGAACAGTCTATGACTAGGGTGGCTTTAGACTGACAATTCTTAGGGCCTTCCTCTAACACCGCCTGGTATAGAGATCCTGAATGACAGGGAGCTCAGCCCCAGTAATGTACTGGGCTGTACACATTACCTTCTGTTACACTTTGCGGCCAGGTGCCAAGTAGTTGCCATACCAAGTGGTGATGCAGTCAGTCAACATGCTCTCAATGGTGCAGCTGTAGAACATTTAGAGGATCTCAGGGCCCATGCCGAATCTTTTCAGCCTTCTGAGGGGGAAGAGGCTTGTCATGCGTTCTTCATGACTGTGTTGGTGGACCATGGTAATTCCTTAGTGATGTGGACACCAAGGAACTTGAAGCTCTCGACCCACTCCACAACAGCCCCGTCAATGTGGATGGGGGCATGCTCGGCCCTCCATTTCCTAAGGTCCGCGATCAGCTCCTTTTTCTTTCTGACGTTGAGGGAGACCACATTGCCAGGTCACCGACATCTGCCCTATAGGCTGTCTCATCATCATCGGTGATCAGGCCAACCACTGTCGTGTCATCAACAAACTTAATGATGTTGGAGTTGTGTGCAGCCACGCAGTCGTGGGTGAGCAGGGAGTACAGGAGGGGACTAAGAATGGACACAAGAGGCCCCTGGGCTGAGGGTCAGCATGGCGGATATGTTGTTGCCTACACTCACCACCTGGGGGTGGCTCATCACGAATTCCATGATCCAGATGCAACGGAAGAGTTCAGTCCCAGGGTCCAGAGCTTAGTGATGAGCTTGGAGGGCACTAATACCAAATGAGCTACATGGGACACCATTTTTCAACAATAGATTTTGTTGATGGTGGTTGAAAATGCTGTCTCAGGCACCACTCCAGAATCTCCCATACGTGTTCAATTGGTTTAAGATCTGGTGAATGAGATGGCCATGGTTAACATCATTTTCATGCTCATCAAAACATTGTGACCACTCGTGCCCTGTGGATGGGGGCATTGCCATCTTATGGGGTATAGCCATGGTAGCCAAATTAATGGCTTGCCCAGCATTTTTTATACATGACGGGATGTTATTTGCTTAATTAACTCAGAAACCACACCTGTGTGAAAGCACCAGCTTTCAATATACTCTAATTTACTCAAGTGTTTCCATTATTTTGGCAGTTCTTTCTCACAAAATGTGCACCAACAAATAAATAATCGTATCATGTAAAATTCTGAAAACTATTGCCAGTAACAGTAAGTTATACCCTTAACCTGGTTCTGCTTGTCAAAGTGTTATCTTTTTCTGCGGAATTCATTGTAGTTCTCAGCCCTTTTCAGATGTTCACAGTTTTAAGCCGCTCCGGTCAAGTAAACTTTTTATGCTGATGTTCTGCCTATTTTTCTTGCAGTGCTAGACTGATTCAGCATACACAGCAAGACTATGAGGATAGGATACAGCATTTGGGAGTGGGTGCAAAAATGTGTGAAGAGCAAACAACCGAGGTGGATTAATCCAGATTGCCTTGGAGCAAAGCAATCATTTTGCATTGTTAACAAAATAATATAGGTTTATGAATAATGGCAATTACCAGTCGTGGACTTTTTCCGCATGCAATTTGAAATTACAATAATTAATCGCAATCTGCATTGGGGGAAGCATTTGGGACGGACCAGTTGGAGAACAGGTCGCTGCAGAGAAAAACAAGATCACAGTGCAAAGAAACTGTAAAGAGGAGCATCAAATCTTCTGAATACACAACAACAACGTAATCACCGCTCATACTCTTTACAGCTATAGAGTAGGCTCCTTAGAAATATCCCGTGCTTCTTGTTTAAGCGGAGGAACAATGACATCTCTCTCAGCATGGGTGAAGGCCAACAGCAAAGCCTCTGTTTCCTTGTCCCTCTGTTCACACAATTTACGACTGCTCACAACAGTTTACAGCAGCCAAATTTCATTTTGCACCGGCAAATCCTACCGCACATTATCCTGTACATTGCATTAGGAGCCTAATCTTTTCTTTCTCTACCTCCTCAGAAGAAAGGAGCACCTTCATGATTAACCCACTTTACAGCAATGAATAAACGCATCATCCAGTAATGTACACCAGATTTAATTTGAAGGGAAAAAATCCCCGAAATGCTAAAAAATAAATAAATCACAGAAATGTAATGGAACACAGCACATAAAGCAGCCACCATGGAGTGCTCAGAGAATTAATTTGAACATTCCATACATTTTACAGATTAGATGTTTTTTTTATATTTATTGTTAGTTGTGTACAGTATCTTGACAATTTCACAAACATGATGGTACTAACGTGACGCAAAAATGATATGCATAAACAAAAATATTATCAAACACAAACGTCATTAAATTAACTGAGAAATGACACAAATCTTCATTTTCTTGCTCTTCAGTGAAGACGTAAAGTCACATATAGCCCATGTTGCTTTTGGTTTCCCATCTTTGCTTGGCTTCAAACCTGAATCGATGTTAAAATACTGATTTAGCAAAACTTCTTTGCAAAATGTATTACTTATTACAGAAATTATAATGACAAAAATGAATCTGTATGAAATATACATATTTCCATGTTCTTGAGAGCTTGAAATAACAGTTAGTTGTGTGTTGTTCTTAGACATTAGCATAATACATTATACACATATTCTTACCATGACATCCACTGTGACAGTTCAAAAGTGCCCGTCTAATGTTAAGGGACGGCTACAGTACACACTTTCTCTGTATAGTTAAACCCTAGCATGTATTTATACCTGTGCATGAACTAAGTAAGAAAGAAGGTGGCAAGCTAGCCAAATATGCATAACAAATGTATGTTGCTAACAAACTGCGATTTAATGTAAATTAGGGAGATAATTGTGGGGAGGAAAGTAAAAAAGACAAACCCCCAAGCGATTTGTTTCTTCCTTTTCTGGGCTGCCCGCGAAGCCTCCACTTCCTGTTTGCTTTGCACAAAGTCACGGCAATCGGTGGCTTGCGCGATTTTCACGGCCAACTATTGAAAGAGACAAGGCCCATTAGATGATGTAAATCAGTCTCTCTCTCTTCCAACTGACATGTCAGGGTGGCTTCTCATGAGTGCCTCCGGTTCCCATTTTGTCTCACCCTGACCATGATGCAATGACGGCACCTAGATTGTGGGTTGGCGAAGAATAAAACATAGTAAATACACATTCAACTGCTCAACAGTAAATCGAAAATAAGACAGTCAACCATTTACCATGACTATCATAATATTTACTTAAAATCGTTTGAATGTACAGTAAAAGGAAATGTTTTATTTGAAACGGGCAGATCTTTAAAATCAGAGGTTAAAGGAATGACCATGACTGCAAGTGGCAAACACATTTTGTTCAAATATCAGTGAGGGAGTGCATGTATTGTTGAGCAGAATAATCCCAATAACCCTAGTGACACAGGAAACAAAAAGGCAACATCCAGTCACTCCACACTTGGAACAAATCTCCAACCCTTTAGGTAATTATTTCGAACATTCAGAGTACAATCAGGGGAAAGAAGAAATGTGCCACCATATCTCAACAACAACATGCTAGTCAATTTAAAAAATAGATTATAATTAAGTGAGATAAACTTTATTAGAAAGACAAAATGTTGGGACTAAGCAGGACAGTGCAAGCAGCCAGGACACATTTAACTCTAAAGGCTTTTTATCACCATATTTCAGGAACCAAGGGTGTAAAATGTTCTAATTTGGGATACATTAAAAGCCATAAAGGTCTTTCAAAAAGATTAATGGTACTTTGCTTGGATTAAAGATAAGGGCTTCAGCTGGCTGCAAGTACTGGGCTCCGGCTGGGCCCTCGAGGCATTCATCTATACAGTCACTTGGAAGATTTGTAAAAGCGTCTGCATAACCTGAAGCTAACATACTATGACAGTTTTCTAATTCCTTGCAATTTTTTCTAGGTTTTAAAGGCCCATCAATCATGTTTTCTAGGCAGAACTCTGGAGAAAGGGTAAGTTACAATGGGTGATCATTCTCATGTTGGGAGTAGATTTGCCAGCAGATAACACCAGGGCGTTTTGAGCACCATGTTTAAGTGATGTAGGTGCTAAATGCTTTTGCTTGGATGTGGCGCAGGCTGGGATCCTAAATCTGAAGGTCTATTCAATTGTTGACAATTCTCCTGCGTTCACACATTTGCCAAAAATAAAAGTCATTGGGTAAAAGGCATCGGTTTGAGAGAAAATAAAAGGAAATTGGAAGATGCTAAATGGCTCCTTGAGCTTTACAACCAGAGATGTATCTTTTTTTTAACACAAGGATTACCCACATTAACCTGCTCTCCTGTGGGGAGCATTTGAAATTCAAAATGTCTAGAAACCACGCCTTCCTTAAAACCCCCCCAAAAAGACACTGACACATTGACACTTTGACATAATTAAAATCCTCTCACATACCCCCTCCCCCCTCTTCTCTTTTGAATGCAGCCACTGAGCGGGTAAAGCGGTAAAGGTCTTTATATATTTATTTTTTATCAATTCAGTCTACATCCCTGATTGTCTTTACTGGGGCTCAACATTAATGTCAACCAAGTTACCTAGGCGACAGAACAGATCAAAGAGACAAAAAAAGCCCTCAAATGTCTGATTAATCAAGCCTGCAAACAGCTTATTTCTTTTAGCCTGCATGCAAGTATGAAAATGAGATTCCGAGAGCAGTACATTGTGCAGATTTGTTCATTCTTATCTGAACAAAGCCAGCGGCAGCTTATTTCATGGATCACTGGCACTGTCAGCGCTGTGGCGCCGAGCAGGTGACGGCTCCTCTTTCTGTGGCGAGAACAAAATTAGCAAAAAGTCGGCACAAATTAGCCTCTCATATTTTCTGTAATATGACATTATTTTTCATTTACTTTTTTGATCCACTTTTCAGGATTTTTTCTCCCCCTCCCCTTGTGTGTGTCTTAGTGCCAAATCCTTTCAAATCACAAGCCAGCAGAAATGAAAACATTTGCTGCCAGAATAAAAACACAAAGCTAGAAAATAAATGGGCCTATTCGACACAAAAACCTCATGTGTTCTTTGTTTAAGGCAGTCATACAAGCCTATTCCATGTTTCCGTAAGACCAATGTTAAAATGAAGATTTAGTGTCCGATACCTTCAATTTTTTTCTCCCAAAACCATTTTCTTTTCTTTCAATTCCGTCCTGAGCACAGCCTCTGTTAAACACAAGGTTTATTCAAAGGATTAATACTGTGACCTTTGGAAGGTTTTGCGAATTTTTGCTGCATTATACTGCCACTGCTGCAGTAGCTTAGAACCACTAGGAAAGTTAAATCAATAGGACCACTTTCTGTTGTCACTCATGTTTGGGTTGTCATAGAGATTCAAGTGGACTCCCAAATATGTGGCCTCGCTATACTATATATCACTTCAGCACAGGCCATGTTAAAGATAAGGCCGTGATAAGGCATGTCCATTGTATTGACACAATATAGTATTGAGATAATGCAAGTTATCGATCATAGTCCACTTTGAGCTGACTTCTATGCTACTGCACAGCCTACTGCATAGACAGCATGGATGTGGCTTCTGTCAGTGACACAAATGGAATCCCTTCCAAAGTATACAAGACATTGCGGATCATGCAGGTATTTCAACCAGTTCACCAACATGAGCTTCGTCATCACAATGATTTACTGACAACTGTGCATTTCTCAGAATCCTTGGATATTCCAAGATACACATTACAAACAACAGCAGCTTCAAAAGACAATGGTAGGGAGAGAAGATTCAACTTAACGCAAATGCTCCTCTATATTAATAAAGTGTTCAGGCTGGTATTAACAATATGACATAAATGATGGCTTTAAGGAAGAAATGGCCTTAAACCCATTCATAAAATGTGGTATCCAGGGAAGCCTCTTCCAATTAAAACATGTGAGAGGTGGATTAACAGGGGCTAGGTGGCTTTGCCTCGCTAAATCACCACCCCGAGCTGCTCCGCTGCATTTGACGTGTAAACGATTAATGACCAGCCTAATTCCCTTATCACACTACCTTAATGCCTAAATAATGTGGCCTTAGTCAACTTTGGAAAGCAGGGCTATATAAGAATGGAATAAATATCAGATTAGGCAGCTCATGTGCAATTTCAGTCTAATTTCGAAGAATCGAGGTAGGGAGGAAAAAAGGAAAATGGGTTTCTAGTCTGAAAAGTTAGATTGCTATACTTCAACTTGACCTTGTTTATGCCATGTAAAAGCATTACTGCGAACAATGAAGTATAAGGCAGTCTGTCCACTAAATTGCTTTGATGCCATTCAATCTATTTCCAATTAGTGGTTGTCCTATCGGTGCAAGTTAAACAAAGAAATTACTATGTTGATAAGAACAAGTCTTGACAATGATTTGAGTGAAGCCCAGCAAACTGGGGACGTCCTGAAGACATGCGGCGACGTTCCCATTAGGTCCTTCAAGCGATTACTTTTCCACTGGACTTTCTAAAAACATTCTAACATTGCGTGATGGTCCCAAAGGAACGTTCTCTGGGGGACCTTTGTCTAGTTCCCTGTAAGTTCCCAGGACGTCACTGAGGACCATGTCAGGACATTCTCAGGACTTTAATTTGACTACTCCTTAGGATGTTGCGTGATGGTCCCAAGGGAACGTTCTCTTCGGGACGTTTTTATAGTTCCTCGGTTTGTCCAATGGTCCCCTGAACGTTATTGGGACATTGTGTCATGGTCCCCTGGAGGTTTTGTCTAGTTCCCAATTTGTCCCAGGGACGGTTTTTAGGACGTTCTTTGGATGTTGTGTCATTGTCCCCTGGAGGTTGTCTAGTTCCCGGTTTTAGGACGTTCTTTGGATGTTGTGTCATGGTCCCCTGGCCGTTGTCTGTTTCCCGGTTTGTCCCAGGGACATTTTTAACAGGTAGTAGGAAGATTGGAATGCCGTGAACCAAGAGGTGGTGAGGTTAAATCTCAGATGAGAACATGTTAAATAATAATTACAGTATGAATAAACATACACAATATAATCAAGTATGTCAAAGTGTTCAATATGTAAGTTGAAAACACTGTATGCAATATATTGTAGTGAGTAGCTACCTCATCAAGAGGTCCTAAGTTTATCTTGGCATAAAGGCTATAAGGAGTTGGGTTTACAATCCAATGACCCAAGTTTAAGTCCCGGTCAGGGCTACCACCGAATTTGCGAATTGGTGTCAGAAGTGTGATGGCGCTACCGTGAGGCCATCGAAGGTGTGCCCAGGCATTAGGTAATTGAGATGGGGAAGAAGAGGGGTAGTGACGCGACTTTAATCCAACACCTAGCAACCTCGTCAAGAGGTTTTAGATCTCTTGGTGTAACAGCTAAGGTGTTGTGTTGGCAGTCGCTGGAACCGGTTTTGAGTCCTGGGACGTGGGCGAAACTTGGTCAATAAGGAATCCAATTTTTTGTGATGACGAATAGTCCATATTCTGTAGGTGTTAAAAAACATCTAAGTACATCAACGCATTACTGGCATTGGTTGTCTGGTGAGACCATTTGACTGCTTATCTAATCAAAGCCATGAGCTGTATATCCTCCCCATATCATTTTTTTTTATTCCGGATGCATTGCCATATTCTCTCAATAAAGATTAGCATTATTGTCATTCAGGGGGCAGTCGTAAGAGGTTTATGTAATCTTGCTGCCAATTTGACAAACAGCATTACATGACATGCAAAAAGAGAGCCACTCCTGGGAAGATATTGCCGAACTGCCAGTGGTATAATGCATGTCTCTATTTTTCTGTTCCCTAATAATCTGATGCTAGATACTGTCATCTTTAGGGACTGAAAAAGAGTCGGAAAGTTTGCCCGCTTTGTGCATATTCCATTATCTTGCCTCTTCTGAGTAGGGAAGGCTTATTAGCAAGCTTTGAACTCATACTTACAATAATGTGCCATCAACAGTTTTATAAGCTAATTAGAAAAACAGTTTAATTAATGACTGACTGGCAATAAAATGGCAATCATGAAAAAAGAAACTAAGGGTGCTAAGCTTCCACTAGCACCAATTAAGGCCTAATTACAAACAAATTATATATGTGTTTTGCTGTGGGCTTTAATAAAAAAATGGCTTTAATTAAAAGAGAAAACATGCTAATTAATTAAACAGCACAAAAAAAATCTACATTGAAAAGTATGCTTTGCCTATCAAGTAATTAATGAAATACAATAATCTAAATGAGATTCCCAAGCATTTGATAAAAGCTTAGTACCCATTTCACAAAATCCATTTCAAAATTAAATGGGCAGAAATTGCAGGCGAGTCATCCAGAGATACATACAATAAGAGTTCATTCTGTGATGAATTGCTTATGCTGAAGGAAAAAGGAACGCAGAAGAGACTTTCCTTAACTGTTTCTCAGTCGCCCGGGGTCCTCGCAGGAGAGAGGAAGAAAGCCTCATTTTCTGATGTGGGGCGGGCACAGCTTAAATCTGAAAATGAGTGTTTTCCACAAAAACAATGCTCATTAAAAAATGTGGCATCACAGAGAAAGGTACTGAAAAGAGAAAACACCAAAATAACATGAAACACTTAGTTCAGCTCCTCTTCTCACCTAAATAGCCATGTTGTGCCACCTTTGCTTTATAGTACTTAGTGGTTTCCAAAGCAATGCGTGCCATGGTGGTATGGGTTTCTTTCCTAATATACAGTACCAGTCCAAACTTCCAGACGAGCTCCAATGCCATACAACTCTCATTCCGTGGCCTCCAACCGCTCTTAAATACAAGTAAAACTAAATGCATGCTATTCAACCGATCGCTGCCTGCACCTGCCCGCCTGTCCAGCATCACTACTCTGAACGGTTCTGACTTAGGTATTTGTAGTTGTCCACATATTCTAGGTGTCTGGTTAGACTGTAAACTCTTCTTCCAGACTCACATCAAACATCTCCAATCCAAAGTTAAATCTAGAATTGGCTTCCTATTTCACAACAAAACATCCTTCACTCATGCTGCCAAACATACCCTTGTAAAACTCACCATCCTGATCCTCAACTTTGGCGATGTCATTTACAAAATAGCCTCCAATACCCTACTCAATAAATTGGATGCAGTCTATCACAGTGCCATCCGTTCTGTCACCAAATCCCCATACACTACCCACCACTGCGCCCTGTATGCTCTCGTTGGCTGGCCCTCACTTCATACTCGTCGCCAAACACACTGGCTCCAGGTCATCTACAAGACCCTGCTAGGTAAAGTCCCCCCTTATCTCAGCTCGCTGGTCACCATAGCGGCACCCACCTGTAGCACGCGCTCCAGCAGGTATAGCTCTCTGGTCACCCCCAAAACCAATTCCTCCTTTGGCCACCTTTCCTTCCAGTTCTCTGCTGCCAATGACTGGAACAAACTACAAAAATCTCTGAAACTGGAAACACTTATCTCCCTCACTAGCTTTAAGCACCAGCTGTCAGAGCAGCTCACAGATTACTGCACATAGCCCATACAACTACCTCTTCCCCTACTGTATTTATTTATTTTGCACCCATTTACATTACATTTAAGTCATTTAGCAGACGCTCTTATCCAGAGCGACTTACAAATTGGTGCATTCACCATGAAATCCAGTGGAACAACCACTTTACAATAGTGCATCTAACTCTTTTAAGGGGGGGGGGGGTTAGAAGGATTACTTTATCCTATCCTAGGATAGGTGCACCCCATTATTTATATACATTATTCTACTTTGCACATTCTTCCACTGCAAATCTACCATTCCAGTGTTTTACTAGCTATATTGTATTTACTTCACCACCATGGCCTTTTTTTCCTTTACTTCCCTTCTCACCTCATTTGCTCACATTGTATATAGACTTATTTTTCTACTGTATTATTGACTGTATGTTTGTTTTACTCCGTGTTGTATGTGTCGAACTGCTTTGCTTTATCTTGGCCAGGTGTCAATTGTAAATGAGAACTTTTTCTCAACTTGCCTACCTGGTTAAATCAAGGTGAAAAATAAAATAATAAAATACCAGTCAAAAGTTCAGACACACCTACTCATTCCAGGGTTTTTCTTTATTTTAACTATTTTCTACATTGTAGAAGTGTATATTTGAGATTCTTCAAAGTAGCCTTGATGACAGCTTGACATGCTCTTGGCATTCTTTCAACCAGCTTCATGAGGTAGTCACCTGGAATGCACTTCAATTAACAGGAGTGCCTAATTAAAAGTTAATTTGTGGGATTTCTTTCCTTCTTAATGCATTTGAGACAATCAGTTGTGTTGCAACAAGGTAGGGGTGGTATACAGAAGACAGCACTATTTGGTAAAACGCCAAATTCATATTATGGCAAGGAGAGCTCAAATAAGCAATGAGAAACAACAGTCCATCATTACCTTAAGACATGAAGGTCAGTCAATATCAAACATTTCAAGAAACAAGAAGTTTCTTCAAGTGCAGTCGCAAAAACCATCAAGCGCTATGATGAAACTGGCTCTCATGAGGTCCGCAACAGAAGAGGAAGACCCAGAGTTACCTCTGCTGCAGAGTATAAGTTCATTAGTCAACTGCACCTCAGATTGCAGCCCAAATAAATGCTTCAGAGTTCAAGTAACAGACACATCTCAACATCAACTGTTCAGAAGAGACTGCGTGAATCAGGCCTTCATTGTCGAATTGCTGCAAAGAAACCACTACTAAAAAGGACACCAATAATAAGAAGACTTGCTTGGGCCAAGAAACACAAGCAATGGACATTAGACCGGTGGAAATCAGTCCTTTCGTCTGATGAGTCCAAATTTGAGACTTTTGGTTTCAACCGTTGTGACTTTGTGAAACAGAGTAGGTGAACATATGATCTCCGCATGTGTGGTTCCCACCGTGAAGCATGGAGGTGGTGGTGTGATGGTGCTTTGATGGTGACACTGTCTGTGATTTATTTAGAATTCAAGGCACACTTAACCAGCATATCTACCACAGCGATACGCCATTCCATCTGGTTTGCACATAGTGGGACCATAATTTGTTTTTCAACAGGACAATGACCCAAAACACACCTCCAGGCTGTGTAAGGGCTATTTGACAAAGGAGAATGATGGAGTGCTGCATCAGATGACCTGGCCTCCAGTTGAGATCATTTTGGATGAGTTGGACCGCAGAGTGAAGGAAAAGCAGCCAACAAGAGCTCAGTATATGTGGGAACTCCTTCAAGACTGCTGGAAAAGCAATCCACAAGAAGCTGGTTGAGAGAATGCCAAGAGTGTGCCAAGCTGTCGTCAAAGCAAAGGGTGGCTACTTAAATTTTGATTTGTTTAACACTATTTTGGTTACTACATGATTCCATATGTGTTATTTCATAGTTTTGATGTCTTCACTATTATTCTACAATGTAGGAAATAGTAAAAATAAAGAAAACCCTTGAATGAGTAGGCGTTTCCAAACTTTTGACTGGTACTGTATCTCTGGCTTCATTGAAATAGTAGAAGAAATTAGGTTGATAATAATATCATACCATTTTGAGTGGTATGAGAAGTAAAGATGCAAGTTAGCCTGTGGACACAGAATATCTGGGCCTTCCAGCAACCACCATTTACATGGCTCTAGGCCTATATCTCAGTCATACAATGATCTAACGTCAGGTGACTGTTAATTTGCCACGAGCAGCACCTGTGGATAATTTAGCTTGTCTTTCTGTGTTCAGAAATGTCACTCCTAACCATCTATCTATGGTGTGTTGAAGACTGTAATTTCTATGGGTTCTGTACTTTAGACTACCAGTGGTTAGCCAAGTGTTTATGACGAACCATGCAGGCGTTTCTTTCTTTCCATCATTTCCATATTCTTTAGCTTCTGGAACTCATGAAAAGGACATGACACCCCCTATTGTGTCAGAATATAGAGTTTCTGTTTTGAAGTGGTAATGTACGCTAATAGCTGTGATCACTGCTAAGGGGAAACTGGAAGCACTAACACGGTGTGACAGTCTTTTGTCTTGTATTATTTTCACTTATTATATGAAAAGTACTGCCTCAGAGTAAAAAACTAAATATTAAAAAAAGGGAGCTTATTGCTCGGTTTGTAGAGGAGAGGGATGTGCTCAATTGTTGCAGGATGGAAGTCCACTGAAGAGACAGAGAATTACAATCACCATTGGATTAAGTTGTGCTTGGCTATTTTACTTTGGGCTAGCTGTTAAACTCATTCATAATGTATTACGAATGAATAATAGGCATTTATGCACTTGTGTAGGCAGTTATAAGAAGCTATGAGCTGCTACGAATGCTTCTAACAGTTGCTGTATTATTGGATATATACGTTTTAACTGAATACAGCCTTCTTTGTTTCATTTTTCAGGAATGCTTTCTGGAATCCATCTTTTAAATATGAGCTGCCGGATCCTATCAACTCTCCTGACAGAGGGTGAGCGAGTTATATATAGCACTTAATATTATGCTAATTAAAGGAAATTAATTACTCCATTTGCAATGTACAGCTGTGTAAAATAATGTTCAATAATCAAAGGACGGCGTTGCAAGTGCCCTAATTGGAAGACTTGCACCACTTAATCTACTGAACTAATATTAAGAAGTACTTTAGGGGCCAGAAGCTATTCCTAGTATTTTGGGACTTCTAAGCCAGCCTTTGAGAAACAACAAGAAAAGTACGGCTCTGCCAAAGATCAACAAACCAAACTGCACGTAAGAAAAGAAGAAACATCGCCAACCCTATCTGCAAACAATGGTTTTCTAAAATGTAAAGGTATTAGGGATGAAAACGAAAGAGCTTCTTTCAAAACAACACTACCTCAGTAAGGTACCAGTTAATAACATGAACAGATACCTAAGAAGAAACGTGATTGCTTTGTGTCACATTTTGGTGGACTTAATACTGAACTTGAACTTTTAAGAACCAAGCTTTAAAAAGTATTTGAAACAAAGAATTTCAGACTTTGGAGAATATTTAAAGATATACTTTAATGAGGAGACAATCTCAAAGCAACCTGTAATATTCTGGCAGTGTATTTTAGAACTCGAACAGATGAAAGCACATGTATCAGAGAATTTCTAAGAAGCCTTAAAAAAAGGGTTTTACCAAATTGTTTTAATATTCAGATTCAAAGTAAACAAAAAAATAATGAATTGATTGTCGCGAGCTCAAAACACAGCAGAAACAAACAATTCCTTTAAATGGAGGAACATCTTCAGACATTTCACTTTGGTTCGAAAAGCAATGCTGGTAGATTGAGAACTGAAATACTGTGACAACCTGGTACACTGTGAACTGTGTTTCTTTACAAACAATGCCTTGGGGGACAGACACAGCCCTCTTTAGTAATTCACAGCTGTCTAAATCCTTTTCCGTTCTTTCCATTACGAAAACCTGGTACTATTCCTCCACTAAAAAGCCTGCCATAATAATGTCTCTCAAGTGTTATGACTGTGAACAAATTAAACAAATAGGCCATTACATACAGTATCAAATGAGACGCTTCAATAATAACCTTGAAATCTATTCTGACCACAGTTGGGAATATTGATCCACTAAATGTTTGTCACCATAGGACTGTCCAGAGTCAACACTAGTGTCGCAATCATAATTTGCAAAGTGCAATGAGGTTGAACTCAAGAAGAATTAGACGTGGGTATAAAACTCTCCACTTCTACGCACATTTCCCCAGAGCATGTTTAATACGCCACATGCTATTATTTATCTAGGAAACGAAGCCGCAACCGTGACGCTGCCAGCAGCCAACACTTGAGCCATCTGTAGCAAACTACACTTCTCTCAAGTTTATCCTCTACCATAGATACAGTATATTTGGTCCAACATCCACTAAAGAGATGGAGAAAAAACATATTTGAAAAGGGATATGGCAGCAGTAACACGTCAGTATCCCCTTCTGTACAACGTGGTCAACATACTACAGTAGAATAAATGGTGAAATGTCTATATCCTACTCATTCATGGTAGTGTATGCTGCTGTATTTTCCTCTCTATTTACAAGAAGTCGGTGGAATTTGTAGGTCACTTGTCATTAGCTCTCATAGTCATTTAGATAATTTTACAGAGAGGCTGATATTGGGCTAAATGTTACCAGGCACTACAGAACAATGAATGCAGTTTCATACTCACCAATTTTGTTGTATGTGAGAATTTCTTGAAAACTTCAGTCAATTCACTGTTCTGAGCATGAGGTAAACACAGATACAGAGTGAGCTATGGCTGCCAGACTGCTGTCAAGCCCATCCTTCATGTTCCTGGCAAGCTACAAGGGAGGTGACAGAGAGGCAAAGAACCTCAGCTAAGTCTGCCCAAATCCACTAGTGCTCTAAGAGGCTTTCTGGAACTACAGGTGCCACTTTGTCAGCCACAAAGCAAGTTTTTAATTTTACATTTCTCTAACCTTTCATTTGGCCAGTTGCATTATTGTGTTTTATCGTCTGTTTTATTTTATGCTGGGTACAAGAATCAGCCTTCAACATTAGTCTGCTGGCATATCAAATCACTTACCGTGCGTGTCCCTCATCAACATTTTTAATAGAGAACTAGGTTTTAATGTTTGATAGAGTACGACGAGTTTGCGTGCATTGCCTAACCTTTGTTGAAGTTCAAGTGTTTATCTGAATTAAGGTTTCGGTACATGGCTGACAGACATTAAGTGTGTATGCTGAACTGATGCATGAATATCACTGCTTCTATAAGGGCATCACCTCTCACCTCTAGTTGTGACAATTGAACATACTGTAATCCCCAACTATGAAAAGTAGTAGCTGTGTCTTTTTAACTGCAATTATGGGTGCGTGGGCTACATTTTCTACTAAATTAGCTTCAAACCGCTTGATCCATGATGCCTGGCGAGACGAGTGGTTTCAAAACTGCAGGCATTGCATTTAGGGACGTGTGCACTTCAAAGGTATGAAACTTGCACCTTGAGAATGTTTTAAAAGTTGGCTTGAAGGCAATGTACCCTTTCATTAAAAAGCAGAGGCAAAAGTCCTTTAGACACTGCCACACTTCAAAAATAAGGGGGAGGGATTTCCATTAACTCAATGGAAAAGGGCTGCAGGACTTCTCAATCAAGTGTGCCTGTGTGTGTTTTTGTTCCCCTATGTCTTTGCAGGAAGAAATGGCCGCGGATCCATTAGTTTGATTTGTCACAGCGGGAGCGCCCCAAAGATCTCTTATCAGTGCAACGTACCTCTCGAGTGGCGAGTCTGTCGCTCATCTCCTCCGCCTTCCCAAAGTCCCCTTCAGCGATGGCGCTCTCTATGCTCTTTTCTAGGCTGGACTGGAGAAGGGGAACATTTTGTGATTTTAGAAATAGAAAAGGGGGGAAAATGTAAGAGTAACTTCCCCAGGGCCTTATTTTTTATAGGATTGCTATTAATACAAATATGTAGATTTTCCTTCACAAATGAAAACCTTTTTGATTGGATATTAGAAGGGAAATCTTTTTTTCTTTTTTTTCTTGTAGGGGGGGGGGGGTGTTACCAAACATAAATGTGACTCTTTAATTACACATTTCCATTACAGACTGGAGCAGGGGAGGGGGCAAAGATGCCCCTGGTTACTGATGGCAGGGTGGTTCCCTAAAAAAGGAGACTATCCGAAGTAGTACAGTAAAGAGCATTTCTCCAAAAATCTTTCAAAAGGGCACATGACAGGCAAGATGTTATACTTCTATATATTAGGGGAGCCCGCTCTGAAGCATCTTCATAAAAAATGATTCAAGGACTCATGGCCCTGTGTGGTTCAGTTGGTAGAGCATGGTGTTTGCAACGCCAGGATTGTGGGTTCCATTCCCGGGGCCACCTATATATAAAATGTATGCACGCATGACTGCAAGTTGCTGTGGATAAAAGTGTCTGCTAAATGGCATATAGAAACATATATATATAAAGACTCAAGTTGTTTATGGACGCACACTCATCCCTCAAATGAATTTGGAAAAAGACAGCAAGTGGAGCCTAATAATGAAATGAAAGATGGTAGTAATAACTACATATATACAAACTTCTACTACCACCACAACTTTACAGTAGCCTTTTTGCTGACAATGTGAACTGAATTATAGACTGAATGTGCATGTCCCAAATAAAATATTTTGTGCCTAGTGTGTAATTGACTTAACATTTGTTAATGTAATATGGAATGTCTAAATGACATTGATCACTAATGAGAATGTTTGAACACGGAGGAGCAAGACCTTCTCGTTATGTTGACTTGACAAGTTCTGTTTAATTCAGCTTCTTGTTAATTATATCTTATCCATTCAAAGTAGGCCTCCTCTTTTGAAAATGAGTAGAAAACGCAGCAAAAATTCAATTTTATGGTACTTTGAGATAAAGTGAATTCAAATAACACTCCAAATAAGCATTACTGGAACTTCCAATTGAATTAGGACAAATTCCCCATCTTATACACAATTATTATATTTGCAACCACTTTGCTTACATGACAATTTACATATAAAAATATGTATGTCTCTTTCTTGTTCTATTACATCAGACTTATCAAGTACATAACTTAATTTCTTACTTGAATCCATTTAGAAATAAACTCGTTTTTCCAAGAGTTACTTATCTTATGACACACACACACACACACTACAGCTATTCACCAGCACTTTCCTGCACATAGATGCAGGGCTGAGACACACAAAAACAAAAGCAGGTGACTGTCTGTGATTCCATTTTCCATACATCCGTTTCCCAAAAAAATATAGCCTAAGCTAGTGCTATGCAGGCTAGATCCATGCCCCTGTAGGCTAGATTCATGGGTCTGACAATTAGGCTACTCAAAATGTGAGAGGCTATGTTATTGTTCTATACGTGGCTTTCCATAAACAGTAACAAGGTGTGCAGGAGCTGTCAGGTCTTTGTACAGACATTCAGTACACACACACACTTCTCTCCAGAGCAAATCTACATCTTACATTAATCTCAACCAAAAAGGACAGTGGAGAATCATCCCAATGCCAAGATTAAGGTAATCTCATCATTACATTTAACACTATCTTTTATATTTTACTCAACGTCAGATTTGAGTCTAAAAACCTCTTAATCCACCTGTCATATTTGATAAAACAATGAGAAGTTACACAGGCATGGATATGGAAAGACAGAACACGTTCAATGCTTTTACCATAACTTGATGGCATTAAACACAGACAGGCAGGCGAGTAATGTGGCAGACATCTTTGTTACCTTGGGAGCAGGCTTGCTACAGGCAGGGGGTTGAAATCTATCATTGATGCCAAAGTACTGCGTAAGCCCATCCCAACGCCTTTCATGCTCCGCTTGAGGTTCTCTGCTGAGAAAAAAAAAGAAAGTGTGTTCATGTTCATTATCGGTTCAGTACAAGACTACAGCATATGTTTAGAATATACATGGGTGATAAGTACACATGCAATTTTTTAGAAAGCCCTAGTAGAATAGGCTATTAGGTAGGCCTACACCAACAAGGCTATGTCCCGATTCACCACCCTTTTTCAGAACACCTACCGTCATGGATTAAAAAGCATAGGATTGGTGTAGCCTAAGCATTGACTAGAGCGAGTTTCCACAATTCTAAAATCCATGCAAGAAAGTGGGTGAAGTACCAGGACTCAGCCTTAAGTCTATTGTAGAGCTACAGTTGAAGTAAGAAGTTTACAAACACCTGAGCCAAATACATTTAAACTCAGTTTAACAATTCCTGACATTTAATCCTAGTACAAATTCCTTGTCTTAGGTCAGTTAGGATCACAACTTAATTTTAAGAATGTGACATGTCAGAATAATAGTAGATAAAAGCTGAAATAATTAATTCTACTTCAGCTCTTATTTCTTTCATCACATTCCCAGTGGGTCAGAAGTTCACATACACTCAATTCATATTTGGTAGCATTGCCTTTTAATTGTTTAACTTGGGTCAAACGTTTTGGGTAGCCTTCCACAAGCTTCCCACAATAAGTTGGGTGAATTTTGGCCCATTCCTCCTGACAGAGCTAGTGTAACTGAGTCAGGTTTCTAGGCCTCCTTGCTCACACACACTTTTTCAGTTCTGCCCACACATTTTCTATAGGATTGAGGTCAGGGCTTTGTGTTGCCCACTCCAATACCTTGACTTTGTTGTCCTTAAGCCATTTTGCCATAACTTTGGAAGTATGCTTGGGGTCACTGTCCATTTGGAAGACCCATTTGCGACCAAGCTTTAACTTCCTGACTGATGTCTTGAGATGTTGCTTCAATATAATCACATCATTTTATTTTCTAATGATGCCATCTATTTTGTGAAGTGCACCAGTCCATCCTGCAGCAAAGCACCCCCACAACATGATGCTGCCACCCCCGTGCTTCACGGTTGGGATGGTGTTCTTTGACTTGCAAGCCTCCCCCTTTTTCCTCCAAACATAATGATGGTCATTATGGCCAAACAGTTCTATTTTTGCTTTATCAGACCAGAGGACATTTCTCCAAAAAGTACGGTCTTTGTCCCCATGTGCAGTTGCAAACCGTAGTCTGGCTTTTTTTAATGACCGTTTTGAAACAGTCTCCTTGCTGAGCGGCCTTTCAGGTTATGTCGATATAGGACGCATTTTACTGTGGATATAGATCCTTTTGACCCGTTTCCTCCAGCATCTTCACAAGGTATTTGCTGTTGTTCTGGGATTGATTTGCACCTTTCGCACCAAAGTTCGTTCATCTCTAGGAGACAGAACACGTCTCCTTCCTGAGCGGTATGACGGCTGCATGGTCCCATGGTGTTTATACTTGCGTACTATTGTTTGTACAGATGAACATGGTACTTTCAGGCGTTTGGAAATCGCTCCCAAGGATGAACCAGACTTGTTGAGGTCTTCACTGATTTCTTCTGATTTTCCCATGATGTCAAGCAAAGAGGCAGTGAGTTTGAAGGTTGGCCTTGAAATACATCCATAGGTACACCTCCAATTGACTCAAATTATGTCAATTAGCCTATCAGAAGCTTCTAAAGCCATGACATATTTTCTGGAATTTTCCAAGCTGTTTAAAGGCACAGTCAACTTAGTGTATGTAAACTGGAATTGTGATACAGTGAATTAAGTGAAATAACCTGTCTGTAAACAATTGTTGAAAAAATTACTTGTGTCATGCACAAAGTAGATGTCCTAACCGACTTACCAAAACTATAGTTTGTTAACAAGAAATTTGTGGAGTGGTTGAAAAATGAGTTTTAATGACTCCAACCTAAGTGTATGTAAACTTCCGACTTCAACTGTAGGTGATACAATTACATTTTCAAAAATCGATAGGTCTACATTACCTTTCATTGTTTGATTCCATGTTCTTAGTTGCTGATCTTTCATCTGTTTAGTGATGTGAAACACAAAGACATTCATCTTGGTTCCCTGTGAACTGTCTAGTAAACTCCAAAAATCACCCTTTGTTGTATTGTGTCATGACCTCAGAAATATAAGCTACACTGTGGTTATATCCCTTGAAAAACAATGAAAAGGGGTAGACTGGTTGACTATTTTTTTCAGTGACTTTTATTAATTCAATTATAATACCATTCAGAATTGAACAAGGACAAATGAAAGTCAGTGAATAGGCACTTTAAAAAACAAGGGTCATGAGACACTTGGACACAGGATGACCGCTCTGTTCTGGTTTTCCCCTTTCCATTATTTCTGTGATAGATAGATCAAGTAGGGTAGGCTTACATCTGACCAGAGCAAAGATGTCCTTGATCTTTATCTTCAGTGGCTATTGTGTGTACGTGTTAAAAAGTGCAATTGACCTTTCTTATATCGTCCTTTTCTCTGCGGTCTTTTTTGGGGGAGCGTCATTGTGTTGATCTCATCTTTTTTCTTCTGCTGCTCTTTACATTTCTAAAGAACATGAAGCGCAACCTTAGCAACCTTCACATTTAGCAAAAACAAATCATTAACCCAAATCATGAAAACCTCCTTTTCAACAGTTAACACATTTTTTGCGTGATGTGTATATCACGTTAGTGACTTTAGTCACTTTAAAACATACAATGTAGCCTATCAACATTTTTTCTTCACATACTTGCCAATTCTCCTCGGAAATCCCGGGTAAGGAGTCCAAACACGGGTCATGTTCTATGAAGGGCTGGATACAAGAATAACTTGTGTCTCCAAGTGTAACACAATTTTGCTTAAGACCATGCGAAAGTCCAATTGCAGGACGTTGAACGTTAGTTGCGGCTATTTCTTGATTTGCAACACCTTGGTCGTCTTCATCATCTGAACTAAAATCGGTCAGACCTTTCGGTAAAAGTCCACTATACATGTTGAGAAGGGCAAATCAACAACGATGTATGCTCGGGTTATGACGTGTGTTAGTCATAATCCAAAACAAACTGGTATACCTATTTTTTTTTACCAAATCAAAGATTGTAAACATTTTCACTTCCTGGTGGACACTATGACTCTTGCAAAACAACCGCTCTGATTGGGTAAAACAATGTAATTTCTACCAATGAGAACTGTTTTTCTATCGATGCGCCAAACCCCATGATTGCGTTCCAGGTCGTCTTTATTAGGCTACAATTGCAATGCGCATCTCAGATTATAACTGAGATGTTGAACACTTGTCCCTGTTAGAATTAACAGAATTGTGGAGCGATAACTTGCCAAAAAAGGGTAGAATTGTCACACCCCAAAAATGCTTTGGGGAGGGCTGTGTTTTTTTTTATTAGGCACAGGGAGTGTAGTGCGTCTTCTACTTGGTTTATCTTCGCCCTTATGCAGGTGTTCACTATAATTTCTTCCATTCTAGACAAATGTCCTCATCTGCTTGCATTCCCCTTCCCTACAGTGCATTCGGAAAGTATTCAGACCCATTGACTTTTTCTAAATTTTATTACGTTACAGCCATATTCTAAAATTGATAACATTGCTTTTTGAATGCCAAGAGTGTGCAAATATGTTTCAAGGAAAAGGGTGGCTACTTCGAAGAATCTCAAATATAAAATATATGTTAACACTTTTTTGGTTACTACATGATTTCATATGTGCTATTTCACAGTTTTGATGTCTTCACTATTATTCTACAATGTGGAAAATAGTCAACATAAAGAAAAACCCTTGAATGAGTAGGTGTGTCCAAACTTTTGACTGGTACTCTATATATATACATATCTGCCAACATTTCTAAAAACCTGTTTTCGCTTTGTCGTTATGGGATATTGTGTGTAGATTGATGAGGACATGTTTTTATTTAATCAATTTTAGAATAAGGCTGTAACGTATAAAAATGCAGAAGAAGTCAAGGGGTCTGAATACTTTCCGAATGCACTTTAAATCAAGGTGTTTTGGTACTTTCCTTATGTACTACTTTTTCCCGAGCGCTAACTATACCACAAGACAATATAGTCTGCCAGTTTAACTGTCTACGGGCTTAGCTGTATTTTTCCTACATTTTAAAGAACATATGGAGCTGTATTTGTGTATTTAAAAAAAAATCTCAATACCAAATTATCTTGGTAACAATTAAGTACCTTACTGTAATTGTTTTCCACTAAAATTGTCAAAAATTGCTTTTTAACAAAAATACATTTCTCAAGCAAGGTTTAAAATCACATATTTAGAAGATAAATTGTAGGCGGTTTTTATGACTTTGTGGCTGTGGTAACGAGTGACGACCAGGCACAACTCTGATATAAAGTGTTTTTTCTCTCAAAGTTGCCGGTATGTCACGTGTCCTACTTATATCAGTACACTCGTAACAACCCAATCATTACGAAACTTCTATTCGATCAAATCAGCCATATGTAGCAAATACGCCATTACATTTTTTGTTTACAAAATTCGACACTCTCAATGACCTTCTAACAAAAACCCCTCGCTTGGTGAACAAAAAAACTAAAAATCGCCACCTGCTGGAGAAGACAGATTTTGGGCCGAGTTATCCCTCTCGCTTCGCCCGTTCCTTTCTGGTGTGTATCAATCCACTCGAGCGGAGGGGCCTAATAGGAGCAATATGTAGCCTGAAAACTAGCTATTATTGTCAGAGAGGTGGAACTCTATTTGTTATTGGTCTATTAACTTATATCACCTGGTGTTGTCACCAGGCATGCCAAAACTCCACTCATGCAAAACCTGCTGATTAGAAGTTCCTGTGTAGACAGTGGCATGTATTCATGGATGGATGTATTCAGGCTCCCCCCCCCAAAATTAAGAAAAAGTAAAAGTAAAAAATAATTAAGAAAAATTGATATTTTGTCTCCCTGTTTTTCATAATTTTCCTTAAATTCGCAAGAGGCTGAATGTATCTCATAGGAGAAAGCATTCGAGCGAGCGAAACAGCAACCCTCTGTCTCTCTACGTTTAGAGATGCTGTTGTAACAGTATAACTTTAAACGGTCCCTCGCCCCGACACGGGCGCGAACCAGGGACCCTCTGCACACATCAACAACTGACACCCACGAAGCGTCGTTACCCATCGCTCCACAAAAGCCGCGGCACTACTCAGAGCAAGTGACGTAACTGATTGAAATGCTACTAGCGCGCACCCGCTAACTAGCTAGCCATTTCACATCCGTTACACTGTCTGTCCAAACGAGTATGCCATTGTTGACGCCCATAGCTTTGAAGGCAAGGGAAGCCAGTGAGCATCTAGCCTCCGTTGACAAACAAAGTATATAAAATCAGCTTTGAGCTAAACTGAGCGAGCTCAACTGTGAATGGTCCTGGCGCACCAAAAAAAGTTTCACGGGAAGCCAGCTTGGTTTTGGTGTCACTCCTATCCAATCCAAATGAAAGCATTATGTAATTGCCAGAAAAACTTGAATTGTTGCATCTTGTTGCGTTGTTGTCCTCCGGTGGCTAGCTAGCCAGCTAGCTAAAATTGTCCCTTTCCTAAATTGGCCTTGGATGGAGATAGGGATTTGGACTTGTGGTTTTACTTAATTCTCCGTACTGGCCAATGATTATAACAGCGATTCTGATCCAACCATTAATTCATACATTATTGTGCCCCTGGCCTGAGAGGATGGATGTTCAATATGTAGCTAGATGTATAATGCTAATGTTAACTAGCTAATGTTGCCCATGGATGGAAGTTAGGCTAGTGAGCAAGCACTTTAGCCAGGTAGCGTAGGACAACAAAAATTAAAGTGTGTACTGTATGACAGAGTGATAGACCGTTTCGTCAACATGAAAGAGAGGAGGATGGCATTGGCATTCCTCTACAAGTAGTGTGAGTCAACATGTTTTTCTACTTGCACGAACGCGCACGCACACACACAGAAATCAGAACCATGGACAGCCACATCATTCCCCAGTGATTTTACCCACACACCACTACTGTGTGTAGATTGTATTTTCAGCCACAAATGATCAGGAAATAACACCGATAACATTTTTTTCACACTTTTACAGTGTTAATTTCATCAGCTGTTGCACGATATGATACAAAACACAGGAAACAGAATTCTTACGGCACTTCAACAAGGTTTAACATTACTCATGGCTTCTGGAAGGTGTGTAGAAAACGTAGTAAGAGAGGAAAGATACATTTGAGTGGTGTTTTAAGGGCAATATAGTAAATACAATGTTTACCTATTACATTTCAGACTCAAAGCCATAAACACTAACCAATCATTTTTTGGTTCAAAATGAAATAATACATTTTTATTGAGTTGACGCCCACAGATTTAGAAAATGTGCCAGGTGGTTGATCTCCCATGAGACAATCCGATCATTGGCCTCTTTCATCCTCCTCACTCTCCTCTGACTCTCTTATTGCCTAACATAGCAGACACAGATATGAGATGTACCGTAGTGAGCCAGTGACAGAACAGTAGTCATTGATGCAGGCTTTTAGGTGGGGTAGTGTACAGTATATCTTTCGTGCCAGTTCCAGAGCCATGCTGCTATCATCAAGTGTGCCTTTGTTTTATGAAGCTGCAATTTACATGTCCTGAGACAGCAGCCTGTTTCAAACTCACCTGGACATCTTCCTGTCTGAATCTGAAACTGCACTGTATCTCCTCCTGCTGCTTTGTGCTCTGTCTCTCTCTTTGTGCTCTCACCCTCTTGCACATGTATGACTGAGGAAGCCAGTGACGGATTACATTTAGGAAGAAGAGTAGTTTACCAAGGCTACAGTAATATAGTGATATGACATCACCAATACTTTGTCACAGATTGTGTATTGACTAATACTATGTTGACCAGAGTTATTATTTATAGACAGGTAGAAGGTGTTAATGTGTCCCACAGATACAGGGTGCAATGAGTTCATCATGCAGACATTGTCGCAATGGTATGTTTGTAAACATGACAGGTAATCAGAGAATTCACAATATATGACAAATGCTTTATTCACACATAATACCTATAGAGCCATGAAGCCATAAACCACCTGAGCCACAGCCTGTTCACCCCGCTATCATCCAGAAGGTGAGGTCAGTACAGGTGCATCAAAGCTGGGACCGAGAAACTGAAAAACAGCTTCTATCTCAAGGCCATCAGAGTGTTAAATAGACATCATTAGCCGGCTTCCAGCCGGTTACGTAACCCTGCACCTTAGAGGTTGCTGCCCTATATACATAGACATGGAATCACTGACCACTTTAATAATGGAACACTAGTCACTTTAATAATGTTTAAAATAATGTTTACATACTGCTTTACTCATCTCATCTGTATATACTCCGACATTGCTCAATCTAATATTTGTATATTTCTTAATTCCATTCTTTTACTTTTAGATTAGTGTGTATTGTTGTGAACTGTTAGATACAACTGTACTGTTGGAGCTAGGAACACAAGCATTTTGCTACACCCGCACTAACATCTGCTAAATGTGTATATGTGACCAATACGATTTGATTCTGATTTGATACACGTGTGCACCAAAGTTGAATCTGAGTTTAAGTAAGCTGCACTCTGTACACTCCTGACATTAGGGAGTATCACACTCACCTCACCAACTTCCCTACCTGCCCTTTCGTCCTCCTCACTCTGCTCTGACTTTCTTGTTGTCTAACATAGCAGACCTAGACATGAGATGTACAGTAGTGGGCCAGTGACAGAATCGTAGCCATTGAATTTGGAATAAACAAAATCGCGGAGCTCCTGTGAAAATATTGGGGGGGGGGAACAAAATAGCCATCTGGAATATACATTTAAAGTTTGATTTGATTCAATTATATTCTTCAACTTAGATGTTTGGTTGAGATGGAGACGTGAATCCAACATATCAATTATTAATTTGTAGACAAACTGAATATTGAATTGTGTTTGATTGTCAACGCAACCGAATGTCAACATTTGAAGGAGATGTATCTTCTGCTTGGATAGTTCCATCTGTGCCACTGACTAAATCGTCTTTAATTCCACTTTGTCTACAAATTAATAATGAATATGTTGGATTCACGTCTCCATCTCAACCAAAAACCTAAGTGAAATAATAGAACTAAATCAACACAAACTTAAATGCACTATTTAAAGTGCATTTGATGTTTGATTTAACTTAGTCCTATTCTGTAATTTACATTTTTGTTTCAGATGGAGATGTGATTCGAACATATTCATTATTAATTTGTAGGCAAATTGGAATAAAAGACGACTAATTAAGTGACACAAAAGATACATCACCTTCAAATGTTGATATTTAGTTGGTTCAATAATACAACTTTTGCAATACAGTAAATTGCCTTACAATATCTTATCTTATCAATATCTTACAAACTAATATACTGTATTTATTCAACCTTAAAATGAGTCACGCATCCATGGCCACATTCTGAGGTTACTGTAACTACAGTTGAAGTCGGAAGTTTACATACACTTAGGTTTTAAACCACTGCACAAAATTCTTGTTAACAAACTATAGTTTTGGCAAGTCGGTTAGGACATCTACTTTGTGCATCACACAAGTCACCATTGTTTATATACAGATTATTTCACTTATAATTCACTGTATCACAATTCCAGTGGCTCAGAAGTTTACATACACTAAGTTGACTGTGCATTTAAACAGCTTTGAAAATTCCAGAAAATTATGTCATGGCTTTAGAGGCTTCTGAAAGGCTAATTGACATAATATGAGTCAATTGGAAGTGTACCTGTGGATGTATTTCAAGGCCTTCCTTCAAACTCAGTGCCTCTTTGCTTGACATCATGGGAAAATCAAAAGAAATCAGCCAAGACCTCAGAAAAAAAATTGTAGAACTCCACAAGTCTGGTTCATCCTTGGGAGTAATTTCCAAACGCCTGAAGGTACCATTTTCATCTGTACAAACAATAGTACGCAAGTATAAACACCATGGGACCACGCAGCCGTCACACCGCTCAGGAAGGAGATGCATTCTGTCTCCTAGAGATGAACGTACTTTGGTGTTAAAAGTGCGAATCAATCCCAGAACAACAGCAAAGGACCGTGTGAAGATGCTGGAGGAAACAGACACAAAGTATCTATATCCACAGTAAAACGAGTCCTATATCGATACAACCTGAAA
Source organism: Salvelinus fontinalis (assembly GCF_029448725.1). NCBI lineage: Eukaryota > Metazoa > Chordata > Actinopteri > Salmoniformes > Salmonidae > Salvelinus > Salvelinus fontinalis. The sequence goes on from NC_074665.1 coordinate 34,063,137, forward strand.
GGCCGCTCAGCAAGGAAGAAGCCACTGCTCCAAAACCGCCCTAAAAAAGCCAGACTACGGTTTACATCGGCACATGTGGACAAAGACCGTACTTTTTGGAGAAATGTCCTCTGGTCTGATGAAACAAAAATAGAACTGTTTGGCCATAATCCCCATTGTTATGTTTGGAGGAAAAAGGGGGAGGCTTGCAAGCCGAAGAACACCATCCCAACCATGAGGCACAGGGGTGGCAGCATCATGTTGTGGGGGTGCTTTGCTGCAGGAGGGACTGGTGCACTTCACAAAATAGATGGCATCATGAGGAGGAAAATTATGTGGTTATATTGAAGCAACATCTCAAGACATCAGTCAGGAAGTTAAAGCTTGGTCGCAAATGGGTCTACGAAATGGACAATGACCCCAAGCATACTTCCAAAGTTGTGGCAAAATGGCTTAAGGACAACAAAGTGAAGGTATTGGGGTGGCCATCACAAAGCCCTGACCTCAAACCTATAGAAAATTTGTGGGCAGAACTGAAAAAGTGTGTGCGAGCAAGGAGGCCTACAAACCTGACTCAGTTACACCAGCTCTGTCAGGAGGAATGGGCCAAAATTCACCCAATTTATTGTGGGAAGCTTGTGGAAGGCTACCCAAAATGTTTGACCCAAGTTAAACAATTAAAAGGCAATGCTACCAAATACTAATTGAGTGTATGTGAACTTTTGACCCACTGGGAATGTGATGAAAGAAATAAAAGCTGAAAGAAATCATTCTCTCTACTATTATTCTTACATTTCACATTCTTAAAATAAAGTTGTGATCCTAACTGACCTAAGACAGGGAATTTTTACAAGAAGTAAATGTCAGGAATTGTGAAAAACTGAGTTTAAATGTATTTGGCTAAGGTGTATGTAAACTTCCGACTTCAACTGTATGAATATCTTCTTGTCTTTACATTTGAGTCAAATCAAATTTCAAATCAAATCAAATTTGATTGGTCACATACACATGGTTAGCAGATGTTAATGTGAGTGTAGTGAAATGCTTGTGCTTCTAGTTCCGACCGTGCAGTAATATCTAACAAGTAATCTAACAATTTCACAACAACTACCTTATACACACAAGTGTAAAGGAATGAATAAGAATATGTACATATAAATATATGGATGAGCGATGGCCGAACAGCATAGGCAAGATGCAGTAGATGGTATAGAGTACAGTATATACATATGAGATGAGTAATGTAGGGTATGTAAACATTATATAAAGTGGCATTGTCTAAAGTGACTAGTGATACCTTTATTACATCCAATTTTGAAATATTAATGTGGCTAGAGATTTGAGTCAGTATGTTGGTAGCAGCCACTCAATGTTAGTGATGACTGTTTAAAAGTCTGATGGCCTTGAGATAGAAGCTGTTTTTCAGACTCTCAGTCCCAGCTTTGATGCACCTGTACTGACCTCACCTTCTGGATGATAGCGGGGTGAACAGGCAGGGGCTCAGGTGGTTGTTGTCCTTGATGATCTTTTTGGCCTTCCTGTGACATCGGGTTTTGTAGGTGTCCTGGAGGGCGGGTAGTTTGCCCCCGGTGATGCGTTGTGCAGACCTCACTACCCTCTGCAGAGCCTTACGGTTGTGGGCGGAGAAGTTGCCGTACCAGGCGGTGATACAGCCCGACAGCATGCTCTCGATTGTGCATCTGTAAAAGTTTGTGTGTTTTTGGTGACAAGCCAAATTTCTTCAGCCTCCTGAGGTTGAAGAGGCGCTGCTTCACCTTCTTCACCACGCTGTCTGTGTGGATGGACCATTTCAGTTTGTCCGTGATGTGTACGCCGAGGAACTTAAAACGTTCCACTTTCTCCACTGCTGTCCTGTCGATTTGGATAGGGGGGTGCTTCCTCTGCTGTTTCCTGAAGTCCACGATCATCTCCTTTGTTTTGTTGACGTTGAGTGTGAGCTTATTTTCCTGACAACACACTCTGAGGGCCCTCACCTCCTCCCTGTAGGCCGTCTCTTCGTTGTTGGTAATCAAGCCAACCACTGTAGTGTTTTCTGCAAACTTGATGATTGAGTTGGAGGCGTGCATGGCCACGCAGTCGTGGGTGAACAAGGAGTACAGGAGAGGGCTGAGAACGCACCCTTGTGGGGGCCCAGTGTTGAGGATCAGTGGGGTGGAGATGTTGTTTCCTACCCTCACCACCTGGGGCGGCCCGTCAGAAAGTCCAGGGTGCAGTGTGATTGCGATTGCGTCGTCTGTGGACCTATTGGGGTGGTAAGCAAATTGGAGTGGGTCTAGGGTGTCAGGTAGGGTGGAGGTGATATGATCCTTGACAAGTCTCTCAAAGCACTTCATGATGACGGAAGTAAGAAAGTTGTTTAGTTTGTCTGGGAGCAAGACATCGGTGTCTGCGATGGGGCTGATTTTCTTTTTGTAATCCGTGATTGTCTGTAGACCCTGCCACATACGTCTCGTGTCTGAGCCGTTGAATTGCGACTCTACTTTGTCTCTATACTGACGCTTAGCTTGTTTGATTGCCTTGCGGAGGGAATAGCTACACTGTTTGTATTCAGTCATGTTTCCGGTCGCCTTGCCATGATTAAAAGCAGTGGTTCGCGCTTTCACTTTTGCGCGAATGCTGCCATCAATCCACGGTTTCTGGTTGGGGAAGGTTTTAATTGTCACCATAGGTACAACATCACCGATGCACTTTCTAATAAACTCGCTCACCGAATCAGCGTATACATCAATGTTGTTGTCCTATGCTATCCGGAACATATCCCAGTCCACGTGATCGAAGCAATCTTGAAGCGTCGAATCAGATTAGTTGGACCAGCATTGAACAGACTTCAGCACGGGCGTTTCACGTTCTAGTTTCTGTCTATAGGCTGGGAGGAACAAAATGGAGTCGTGGTGAGATTTGCCGAAAGGAGGGAGAGGGAGGGCTTTGTATACGTCGTGGAAGTTAGAGTAGCAATGATTCCGAATTTTGCCAGCCCGGGTCGCGCATTCGATATGCTGATAAAATTTTGTGAGCCTTGTTTTCAGATTAGCCTTGTTAAAATCCCCAGCTACAATAAAGGCAGCCTCAGGATATGTGGTTTCCAGTTTACATAGAGTCCAATGAAGTTCTTTCAGGGCCGGTCGAGGTGTCTGCTTGGGGTGGGGGGGGGGGGGGGGGGGGATATACACGGCTGTGCATACATTTTCATACTGGTCCCCCGTGGGAAACAAACTCATAACCCTAGCATTGGAAGCACCATGCTCTACCAACTGAGCCACATAGGACCATTGTTACGTAAGCATAGAAAGTGTGCATGTTCAAGACAGCATGCAGGTCGCAGGTCTGTGCTGCCCTACCAAGCAAAAGAGCAGTAACTGCACATTTGGTCAAAAATGTGTTATTCACATTTTTTATACATTAAATACATGCTTTATTATGTGGACACATATCCTGCCTCAATTGTGTTATATTATGGGGAAAATTGGGGATCATATTTGCAGTAACTGAAAAAAGTTAAAGTGAATTCAAGGGAAAAGGCAGTAACTGCCATCACTTATGTCAGTTACTGCCTTTTACCTGGGTTTCACTGAGCTTTGGGCTGCAGTGTCTACGGTAAACCTTGGTATTATTTATTGTTCTTTGCTGATACAAGTATCAAACTATATGACACTGACAGCCACATGCCAATAAATATACTAACACAAGATTGTATTAAAATAAAATCATCATGGAAACATTCCAGTGGGTGTTCCAAGCAAGAAGGCAGAATCAGGGTCAATATGAATAAAAAATAACCTCATAGTAATACAACAGATAACCACATTTCCAATGATCTGCCTACAATTCATTTGGCTGGACGATAAAAAAACTTTTTTCAGTTTCACTCTATGAGCAGTTACTGCTCTTTTGCTTGGTAGGGCAGTGTGGAGATCTTCACAATTGCTATTATAATCTGCCCGGAATCTCGAACAGCATTGATCACTTGCACTATGTACTTTCAATGTAATCACAACTTCAACCCAAGTCTTTTGGTTGTGCTATTATACTGAACAAAAATATAAACGCAACATGCAACAATTTCTTTTTTGTTGTTGTTGCTGAGTTAGAGTACATATAAGGAAATCAGTCAATTGAAATAAATTCATTAGGCCGTAATCTATGGGCGCAGCCATGGGTGGGCCGGGGATGGCATAGGCCCACCCACTGGGGAACCAGGCCCAGCCAATCAGAATGAGTTGTTCCCCACAAAAGGGCTTTATTACAGACATAAATGCTCACTAACAGGGATGTTAACAAATTTGTACACAACATTTGAGAGAAATAAGCTTTTTGTGCATATAGAAAATGCGTGCAATCTTTTATTTCAGCTTATGAAACTTTACATGTTGCTTTTAGATTTTAGTTCAGTGTAGATGAAGCCCCGTGATAACACATTAAGTTGTTGTATAAATACTAAATATCTGACATTGCATTCACATTTGAACTTTGTTGTGCTTTTAAATGATTGAAAGCGCCGTGTTAACACATTTAGATGACAACTAAACCAATAATCAGACATTGCTTTTCCATTGTAATTTGGTTGTGCTTTTAGATGGTTGAATGCATTGTGATTACACATTAGGAATTCAACAAACTTCTGGCTGTCTTTTTGAGTGGGTGAATAAAGGTTGAAATGTCATTGATCATCGTCTCAACCAAATATTACCCAAATTCCCATGTATAAATTACGTGGTGTGCCTTCTCTCCGATCCGAGTGGCTATTCCTCATGCACGGCTATTCCTCGTGACTATTCCTTGTGACAATCGGTCACAATGTTTTAGTAGATTTTGTTGCTTCAAAAGTCTCATGTAGGCTACCTGAGCACGTTTGTCCAAATTATAATTCCAGCATCCAAACTGTGCAAAGGCCATTTAATGAATGGAAAAAGACATCTATTACAAAAAAAAAAAAAAAGTGTAATGATATTTGGAGATTGCCAATCCTTCGATACTGAGTAGGCCTACAAGGTAGGGAGGGATGTCCCACTGGGCAAAATCTGGTTGAATCAATGTTGTTTCACCGTCATTTCAACCCAAGAAATATGTTCTGATGCGGAATCAACGTTCAAAACTGATTGAATTTGCAAAAAGTCATCGACATAAGGGCATTTTTTTATTTTTTTCACCCAACTTTTAACCTAAATCCATTAACATGGTGAATTATTTTGTTGATTTCACATTAGCTGACAACTCCTCCAAATGCAAATTCAAACCAGACATTGAACTGACATCTGTGCCCAGTGGGATAGGCCTATTTTCTGTTTGTTGAGATTGACATATTCTATCTGATTGAGGTGTATCAAACACAAACCATGATGTTGAAGCACCCGAAGTCTGTATGCTTTGCTTATTGATTGTGTGTTGTATTGTCACAGAAACCTGTTGATCAAAAATGTGTTGCATATATTTTATAAATTAATAAATATAAATATGAAAATCTGATTTCTACCTAGCTGATCATTATCTGCAGCCGTAGTGTAATGAAACAGGCAGAGAGAGTTCGCTCGTCAATGGTGGTCAGCGAATCCTCAACCTTCTGGCCCGTAGCCCTGTGTGGAATCGACTGTGCCACAAGAGCATGCTGAAGTGACAAAGTCAATATCCACGTTTATAAACACAGGGTCACTACAGTTCTTGTTATGTGGTCGTAAACATTATTTTGAGTTGATTCTGAGTAGTACATTTCAAACTATCCCTAATAACTATTTGGCTTTCCCCGATCTAGAAATTCAGGCAAAACTCATTTAGATTCAGTCAAAAGTAAAGCCAAGGAAGTTTTCCAGTGTTAGTAATTGTAGAGAAGTGGTTTGTTACAACTGGCAAGTCAATGATGAAAAATATCTGTCAATGCTATTTATGCCATGTTCTCAGGAAGATAAGCATTCTATTTTGTGACCAATGGTTCACCATTTATTCAAACAGCTAAGGGCATTACATTATCATTAGAATGATTAGCATGCAAATCTTGTATAGCCCTTGGCATTGGCAAAGGAACCTCTCCCCTTAAATTGCTCATTCAGTAAATCAGTATTTTTTTAGTTGCATTTGATTGCCAAACCAATAATCTACATGAATTATGTCTATACGGGTATATACTGCCTATATTCCTATTTATTTCTGTATGGCAGGATGTGACCGACAACAGTAAATGTGTGCATGTTCTCTCCGGACTATACTGATTGGAAGACAGCAAACATTACTATTTACCGATGTCCAAAATATGCACAGGGTGAAAGTCGCAACTAATGACCCAGATCTTCCTTAAAGGTGACCCTCAATCAAAACAAAGGTGAATGACCCAGTACTCTTCTTGACCTCCCTGCGCCCTTTGTGGGAAATGTTCTCTACTTTAATGAGAAATGTAATATGCATATTAAACCTGGGTGACAGGGCTTATGCTAGACTTGTATATCAATATGTCATTCCCCAAAATGTGAAATCTCTATCTTATCCCCTGAAATGTGCTACCATTAGCTGCTATCACTCAGAATTATTCCATTTTAATTACTTACGTGACAACTTGATGGAGAAAGAAACAGGGTGAACTTTGAAGGTAAATGAGTGACCCACAATGTCAGGGTGAATACGCATTTAACAATACGGTGGCATTAGAAGCTTGCATATTTTTTTTTATTGATTACCAGACTTTGTGTTCTATTTCACAGTTGAATTATTGTCTCTCTGAGCTCTCTCTCTCTCATTGGCATGTGCTCCAGCCCATTATTTCTGTCATTTCTTGGTAATTTGGAGTTGGCTGTTTAAAACTTGGAGCCTCTTATTAAGTTTTGGCCATGGTGGATAAGAGGCAGCAGTACTGTAAGTGCAGAGAGATAAACTAATCATCTTAAACCCCTAATTATTAGTATCTTAGTGTGACAGACTGTTTTTGCGAGCTCGCCAAATTGAGCCTCAAATGAGGAAAGGCATATCTGTGGAAGTGGTAATAATTTTAAGTCATCTCGATCTAGCTTGGGGTGGCAGAATTCATTAGTGCAGATTAGCACTGTGTGTACAAAGTAAATTAGATATCTAATAGCAAACGTGGAGGTCCAGGGATTCTTAATTTCCTGCCGAAGATGAGGGATGACGTTAACAGGCGATTATATATATTTTAACTATATGGATGTGTGTGCTGTTAGCCAGTCCGTTATACGTTATCACCGAACCATTGGCCCTCCATCCATTGCAGTCAGCCACTTTGGGTTGTATCTAAAAAGACTGCAAGGAAGGGGAAAATATGAAGTCCAAATCCGATTATGCAGTGTTACCTGACAGGGTAGCAAGAATATTTTGTTTTCCGCAAGGATACAGAGGAAGCTAATTATATGTGTAAGGAGAAGGTTGGGGGGAAATAATATGATTACAAAGAATAATTTGCTGATATAATTACACCAAAATTGGGTACACACAATCGTCAAATACATGTATTGCTTGACCTGGGTTAGCCAGTGAAATAAATCCTCCTTCTATAGCCTTTGTTAATTTGTTTTTATCATCTCCAAGTGGTGTTTGTGCAGGCAGTTCAATTTGCATGTGTAATTCCACTGTGCAAATTGACAACAAGTAGATAATTCTAGGAAATAGGCGGGTTGCAGGCCCCAGCTATCTTCCCAAGCCTATTCATTTTGAGGAACCGCTGAGGCATGAAACTCAACTATTTCCTGACAACGCTCAGGCTTATTGTCCCCTAAAATGTCATTACAGCCATTATTTATGAAGCTAATTCATTTATTAAACCATATTTACACTGACGGAATTTGTCACATTCTATCCATATCCCAAGCATAGCTTTTGAACAATTTTGTTTTTATGAGTCAAGTAAAATCTCGCCAAGTGGTGAATTGATCTTATTGGGTTTCTGGCATTGGAATTGTTAAAATATATAAACATGTAAATGGATCACGTTTTTGAAAATCTGTTGATAAAAACTAAGCGCAATCTAATGTCATCCACAGAAAATATAATTGTTATGGTTTTCTGTTACTGTAGCCTGGTCTCAGATTAGCAAACTCCCCTGACTATCATTAACAAGGATATAGTCGAACATATACTACCGGTCAAAAGTTTAGACACTCCTACTCATTCAAGGGTTTTTCTTTATTTTCACTATTTTCTATATTGTAGAATAATAGTGAAGACATAACAACTATGAAATAACACATATGGAATCATGCAGTAACCAAAAAAGTTTTAAACAAAACAAAATGTATTTTATATTTGAGATTCTTCAAATAGCCACCCTTTGCCTTGATGACAGGTTTGCACACTCTTGGCATTCTCTCAACCAACTTCACCTGGAATGCTTTTCCAACCGTCTTGAAGGCGTTCCCATATATGCTGAGCACTGGTCGGCTGCTTTTCTCCTAGAGAGCTCAATTTTTATGGAATGATCTGCCAATCAATGTGAGAGATGCAGACTCGGTCTCAACCTTTAATTAAGTCTTGACTGAAGACTTCAGTAGTTCCTAAAATTGAGTGTAGTCTGGCCTAGGGGTGCGAAGGTGGATGGCAAGGCACTGGAGTGACGAACCACCCTTGCTGTCTCTGCCTGGCCGGCTCCCCTCTCTCCACTGGGATTCTCTGCGCCCGACCCTATTTTGGGGGCTGAGTCACTGGCTTGGTCGCACTCTCCCATCCTTCCTGTCCTCGGCGCTCGTGTGGTGGGGGAATTCTTCATGGGCTATACTCAGCCTTGTCTCAGGGTAGTAAGTTAGTGGTCTATTGATATCCCTTTAGTGGTGTGGGGGCTGAGCTTTGGCAAAGTAGTTGTGGTTATATCCTGCCCGGTTGGCCCGGTTTAGGGGCAAAGTTGGACGGGCCACAATGTCTCCCAAACCCCCTGTCTCAGTCTCCAGCATTTATGCCGCAATAGTCTATGTGCCGAGGAGCTAAGGTCAGTCTGTCAAATCTGGTGTAATTCTCCTGTGTGGTCTTAGGTATGCTCTCTCTACCTGGCCTGACGACTCCTGGCTATTTGACCCTGATTTACTAGAAGACCCTGCTATGAACATTTGAACATCTTGAAGAACGATCTAGCCTTAATGGCAATGTACTCTTATAATCTCCACCCGACACAGTCAGAAGAGGACTGGCCACCCCTCAGAGCCTGTTTCCTATCCAGGTTTCTTCCTAGGTTCCTGCTTTTCTAGGAAGATTTTTCCTAGCCTCGTGCTTCTACATCTGCATTGTTTGCTCTCTTGGGTTTTAGGCTCGGTTTCTGTATAACTGCTGATGTAAAAAGGGTTTTATAAATATATTTGAATGATTGATTAAGGCTATCTCCATTTTAATGTAGTCCATTTTCATCTTCTTTTGTATTTGACAAAAGTGTAAAGCTAATATTTGAGATTTACTGCCACCTGCAGTGCTGGAGTCCTGAACAAAATCTTGTGTGTCATTCATTTATTGTGGCCACTAGATGGCGGTGACATAGCTTAAAGCTATTTACAAACCATAGCACCCAATTTGAAGAAGACAATGCTCTGATCAGCGGCTGATTGCTCCCAATAGGAATCCCTACCTATTTGACAACTTTACCCAGTCGACATTGTCCATGCTAAAACGGGTTATATTAAAGTTGAATCCTCTAACTCTCTCAATGACCTCCACCTGTTTCATACAAAATGGTGGTGCATTTCCTTGAGCCAGAGGCGGAAGGACAGGAGAAACACTGACATGGTGAGGGTTGACCTTGGCATATGGGAACTATTGGTGCCGTGTTTTTTAATTCTCATGGTTTAGAGGTAAAAATGTCTAATGTCATAAACCCAGGAGAAGGCGGCGTACTACTGTAGCCTTTGCACTGACACAAATAACACATGTATAAACACACATGACTAAATGGGTAAATCAAATTTTAAGGACTCTGATCTATTCCGCTCCGACAGCCACCTTCCCAAATAAGTGTCTAGTCAATGTTACACACAGACAGCAGTTAAATAAGTGAAGCTAAACGTTTCTTGCACCGAGCTCCCTGGCCTGTTACGGATATGTCAGTTGAGCACAGCAGAGTACATGGCAGTGTGAATAATTTGCAATTGTGAGAGATGAAGTAACACATAGGGGGTCATAAAACATGTACTCTCTGGATAATTCCATCATGCCATTCTCCTATACCTCTTTCTTTCAACCCGCCTGTCACCCAAAAGCACTTTTCACAGGAGTTATGTTGAGTTGTGTTTGAACTGTTTTAGAATATTGATTTGGAGGCATGACATTTTAAGTAATACCGGGTGTTAGCTATCGTAGGCAATGCCTTTGGTTTGCATATGAGGGAGATGAGGGGAGCAAATGAAATAAGAATAAAGCACTTAGTGTGAACAACTAGTAAAAGGGGATAATGCGGATGGGAAAGAACCAATGATGAACTCTATTTAAGGTGTAAAAAATAGCAAAATACAGTACCAATCAAAAGTTTGCCAAGAGTGTGCAAAGCTGTCATCAAGGCAAAGGGTGGCTACTTTGAAGAATCTAAAATAAAAAATACATTTGGATTTGTTTAACACTTTTTTGGTTACTACATGATTCCACGTGTTATTTCACAGTTGTAATGTCTTCACTATTATTCTACAATGTAGAAAATAGTAAAAATAAAGAAAAGTAGGTGTCCAAACTTTTCACTGGTACTGTATTTTTTTTAAATAGCTTATTTACATAAGTATTCAGACCCTAAGTATTCAATCACGAAATTGAGCTCAGGTGCATCCTGTTTCCATTGATCATCCTTAAGATGTTTCTACAACTTGATTGGAGTCCACCTGTGGTAAATTCAATTGATTAGGTGTGTCCAAACTTTTGACTGGTACTGTATGTCTGTCCCTATGTCTGTCAGTCAAAGTGTATTCTGTTATGTACAAAAGTCATTCAGACTTAACCAATCGATCTGTGTTTTCTCCCCACAGGTTGCAGTTAATGTCTGTTTAAGCAGGGAACTTGGCTTGCCAAGAGAGGGAGAGGAGTGAGAGAGGACAACGGGGAGATGAGGTAACTTTGCAGCACTCCATTGAACAGCAATAAGCTTTGAGGGCTTAGCCAGCATAAACACATTAAACAGATGAGATTCATCAACACTCTAGTGTCAAATCCATAATGCCCAAAGGCAAATCTCAGCCAACTGCAGATACAGGGCTCTCCTCAACACACAGGCAAGCCACCATCAATTCTGCAGAAGGCAAGAGGGAGAAACTGAAATCATAAGTAAAGATAGGCCTAAGATATTTGGTCTTCAATTGACAGCCTTTCTGAATAAAGACATCATAAGCTAGTCTAGACATTCCTTCAAATGCATGTGAAGTTACAATTGTCACAGGAATATTACCTGCTGAGACTAAAGTCTGGTTAAATTACAAAGCAATGAAAAGCAATCTTTTATAGCAGATCTAAATACTTAGTCTGAGAGAAGGGCTGGTTCCAATTCAAACGAAACTAGGAATAGTGATGTTTATGTAGTATCTTTACTTACAGTTCATTCGGGAAAGTATTCAGACCCCTTGACTTTTTCCACATTTTGTTATGCTACAGCGTTTTCTAAAATGGTTTCGATAAAACATGTTCCTGAATTGCACATTTCTTCTAAATAAAAAACAGATTTCTTATTTACATAAGTATTCAGACCCACCTGTCTATATACGGTCCCACAGTTGAGAGTGCATGTCAGAGCAAAGACCAAGCCATGAGGTCGAAGGAGTTCAGAGACAGAATTGTGTCAAAGCACAGATCTAGGGAAGGGAACTAAAACAATTCTGCAGCATTGAAGGTCCCCAAGAACACAGTGACCTCCATCATTCTTAAATGGAAGAAGTTTGGAAACACCAAAACTCTTCCTAGAGCTGGCCGCCCTGCAAAACTGAGCAATCGGGGGAGAAGGGGCTTGGTCAGGGAGGTGACCAAGAACCCGATGGTCACTCTGACAGAGTTCCAGAGTTCCTCTGTGGAGATGGGAGAAACTTCCAGAAGGAAAAGAACCTCTGCAGCACTCCACCAATCAGGTCTTTATGGTAGAGTGGGCAGACGGAAGCCACTCCTCAGTAAAAGGCACATGACAGCCCGCTTGGAGTTTGCCAAAAGGCACCTAAAGGACTCTCGAACTATGAGAAACAAGATTCTCTGGTCTGATGAAACCAATATTGAACTCTTTGGCCTGAATGCCAAGTGTCACGTTGGAGGAAACCTGGCACCATCCCTACAGTGAAGCATGGTGGTGGCAGCTTCATGATGTGGGGATGTTTTTCAGTGGCAGCGACTGGGAAACTAGTCAGGATTGAGGGACAGATGAACGGAGCAAAGTACAGGGAGATCGTTGATGAAAACCTGTTCCAGAGTGCTCAGGTCCTCAGACTGGGGAGAAGGTTCACCTTCCAACAGGATAACGACCCTAAGCACACAGCCAAGACAACATGGTCGTGGCTTCGGGACAAGTCTCTGAATGTCCTTGAGTGGCCCAGCCAGAGCCCGGACTTGAACCCGATTGAACATCTCTGGAGAGACCTGAAAATAGCTGTGCAGCGACGCTCCCCATCCAACCTGACAGAGCTTGAGAGGATCTTCAGAGAATAATGGGAGAAACTCCCCAAATACAAGTGTGCCAAGCTTGTAGGGTCATACCCAAGACTGGAGGCTGTAATCACTGCCAAAGGTGCTTCAACATAGTACTGAATAATAAAGGGTCTGAATACTTATGTAAATGTGATAGTTCAGTTTTTAATATGTTATAAATTTGCAAACGTTTCTAAAAAAACAATTTTTGCTTTGTTATTATGGGGTATTGTATGTAAGGGTCTGTATGTAGATTGTTGAGGGGGGGAAATGATTTAATACATTTTAGAATAAGGCTGTAGCGTAACACAATGTGGAAAAACTGAAGGGTCTGAATACTTTCTGAATGCACTGTACCAAATACATTACCTACACTTATGACATCCAAGTGCGATAGGTTAGGCATGCGTACTAGCAAGTGGTTAGGGTTAAGGTTACGTTTAGGCATGCTAGAGAGGGGTAAGGGTTAGGTTTCGAGGTTAAACCACGTCAAAACGAAAACCCAATTGGATTCAAACTGCTGCCACTTGCAGATTGCAATACGTTACATCCTCCGCCACCCCCAACTGGCTTAAAAATGCAAGCCATTTACAGTAAAACACATGTCGATTTGCAAAAACTTTCACACAGTTCATCTTTAATTAGTTTAATCTCCAAGCTGCACAGCTGGACCAGTATATCATACCCTGATAAAATGATACATTTAAATTGAAATATTTATCCTCTGAGGTACCGTAAGGGGGGCCCTTTAACTTTATTTCACCATTTATCTGTTGTCTCATTTCTTTCCAAATCATTATAGCCTTTGCCTTTTGGATAGTTTCACTGGATGTTGCCAGATCAGCATGAAATTAAGCTCAGTGTGAATCTTTACATGCTCCAATCAGATGAGCTGAGATTTAATCATCAGCTGCCTACCATACCGGAATGAGTCCCCTCTGATGAAATGGACTACATATTCATAGGTTCACTTACATGGTTGATTATAACAGCGGAGAAATGTATACATTTTTCTATTTCCTGTGAAAATGAAGATGGATATTGGCCCTCATTGATTGAGTCTGGAAGTATGAGAACAAATGGGAGGAGAACCCATCTCACATGGAGGAGAAATACGATGCTGGGCTGGATATGAACAAAGCATCTGATCTTCGGTTAGTTTACTCTTCTCAGATGTGTTAAATGCATAAAACAGTCCTATTCATTCATTTCCAGCTGCTTAATGTATCATTTACAGCAGAGAGAACGTTGCGTTTTGCTGCTAATTTGTGTGCATGGCCTTGTAATCATTCCATTACCTTGCCTGACATAAAATAATGCCTTTGAATAATGGGAAATAATACCTGATGAATTAATTTACGAGATAGCATCTGGGGTAAGTAGCTTAAATGCCATCTTAAATTACATGCAGGCATTGGGAAAACTTTCAACTTGTCTCATTTGCATAAGAGGAGCACTGAGTGTAGCCTTGCTTCTCAGAGAGGCCGGCACAATCCCAGAGAAGGCTAATTGATGAAATATTTTTAATAAATTATAAATCACATAATTAGTGAGCAGAAAACATTATCCACAATCTTTTTTTCTCCATGACAGACTGTATCCCTCTCTATTGTTTGGTCATACTTAAATGTACTGCCAACAATTAAGCGATTGCTCGTTAGCACCCAGCTGTGGCACTGGTCCACATACTGTATCACAAGGAGTGCATCATTGTGTGCCAATCATCATAAATGGTTCTGTTTGTCACCTCTTTTGCTGTGTGACCTCTGGCAGGTGAAAATACTCCTTTCGAAAGGGGTTTATACAGTATGCGCAAACAAATCACTTTTTAAAAAAGTAATAGACTTCATAAAAGCATACCAGTGTAAAAAGAGTTGCGTTATTGTGTTTGGACAGTGTTTCAGACATATACGCAGGATGAATTGGGCCCTAAGGTAATAATAGCAAAATATAATATGGCTAGTATGGCTAAAATCTTTTCAAACAATCGAGTCAAACCATTTAACTATGGCACAGCTTGACTGTGTGAAAAGACTACAAGTTGGTACCAGTCTTGATAGGGATTGTCATACTAGGTCACCAAATCCCAATGTAAAGCACACTGCACAAAATTTGTATTCCTGCAATAGATTACTAATAACTTCCTTGTTGTCAGTTAACACATTTACAGTGTTCTACTAAATAGCATTAGTGTTGTAATGAAATAACCCCTGCAAAGTTTGCACAAAATAAAACATCAAAGGCTTCACCTTTAAAACCTCATTTATTTTCCCAATAAAATTATTAGCGCAACAACTTGTTCCATTTTCATTCAATTTTTTTATGTGAGAGATTACATTCTGTTAGAAAATTACTCTCTACAGTCATTTTAATTGGCTAAATTGAGGGAATGTCAATTTAAAGTGGAAATAAAACATGTTCGGCTGACTGATATCATCTCTTTAATTTTGGTCATTTAAAATGTTGTCATTAAAATGCATTATTGATAGAAAAAACACCTATGGCAACAATGTTTCTGAGCATTCATTCAACTAGGAAATCACTGTAACGGGGTTAGCAACAGGAATGTCACTCAGGTGTCCATCTTGAAATGACAAAACCTGCTACAGTGTATTGATGCCCAAAAGTATTGTTCCACTCGCCAAAGACGTCAGTTCAACGTCTAGTTTGGATTTAGATGTTATTGAGTTGTCAACTTACATGAATTGAATGTGAAATTCACAAACATTTCAGCAATGTCATTGGTTTAGGTTTTAAGTTGGGTGAAAACAAGACAAATTCCTTTACATTGATGACTTTTGCAAATCCAATCAGTTTCCATGTTGATTCAAAATCACGACATTGAATTTTTGATGATGTGGATACAATGTACTGCATATCTTTATCTTTCAGGGATCCCCAGCATTGTCAGCGACATCCTTTGTTCAGCATAACATTAATTCTTTCTCAACTGGGGATTCGTATAGTAGCTGTTAGTTAGATCCCTTGTTGTCATTTGAATGGAGACAGAACCTCAGAACCAGCATCATCATTTTCTTATTAGGTGTTTAGTTTTCTTGAGACTGAGGTTTTCTTTTGATTCTTTGACGGATTTTATTTTATTTTTGTTTAAAAGTTCCCTCTGTTAATTTTGCTCATCTGCAGCAAAGTGCTCAGGTAAACTCCACCATAGCTCAGGGAGAGAGAACCCCCCCCCCCCCCCCCCGCCCAGATTGTGGAAAATCTCCTGCCTTTAGAGTAAGAGCGAGAGAGGGAGAGGAATGCCTTTCCTTCCTCATTACACTGCTGTCATTTACTCTTCATCCCCCGTACTCTTTAGTGGCATTAAGACGGGATGTAAATTTGACAGTTAACGCTGTTAGAAAATGGCTGGTTCAAGAAGGGCAGGAATTAGAGATGGGCATTAGGCACTGATAAGCTCTTTTCCTCTGCCGCGGCGGCGGCTGCTTAACATTCATGGGAAAGTCATCATCAAACAACGTTATCGCAGCTCTGTTGACGGCTGAGGAACATCATCACTATGATAATTTTTTTTATAGCTGTGAGCCAAAAAAGCACTCTTTTATTTCAGCGGTTTGTTAATGAGATAGGAGCTTGTTGGTATGGACGATGCAAACTTGCCACTCTCCAGTGTTTGTTTGAGCCCCCCCCCCCCTTGTCCCCCATCCCCACTCTCCCAAATTCCCCCTCTTCCCCCTCTGTGCTGTTTAATGTTGCAGGGGGACATTTTTTATGTACTCCAATAGAAGTGTTCTGTGTACGTTGCTGAAGGAGGGCCTTTATGTGTACCTTACAGATAAGTTGCTCAAAGAACGAAAAACATAGTGATATCAACAAACACTCTCTCTAAGCAGCAAGGTGCCTTGGCGTGTGGCACCTGTCAATCACTTACTAGCATACGGTCACGGGTGCAAGGAGGGGTTGAACTATAAGATATCATTGGTTGACCTATAGCTATTTTAGTTGAGGTATATTTCTGGTATGACCATCATAAAGCTTCATTCCCATGTCCTTCAGCAACAAAAGTGGTTATTATGATCTCTCTTTAAATGGTAAAATTGTATTTTTGATCGTTTAGTGCCGACTTAATTTGACTTATGGTGGAATTGAGGAGTATGGTTTAAGTTGTCTGAAATGCATCTAAGAGATATAGGAAAGCATCAAGGACAAAAAGAAAGGTTAAATGTGTAACCCTGGTTCCAGAAAAGCCTATTAACCTCCATACATTTGTACCGCCCGGTACCAGGTTAACTTCTGAGGAGTTTTGTGAAGCTTGCTCAAACCATTCAGACTGTACAGAAGTTTATTCCAAAAAAGGTAAAAGGTCACACGACGAGGGAACCAATATCAGACTAGTCCAGTGAAAATTGTGGGCATCTTAGAGCAGGACGGACGACGCGTTCGTGAGAGTCTCAGCTTTTTAGAACGGGGTCCAAATAGTTTCTAGCAGTTTGGACATTACATACATTTTCATGAGAACAACTGTTTCCGGGATGTGTCCTGGTCTCCCAAACAGCATTGTCCCTCTGCCGCATTCCACCGCACAGCCGAATAGCCGACACCGGCGGATGCAGTGGATTGAGACGCAGCCAATGCAAACATTGGAAGTCTCTAGGTTTAACTGACGGATTTTGATGAATAAAACAGTGATTAATTATGCTAACTCCACGTGGGTGCGGACATCAACTCCAGGGGGTTGGACCCTGCATTGGGTTGGACCTTGCATTGGACCTTGTATGTTGCACTATAATGGCCCGGAGTAGAGATTTCTACAGCTTTGGAAACCATTACAAGTTGAGCAATGTATGAAGTGTGGTCGCTGCCAGCACAAAGCAGCTCTGTTTTGGATGGGGATGCGTACACTGTGGACTGTAGATACCCAAAATCAGATATTGGATTTATTACTTAGCTTTTGTTTGTTGAATGGCTTAGCAGATATTTTATCTTTTGAGATCCCTACCAAGGGACCCTACCAAGGATATCTAACTTGCATTCATTTGTTTTAAAACTTGTGTGGACTGAACTGAAAATTGTGATATGCCATTCATTCATTGTCGTTTCAGACATTCCATAAGTCATAAACAATGGTCCTAACAGCAAATCGCCCTAGTATATATGTTTCACTGTTTGGAACTTTGCAACATCTCTTGCTTTGAACTCAGACTAACAGAGCTGTTATAGCCTAACTGAATATCCTGCTGGGTAGAGTTGTTTGTTTTTATATCCATCCCCATGAGCTGTTAATTTCCCAGCATAAGGTCCTTCTATTGCTTTCAAAGTAAATGTATTTCCTCATGGCCTCAAGTCCTAGGGCACAAACAGGTGCGTTTGGGAATTCTCTGTTGTTCTTTAGCGCTTCTCCGCTTTTACCTTTATTGAACAGAGAAAAGGCAACTTTGTAAATAAATTGGTGTTTATTTCTTACCAGTTTGTAACCTAGGCATATTTCATAAGGATAACCTTGAATGCACCCATGACAAAAGTAGGCTACAATACATATAAATATTGCCATTCATTTTCTGAGAATTAAATGTGATACATGGTGTTTATGTCTCATTGCGTGCCTGGCAGACATCATAATCACAACACACAGTGTGCCCCTCCAGAGTGTAAAGAACCTTGACGTGATCTTGGACAACACCCTGTCTTTCTCTGCAAACATCAAAGCAGTGACTCGATCCTGCAGGTTCATGCTCTAAAACAGCTGTAGAGTACGACCTTTCCTCACACAGGAAGCGGCGCAGGTCCTAATCCAGGCACTTGTCATCTCCCGTCTAGACTACTGCAACTCACTGTTCTCTGGGCTCCCCGCTTGTGCCATCAAACCTCTGCAACTTATCCAGAATGCTGCAGACGTCCTGGAGTTCAACCTTCCTAAGTTTCCCATGCAACCCCGCTCCTCCGCACACTCCACTGGCTTCCAGTCGAAGCTCGCATCATCTTCAAAAACCTAGTGCTTGCCTACGGAGCAGCAAAGGGAACTGCCCTTCCTCAGCTTCAGGCTATGTTCGAACCCGACATCCCAACCCGAGCACTCTTTTCCGCCATCTCCTACCCCTACGGGAGAGCAGCTCCCGCTCAACCCAGTCAAAGCTCTTCTCTGTCCTGGCACCCAAGTGGTTGAACAAGCTTCCCCCTAAAGCCTGGAGAGCGGAGTCACTCCCTGCCCATTTTTCAAAACGTCCAAAACTGTTCAAGGAGGTCGGTTACAGTATCTTAAATACCTCTGCCCCACCCCCCACCCCCACTACCAAACATTTTAAATAAATAACTACAAGCACTGACTTTGCTGAAAAATACTTTGTGGAGGGAAAATGTACTTACATTGTTATGTGAAGTCTAAGCCTTATAAGTTGTTTGTTTAAAGTGGGTCTAGTTGACCTTTTCTGAGTACATTTACTACATTGAATTACTGTTATTCTACAGTACCAGTATGCTTCAGTAGAATTTTGAGCCCATTACTTAGTAATCACATTGTAAAATCCCCTGTGCCTTTCATCCATCCCACACCCTGCTGCTGTATTTGTGATCCTTCCTTCTCTCTCTCCCCTGTTCACTCTCTCGGTTTCCCTTGTGTTGGTGTTTCAATTCTGAGGGAATGAATGGATTACTCTTACTGAAATAGCTGTAACTATGATTTGAGGTCAACAGCAAATCCATTTTGAAAAAAAAACATACAAGTAACCCCACTTTTCTCTCCCATCCACGGTGACCTGTTTTTCAACAGTTCCTCATCATGTGGAGCTGAGCCAAGAGCTTAGTGCCCCCATTGTTGGGAGGTAATCTGTAACACTATTTCTTCCCTAATATATTTACATTATTGTATTAGACTAAAATAAGCACCCTATGCGAGTGAGAGCTGGAGTGTTGTTGAATGATTACCTAGAGGACTGACAACAAACAGATGTCAAATGGAAGGGGAAGCGATGGGTCATGGCGGAAACAGACTGTGATGCGATTCCTCACATTCTGGATTCTAGTAAAAGGCTTAGTTTTGTGACTGCACAATAATGTGTCTCAACCTTTTCATCAAAAGCATGCTAGAATGCTTTAATTAACTTGTAACAAAGCTCCAACTTTTTCTTGGGAGGAGAGGCTATTATCTTATGCTAATTATGGGCACCTAATGAGTAAATGTAGAAAGCATGTGATATTATGACCAAATCTCATGTGTTCTTGAAAATGGTTGACCATAGATCAATAACAGATAAGGTCAATAGGGCAGAATGGGGTATTTATGGATTTATTCATATTTTACATTTTAAATCATAATTTAAAATAAGCAGATAAGGGATAGAAACGTTTGTGAAAATGTCCTTAGTTTAGGATTGGATTCTAGAAATTGTCTCCCTGCATACTGAATATGATGAGGGGTGCCTGGAGTAAGACTTCATAACGCATTCATAACACATTCCCAAGCAGTGGATCATTCTTATCTCAACAACTAATATATTGGTTATGTCACAGTAATGGCCCTTATCAACTAGCTACAATTATGAGCTGCTGCTCATGAATGTGTTATGGATGTATTATGACGTCCTTATGTAGGCTACCATTCAAAGTGTTACCATTTTTTTCTAGGTTATTTATTTGTCATGGCTGAATTATGATCATTTACAAGCACTGCTTTCTAAATAAAAGGCTCTGAATTTGCGGCAGTTCTTCTGATGCACGGGTTCACAACTTATTAATTTGTAATTAGCAGGTAATACTACTTAATTGAAACTGATACTGTTTTAATAGTTTTTAAGAGTACAGTTTCAACAGAAACAAATCCACTCATTCAACACAATAAAACTGGTTGCATGAAAGAAATAAAGTGAAAAAGCAAAGAGCATTGAAGCTAACGAAGTGCATTACACACATATTAAAGTCATTTTCTCTCTGCCTCCCAGAATTGGCCAAAACACTTTTAAGTTTCCATTGTACTCCCAGGTATGTAGGTTTTTTTGCTAGTTAACTTTGAAGTAGCTCAAAAACGCATATAGGTAGAGAGGGGATGGCATCAAATAATCAGCAACTTCAAAAAGCATGCTGCCACTTAGCTCTCCCTAAGCTAATGTCCTCGAGACATTCCCGAATGGAAATGATTCAAACTCATTTAGTGGCAGCAAATTGGTCTAAGTTCAATCAGAAAACAGACTGGCGCTGAACAAGAAGTACAGCGTAATTACACTTGTTTGTCAAATGAAAATTTCATTTGGGCAGAAATGAAACCTTCCAGCAACTTATTTTAAGGTGAGCTTCTAGTTGTTTTATCAGCTAAATGCAGTAAAATCCATAATCATATGGTGATAATGAAAATGGAGCCAATGTTAACATTCAGGCTTCCATTACCCCGGGCACATGGCGATAAAAATTAAGTACCATAGTCCTCTGCCAGGCACGTTGACACCCAGGCTGGTCTTTAGCCTCTTAGATGCGTTTTTGCATTTTAAAAACGTTATCAAAGCACTGTTTCCATGTGGAAAATGTCAACGTAAAATGCACTGAAGGCAAATTGGAATTTCATTAATTGCAAAATTATTGCTTTCGACTGATGTATTACTATGCTTGTTAAGAGCT
Organism: Salvelinus fontinalis; assembly: GCF_029448725.1. Taxonomy (NCBI): domain Eukaryota; kingdom Metazoa; phylum Chordata; class Actinopteri; order Salmoniformes; family Salmonidae; genus Salvelinus; species Salvelinus fontinalis. The sequence continues at coordinate 34,084,257 of NC_074665.1, forward strand.
CGAGACTGGAACACTCTTCGTCTGTCTGCTGTGCAGTCTCACCTCCTCTTGTTCATTGTCATTTTCTGAAAGTTACATCTACTTTCTGACCAAAATGGAAAGTAGTAGTTGTACCAAAGGGTAAGTGAAGGCAATATCTGAATATCTAAAACATTAATTTCCAACGTAATAGCATTATCTGTGTCTTATGTGGATCTAAATTATGCCATACAGAGTACAGAGACAAATGATGGGGAAAGAGGAAAGACGATGGACACATGATCAGACACTATTCTCCGTTTGTTTTGAATGTGGTTAGCAACCTACTGTTGGAGTGTATTGGTCGAAACCAGTCACTTACAGCCTGAGCTACAACACACCATAATGGTTGGTCCTAGATTAACCCATGTTATCATACAAAGAGGTGACCTCCCATGGTCTAGTTGGTAATGATCCATATGTTTCACTAGAAACATAGACTGTATACAGAGAGCGCCTATCAGTCAGACCAAGAGTATTGAGCTGCAACTACAACACAGCTTTAGAGAGGCCCCTGTGTGCAGGTATCAGAGAGTCCAGAGTGTAGGTATCAGCTGACTGATACACCTTCCCTTACAGAGCTTGTGTTTATTGATTTACCTCTTAATCCTCCGTATCTCAATGTTGTCAGTGATGTAGGAGTGAAGGAATCAATGGGTTGACTGATCAAATCCGACAGATTTATCAACAGAAAATAAAGACTAAAATGAAGTAAACATTTTTTCACTTACTTGGTTTGAATGACACACTGACTCTTGGGGGACTCAAAGGTGAGAAGAGAAGAACAAATCAAATATAAATGTGACCCAGGCTTGGAAGCCACATTTATATTTGATTTGTTCTTCTCTTCTCACCTCAGGTGTGCTATTTACCATACACGAGCACAATTGCAAAAGTCATATGCTGCATAGAATATCAACTAAAGGGAACTACTGTCCCTGTACTTCGCCATGCAGGAAAGGGGCACATTACGTACAAACAGACGCACAAGTGTTATACCATACAGGCCAGAGTATTAGTCTTACTACTATATACCTTTCATAACAGTTTAATATGTAAAGACAAATAATGTCGTTCTTTTATTTAGTAATTATTTGATCATTTCCAAACCTAGGTAGTGGAATGCGTTCAAATAATTTGTGCAATGACGGTCTGCAATAAAGCTTTTGGAGGTGGTTATCAATTAAAATGTCTCCATTTAGACATCACTTTAATATCAAGGCAGATTGTTGCCTGGTAACCTGTGTCAGTCATACGGACATTATTCAAATAAAACTAAACCTACAGTATTGTCACACGGCTCATCTCGATTAATCACATCATGACTTGGATTTGTAATGACGTTTTATGCTAACCTATTTCAATATACATTGGCCTTGATACGCAGAGAGCTGCATACGGGTATACACATATGTCTTGCATAGATGAGATTGAGAGCAACTGCAAATGTATTTGCAGTGGAGCTCTGACCTCTTGTGAACCATCCAGGTAGTGCACTAGTGACTAGTATGCTACTTAATCGAGAAATGCAGAACAAATTATGAATCATCTTTGCCACTGAAAATAATCCAAATGTAGGCACATTTTTTCTGTATATAGAGTTTCTGTGAATGCAAAGTATGATAGACTACATTTCACTCTACTTGGCAAGATTATTTAATGCATGTTTATTTAATGCATGTAAAACATTGAAGTCACTGTTGGACTTAATATTATGTGCAATTGGACAGTATGAGTTTGCTGTTTGAGTTTGGTCATATTTGATCAAATGTATGTAAAATGTAAAATGTTACATTTTCTATTTACAATCCAGCATTGAGAGCTGAGATTCTGTTTCATGAGAATCTCTACAGTAGGACGACACACAATACCATTATTCAAAAACCATTACATGTTGCAGACAACTACAGTATATTCTGTATGGGGATAATCAATGATTGAAAAGTATACTGCATGCCGTAGCCGGTTTTAATATCTCACCTCTGTGGTGCAGTTGGCTAGTTATACATAGTCACTTGTCAATCTATTACTCCTTGACATCATTGAATTAGATACTGGATTAAGTAAAAAATAAGGCTAAGTATAGTTCAGCTTCATGGCCACGAGTACAAACTCCTTTAAGAATGAGCAGAGTAATACATTGAACCATACTCCTGCCACGGGTGGCACCTTGCTAAACCTCTTCACTATTTACCCTATTAATAAAAATATACTGTACCTCCGATATACCACATTGTCAAGGATTGCACAAAATGTCAGTATGTATACGGAATATAGCACTAATTTGTGTTGCCGTGAACTTAGTACCTTTTGGGGATCTGTACATAGGATACTGACATCTTTCTATATTTAGATGTGCTCTAAGAATATATATATATATATATAAACGCTCTCACATTGACAATGAGGCCACTCTGCAAACGTTCTATTCAAAATAAAACATCTAAACATCTCTAACATGCACGCGGCCCAACATAAGTAAATGAAGCAAGAAGGATCTGCTGGACAGCATGATTACTGTAGGCCAAAGCTGACATCCAAATGGAATGTCTTATCATGTCCAAGTGATTCCAGCAGAGCAGAAATGGTAGATGACGGCAAAATGATCTTTAAATAGTATTTTAAGATGGTGATCAATATCATCAATATTGCCTATTTAGATCATCCAGATTAGGCTAACTGGTCCTTTAAATGTTTCATAAATTATACACTGAACAAAAATATAAGTGTTGGTCCCATATTTCACGAGCTGAAATAAAAGATCCCTGAAATGTTCCATAGGCACAAAAAATAATCTTTCTCAACTTAAAAAAAAAATCCTTGTTAGTGAGCATTTCTCCTTTGGCAAGATAATCCATCCACCTGACAGGCATGACATATAAAGAAGGTGATAAACAGCAAGATCATTGCACAGGTGCACCTTGTGCTGGGGGCAATAAAAGGCCACCTGAAAATGTGCAGTTTTGTCACACAACACAACGCAACAAACATCTCAAGTTTTGAGGGAGCATGCAACTGGCATGCTAACTGCAGGAATTTGTTTCCAGAGAATTTAATGTTAATTTCTCTACCAATGTCGTTTTAGAAAATTTGGCAGTACGTCCAACCGGCCTCACAACGTGTATGGCGTCGTGTGGTCAAGCAGTTTGCTGATGTCGACATTGTGAACACAGTGACCCATGGTGGCGGTGGGGTTATGGTATGGATAACAAACACAATAGCATTTTATCGATGGCAATTTGATTGCATAGAGATACCATGATTATATCCTGAGGCCCATCGTCATACCATTCTTCCACTGCCATCACCTCATGTTTCAGCATGATAATGCACAGCCCCATATTGCAAGGATCTGTACACAATTCCTGGAAGCTGAAAATGTCCCAGTTCTTCCATGTCCTGCTTACTCACCAGAAATGTCACATATTGAGCATGTTTTGGGATGCTCTGGATCGACGTGTATGATAGCGTGTTCCAGTTCCCGCCACTATCCAGCAACTTTGCACAGCCATTGAAGAAGAGTGGGACAACATTCCCTAGACCACAATCAACAGCCTAATCAACTCTATGCAAAAGAGATGTGTCGCGCTGCGTTACGAAAATGGTGTTCCCACCAGATACTGACTGGTTTTCCGATCCACGTCGCTACCTTTTTTTTCAGGTATCTGTGAGTGTAACCAACAGATGCATATCTTTATTCCCAGTCATGTGAAATCCATAGACTAGGGCCTAACAAATTTATTTATTTCCTTATATGAACTGTAACTCAGTAAAATATTTTAAATTATTACATGTTGCGTTTATATTTTTGTTCAGTATATTTCCTCAGCGATAATCTCTTTAAAACGTCATTGTATTATCAATGTTACTGACTTGCAGCTTGTAGCAGCTCTAACCTGTAGAAAGTGGAGGAAACTGCAAAAGAAAGCAATTTTAAAAAAAAGAATGTTGGTTTTCATTATTTTTCTGCTGTTTATAAAACTAAAATATACAATATAAGAAGTAACAATCAGTCATAAGTTTGGCTACTGGCATTAACAGACCATCTCAGTGCCTTTGTTAGTGTCTGCCCTCAGATTTGAAGGTTGGGGGTTCAATCCCCAGTCATACCAAAGACTAAAAAGGGACCCGATGCCTCTCTGCTTGGCACTCAGCATTAAGGAAATGGATTGGGAGTAAGGCTCTGCGATTAACTAGTATCCTGTTCAGTGGGTGTACTTGTATATCAAAGTGTCTCACACTACAGAAACAGGCTCCTGGGCTGTTCTGGATCAGACAAGATTACTTACTGTCAATGGCACCACTCATTCTTTCTAGTAAAACAGGTCGTTTTTAGGACTACTTAAAGGGATGGTTCACTTTTTCTTTAGGTTTTAGTTTATTTTCATAGGGGTGTTGTCATTTCCTACAAACTGGTTTTCAACAGGCTAGGTAATGCACGGATAAGCTAAAGCGTGAACTGTCCCTTTATGACATCAAATCTAGCTAATTATAACATTGCAAAGTGGCTTGTCTAAAACGTAAGATTTACAACAACAGTCAAACGATAGCAGTTTAGGAACCACCCCCGTATATTTTGACAATGGCCAATTGAAATAGGACCCTTCAATGGCACACTTATCTTTGTATTGTTCTGCCAATGACGACCTCAACCTAATATCTAAAAACCCATGAATAGGATTTGTTGTTGTCTCTTCTGAGTACGCCTGCATCGAACGTCCTTGTTGAGGGAAATGTCAATCCTATTTTCCTCCTTGCTAGTCAATGCAATGCTTGTTTAAATGATAATTGGAATCTTATCCTGCTGTTTGCTCATCATTTCCCTTGTGTGGGCTTTCTCGACCTGAACTCCATTTAAGTTGTTAATAACATTTTAGAATAGTTCCAATTCAGGTAAGCAGAATCTGATTACCTTGATGGATTGGAAAATGTATGTCTGACATAGGTTTATTTGATTTATTTCTGAGCTACAAATGGAGCAGTTTTATCAAGGGAAACAAACATTGCTCAGGTACTCAGGCACAACATACGATATATTCTACCTCAAAGTATGAAAACACTGGGGGAATATTGGAGTGACATACAGTACTTATACTTGTTTTGTCATTTGTGCCACTGTGTTGTATCTAATGATTTCTGGAAATCCAGACAATACAGTATATAAGTAATATGTCGCTGCAAATGACATATTGCTAATGTGTACGTTTTGGTGACATATACATGTAGGTTACAATGATAAAATGTCACAACTTTGAAATGTTCTAATGAGACCACATTGGGAAATCCTCAGTCCCAAGTGCAGTACTGATGCTCAAACTTGAAAAACTTGTTGAAGAGTGTATTATTAACGGGCACAAAAACATGCAGTGTGATGATCCAAATGTAAGTACCAATTAAAATAATTGCAAATATGTTCTCATATTTTGTACAGTAACCTCTGAGGGCAAAACAGAGCTCAAGCACAGAAGTATATTTCCCGAAGATGTATTTGTGTGGCCTAATATGAGTGTGGAAATAAAATCACCTGAATATATTTTCATTAGGTACAAGACTCCATGTGCAGGGTCTAAAACTATTCTCAAACTGTTTTAGATTTCCTTCCATAAGCATCTCATTCTGTCTGAGGGACATCTTGCCACAACTGCTGGCCAGCTGTTTACCAAATGAGGTTATAGTGTTTCCCCTATCAACTATACATTTCAATAATTTGTTGGGAGGGGCCTCTCACTATCACTTGTTATCATATTATCAATGAGGACTCAATTTCGCTTCGGCCACTCCAACTGGAGAGCTGAACCCGGCCCTATTACAGTCCTGTAATGAAGTGCAATGGAGTGGTAATTGGTCCACATTATACCAGATCAGGTAACGTTAGACCTATTTCCTTATCACAATGAGCCCTGCTGCTGATTCATAGTCCCTTTTTTTATGCAGGCTATCATCCAAATAACATTTCAGCTACCACCCCCTATTTCAGTTTTCCATTTCAAGATTTCACTCCACATCCTTAGGTTGTAAGTGCAACTTGTTTCTGGTTTCTCTCCACTTAAAACTCCCGAAAAACTCCCTTATTACTAATGCAGATATGTGGGTGGATCCAGATATGTCTCCTAGGATGGGGAAGTACAGTAAGTGAGCAGGTTACATGAGTGTCTTCCTGTAATGCGAGATGTACAGTTCTGGTCTGGCCCATTGTGCTCTTGTGGCTCCGTCCATGCCGTGCATTGCAATATAGTTCTCTTTTGTCCTGCTGTGAGTCAAATGAATAGGCAAAATCATACTCCACCTTTTTGAAATGATACCTCACTCTACTCTAAGAAGTGTTTTTCTAACTGAAATCCCCAACACATTATGTCCCATTTCTGATAAAATTAATTCATTTAAGAACATTTCAAGATATCACTTCAAATCCCAATCATATCTTTGAGATGAGAGGTTAAACATATCCCAGGGAAATGATGGTAAGATTTTCAGACAGAGAAGCTGCCCTATATTCATGGCGGTTGAATATTTCCACTGTTTATGAACATGCACAAGTGTAACTTTTGTTGAGAATGACAGTGGCCAGGGTTATAATTATATGGGTCACGCTTTTTCTATAATTTTGTCAAATTATAAATTATGCCATCTCCAAGCATTCAACTGAGCTGAACAGCAGATTTCCCTATAGTAGACTAGGCATGATTCCCAACTCTCAAATATTCCACCTTTAAATCATTTCTTCTCTCAATAGAAATGTGACACTGCAAGGTCAACTTACTAGATATCATGTACTACAGGGTTGAGGTCAATACAGTGGAAGGGAAAAGACAAATGGGAAGTATTGACAATGGCTGGTATTCTTTCATTGACTGTTACACAGTACATGCAGAGGTGTACATAGTCAAGGATACTATTTACTGACACTTCACACAGATTCATCATGCTCTTGACAATTGGGTTCAAATCAGAGAATGCACGAATTCTGAGCTTGTTGAAATGCATCTGTAGAGATTTCGAATTTTGGTCGTTTTTTTGTTTTCTTGACAGAACAATGGTCCAGAAGTATACTTTTAAAAAAAAGTCTAGATTTAAAAAACAATGAACTTTTGTTTTGACATACTGCAGTGTAGGCCCAGCCTCCTGCTCTGAACGGAGTCTGGCTCTCTGGTAAGGTCAAACCCATGTGCTGAACACTCACTGAGGAATAAAAGACAGGATATTGGATAACAAGGTTAAAATATAGGAGCAAAATATACTCTTATTAAACTTAGGCTGCTGGGATTTGACTTGAGCCACTTAATACACAGTAGTTTTGAGGGAACCCAAACAAAAGGTAAAGGTACGGTCATGCTTATGGTAGCTAATGGCCGAGTTAAAAGAAATTAGGGGACTTTTTCCACAGGAAATTGTACTTAGAGACAGGTCATGGATCACCAGACTCTTCAGAGGCAGTTTCAGAAGTGAGCGTTTATTAGAACTATTAAAAAGGCAACATACTTTCAGGGAAGGAGATAAAAAAATATTACATATACAGTCCCAGTCAAAAGCTTGGACACACCTACTCATTCAAGTGTTTTTCTTTATTTTTACAATTTTCTACATTGTAGAATAATAGAGACGACATCACAACTATGATGGAGTGATGGAGTGCTGCATCAGATGACCTGTCCTCCACAATCACCAGACCTCAACCCAATTGAGATGGTTTGGGATGAGTTGGACCGCAGAATGAAGGAAAAGCAGCCAACAAGTGCACAGCATATGTGGGAACTCCTTCCGCATTCAGCAAAAGCATTCCTCATGAAGCTAGTTGAGAGAATGCCAAGAATGTGCAAAAGTGGCTACTTTGAAGAATCTCAAATGTAAAATATATTTTGATTTGTTTAACCATTTTTTTATTACTACATGATTCCATATGTGTTATTTCATAGTTTTGATGTCTTCACTGTTATTCTACAATGTTGAAAATAGTCAAAATAAAGAAAAACCCTTGAATGAGTAGGTGTGTCCAAACTTTTAACTGGTACTGTACACACACACACACACACACGCACACGCGCACGCGCACGCGCACACACACACACACACACACACACACACACACACACACACACACACACACACACACACACACACACACACACACAATCTGTTATTAAACAGAAAAAAGAAGTGCAGCATGATTTCATAGCTGGAGCACCAACTGATTTCATTTTTAGATAAGTGCAAAAACTAGTGGAAGTATCAGTCTCATATAACTCTCGAATTGGATTTTGATCAATGATAGGTATGAGTGTGTGTGGAGTTGGAGCTGGAGTTAGTGTTTGTATTCAGTAATGACGTGCTGCCCTCTGGTGGCATCACTAGCCCTATTCTGGGCATGTGTCAGTGTATACACAATAAAGTTCTGGAAATCAAATCGAAATCAATTCAAATTTTATTTGTCACATGCGCCGATTACAATAGGTGTAGACCTTACAGTGAAATGCTTACTTACAAGCCCTTAACCAACAATGCAATTTTAAGGAAAATACCTTAAATAAGAAATAAAAGTAAAAAATAATTAAAGAGCAGCAGTAAAATAACAATAGCGAGGCTATAAACAGGGGATACCGGTACAGAGTCATTGTGCGGGGGCACTGCTTAGTCGAGGTAATATGTACTTGTAGGTGGAGTTATTAAAGTGACTATGCATAGATAATAACAGAGAGTAGCAGCAGTGTAGTCTGTATAGTCTGGGTAGCCATTTGATTAGATGTTCAGGTGTCTTATCGCTTGGGGGTTGAAGCTGTTTAGAAGCCTCTTGGACCTAGACTTGGCGCTCCGGTACCGCTTGCTGTGGGGTAGCAGAGAGAACAGTCTATGACTAGGGTGGCTGGAGTCTGACAATTTGTAGGGGCTTTCTCTGACACCGCCTGGTACAGAGGTCCTGGATGGCAGAAAGCTTGGACCCAGTGATGTACTGGGCAGTACACACTACCCTCTGTAGTGCCTTGCGGTCAGAGGCCGAGCAGTTGCCATACCAGGCAGTGATGCAACCCGTCAATATGCTCTTCGATGGTGCAACTGTAGAACCTTTTGAGGATCTGAAGACCCATGCCAAATCTTTTCAGTCTCCTGAGGGGGATAGGTTATGTAGTGCCCTCTTCACGACTGTCTTGATGTGCTTGGACCATGTTAGTTTGTTGGTGATGTGGACGCCAAGGATCTTGAAGCTCTCAACCTGCTCCACTACAACCCCATCGATAAGAATGGGGGCGTGCTCGGTCTTCCTTTTCCTGTAGTCCACAATCTCCTTTGTCTTGATTACTTTGAGGGAGAGGTTCCTCTTAGAGGTGCTTATGAGTGTTGTGATGTGGTTTTGCCGTGAATACTTTATGCATGACGATGTAGTCACATAACTATAGAAATACAAACTTTTTAAATTTTTTATACATGCTTACTGAATAGGCTGTTTGATGAGGCCATATTTTGGTCTAATATGTAAATGATGTGTAACCACAAGACATGCCTATACCGTCAACTTGCATGAGCCCTCAGTCTCTGACATGCTTTTTGTTGTATTTTCAGGTTGACATTGAAAAGCACTCATTTTAATCTGTGAGGAAGTGAAAAAGGGAACATGAGACAACTATCAGGTGTGTGTGTGTGTGTGTGTGTGTGTGTGTGTGTGTGTGTGTGTGTGTGTGTGTGTGTGTGTGTGTGTGTGTGTGTGTGTGTGTGTGTGTGTGTGTGTGTGTGTGTGTGTGTGTGTGTGTGTGTGTGTGTGGACGTGTTTAACTATTCTTGTGGGGACCAGATGTCCCTACAAGAATAGTAAACGAACAAAAAGTTGACCAGCTGGGGACATTTTGTTAGTCCCCACAAGGCCAAATCCTATTTCTAGGGGGTTTAGGGTTAAGGTTAGAATTAGTGTTAGGGTTAGAATTAAGTTAAATATTAAGGTTAGGAGCTAGGGTTAGGTTTAGGGTTAGGATAAAGTTGAGGTTTTTGGGTTAGGGTTAGGGTTAGGGTAAGAGTACGGGTTAGGATTAGGGTTAGGTTTAGGGTTAGGGTTAGGGGTTAGGGAAAATAGGATTTTGAATGGGACTGAATTGTACGTCCCCACAAGGTTAGCTGTACAAGACTGTGTGTGTGTGTGTGTGTGTGTGTGTGTGTATGTGTGTGTGTGTGTGTGTGTGTGTGTGTGTGTGTGTGTGTGTGTGTGTGTGTGTGTGTGTGTGTGTGTGTGTGTGTGTGTGTGTGTGTGTGTGTGTGTGTGTTATTGGTGGTGTCAAATACAATGACTGTTTTGTGGTCTTCGTATGTTTGCTCTATCGTTATTGTTTTGACCTGAGGCTTGTTTTTGTTGGTACAAACCAAACTTTGTGAGAAGAGACGACTCATGTCGCAAGCACTAGTTCATATCTACACAAATTACTAAAGGATACCGTCTGCATTTCTTTCACACTCCTCTCAGGGGAATGTCTCACTGCTGTAACTGTTTTAGGAAGTGACGCTGTGCCACTCAACATCAGGAAACTGTTTCTATTAATATGACAGCGCAGGGGGTTAGTTTGTGAAAGTTGTTCATGCGAAGAGCCTAAATTCAGCAGGGAAGAAAGAAGGGCTTGACTCCAAAAAGTAAGGACAGCCATTGACAAGGACAGATGTTTTGTGCTGCGGGGTGAGTTGATGCAACTGTTCTCAAACTTCACAATGGATAGAGTTGTCTCGTCTTCAGAAACAGGTAAGAAGTGAACTTGTCTTAAATGTCTTTCTTTTTTGTCCGATGTTAGCCTGACAACAATATACAAATGTTTCTAATTGTACAAACCAATACTATAAGCACTCACTGCACACTGTAGAACCTATCGTTGGTCAATCAACAGTTCAGCGGGGAAGAAAGAAAGGGTTTGGTTTTAATGAATGTTTTCATTGAGAAACTTAAATATGACATATACCTAAAAATGTTTCAAGAATCTGTTAAAATTGCTTTTTTTTGTAGTTTGACTGAATGTAAAAACCATTTACAGATTTGCTTTCAAAATAAGGAAGTTAGTGTTTTACTCTTCCTGTAGGTAGTTAGCATTGGTGACATGTTTTTGCATGTCATCTCAGCAAAAGTTTTGCAAAACAATTTCTGTACATTATGATTGAAACACATTTATGATTGTGGATAATAATGTTGGTTCAGACAAATGACGCGTGTTTCTCAATTCTACGAATGTAGTGGTTTCTGACAATAAAGAAGCTGTTTCTTTAATTTTTAGGTTTACAGGGAAGAACTTGACTTGATACTCTGATCAATGTTTGTTCAGTTCCTATTGACTGTACTCATCTCAAACAGCATGCCTATTGATTCTTCTAACCACATTAACCTTAAAATCTCATAGCTCAGGCTGTTTTGGACACTTGGCATTGTCTACAGTTTTAGTGCAACGTTTAGCATAACCCCAGCTTTAATACCCTGACTATAAAGAACTATAAAGATAATTTGATATAAATGTAGGCATATTAAGTACATTTATGTTTATAAAAGTTATAGATCTTTTAATAATTAATTGATAAAATAGATCCCATGATTTGTCTTCCAGCAATGTCTGGATTCCACTCCACGTGCGAGCTGTTGATTGCCCATTCTAGCGAGGCTAAGGAATGGGCAACGTACCTGCAAAAAATCTTGAAGACTTCACGGAAGTTCCCTAAGAGGTCTATCGTATTGTATGCAGTTGACTGTGCTGATCAGCTACATGGATGTGACTTCAACATTTTCCACGATAGTAAATGCATTGTGCTGCTACTGACAGCCGCATTCCTAGACATTCTAGATGACCCTGAAGTCCTGGGTACTTTTCAGAGACTCCTACACCCTCCACACAGAGTGGTGGCGCTGTTGTGTGGAATGTCAGAGGATGACATATCGACTGAATGGTTTGAGGACTGGCAGAGCTGGAGAAAACTTTATCCTGAAGATGAGCCTGCTCTCTACATCTCCACCATTCTACAATCCATTGCTGACAGTATGTTCACTATAATACCCTTATCAAGTTTGGGGAAAGTATATTACATTTTATATATTTTTGTAACCTATATTTAACAAGGCAAGTCAGTTGAGAACAAATTATTATTTACAACGACGCCAGACAACGCTGGGACAGTTATGCACTGCCCTATGGGACTCCCAATCACAGCCGGTTGTGAAACAGCCTGTATTCGAACTAGGGTGTCCGTAGTGACACCTCTAGCACGGAGCTGCAGTGCCTTAGACCGCTGCTGCACTCGGGAGCCAGATATAGCCAGATTCTCATAACATTCAGACAGAAGTTCCGCTTGGGCTTTTGTTTCTCTGTTTAAAGTGGATGTAACCATTACTGAATTATATACCATCTAGTTGTGAACTTACAGGCTAAACTTTCAGTTCACTAAACTCACCCATTCCACAATTTTCAACCTATACCTACCGATAGGTTTTTATTTTGACTTTGTATTCAAAAGGTAATACAGAAGAGGCTGAACATGATGTGGAAGCTATGGCAACAACAGAAGCAAAAATCCCTGTGGTCAAGAACCGCAAAGCTGAGGGGACAGAGGACGAGTCAGTGACAGAACCAGAGTGTGTCCAGGATGACAGTGCCAACGTGAGAACAGAGGTCCACCCAAACCAGGCAACGAGCCCCACACATCCCGCCTGCCTCACTGTACAACCAAACAGAGTTCTATGTGGGGTAAGAATTGCTTAACATACTTTATAGACAACGCTGTAATGGCACTGAACAACGTTCAAAGATTGATTCTGGACAGCACAGCATAAGGAAAGATTAATGGTACATTGTACAGTGCCTTCAGAAAGTGTTCAGACCTCTTGATTTTTTCCACATTTGTTGTTTTGCAGACTGAATTTAAAATTGATTAACTTGTAGAAGAAAAAGAGGAGGAAGGGAAGCGCTACTAAGGTACACAATAGTAGATTTTGGTAGACAGAAGGTGCTCTTTGGTAAAAGGGGTAAATTGGTTATCACAAAGAACAGAGGACCAAGGCACTCTTCATATAATTAACTAAAATGACATAATTTGTATGGCATGTTCAATAGAAACAAAGTTTTAAAAATCTGCATGGCCTTCATCAGGGAGTACAAAGAAATGATAATGCAATGTCCTCTTTTAAACAGCTTTTTCCAATCAGCCCTAATTAGAAGAGTGAGTGGTTACAACATTGATTGGACAACACCTAGTAAGCAATACTATACATATTAAAAAGTGAAATATTGTAGATATCTTATCAACATTGTTTACTCCAAGCTAGAAGCATCAGAACGCCTAGATAGGTAGTTCTAACCTTAAATATGACTGGGCAAAGTGCCAAGAAAAGGAAAGTAATCTATTCCATCGTACACAGCAAACATGGACAACAACAGTCTAAACATAAACTCAGCAAAAAAAGAAACGTCCTCTCACTGTCAACTGCATTTATTTTCAGCAAACTTAACATGTGTAAATATTTTTATGAACATAACAAGATCCAACAACTGAGACATAAACTGAACAAGTTTCACAGACATGTGACTAACAGAAATGGAATAATGTGTCCCTGAACAAAGGGGGGGTCAAAATCAAAAGTAACAGTCAGTGTCTGGTGTGGCCACCAGCTGCATTAAGTACTGCAGTGCATCTCCTCATGGACTGCACCAGATTTGCCAGTTCTTGCTGTAAGATGTTACCCTACTCTTCCACCAAGGCACCTGCAAGTTCCGGGACATTTCTGGGTGGAATTGTAGTTTACGCAGATGAGCAGGGACCCCGGGCATCTTTCTTTTGGTGTTTTTCAGAGTCAGTAGAAAGGCCTCTTTAGTGTCCTAAGTTTTCATAACTGTGGCCTTAATTGCCTACTGTCTGTAAGCTGTTAGTGTCTTAACAACCGTTCCACAGGTGCATGTTCATGGATTGTTTACGATTCATTGAACAAGCATGGGGAACAGTGTTTAAATCCTTTACAATGAAGATCTGTGAAGTTATTTGGATTTTTATGAATTATCTTTGAAAGACAGGGTCCTGAAAAAGGGACGTTTCTTTTTTTGCTGAGTTTAGCTGAGGGCAATAGAGCAAAATGTCCACCGGATGACAGCAAATGGACCTATCACGACCCTACAGAAAAGGTGAAAAATCCATATCTTAATATAATCAGGGTACTTAGTGGCCTGTAATTTGGAAATCCCAAAACTTTCCCTTTGGGTTAGCCGTTTAAGACAGTCCCCTTTTCTAATTGAGGCCGGAACATGACCAATACCCATAGCTTGTAGGGAGGCAGGGTTGCCATGGTGTAAGGACTTGTAGTGCCTTGCCATGGGGTAGTCTTCGTTGCCTACCCGTATGGCATACTTGTGTTCCGCTAAGCGGTCTTGAGGTCTTCTCATTGTCCGTCCTATGTAGAACATCTTGCACTGTGGACATTCCGATCTATAGATGACATGAGTGGTTTTGCAGTTAATGAAATGCTTGACGTAATACTCCATTTTAGAAGCTGTGTCAACAAAATACTTTTCCTGTGCAATATTTCTGCGATGGTTGCACTGGTTGCATTTAAAAGAGCCCTTGGGTTTGTGATCTAACCAAGTTTTTTGAGCATCACCAGGAAGATAGCTGTGAATTAATTTGTCATTTAGGGTAGGACATCTCTTAAAGCTTATTATTGGTGGCTCTGGGAAGACTTGGCGTAGTAGCGTATCATTTTGGACGATTCCCCAATTATTTTTAATTATACTTTTAATGTTCTCTGCTTCAGTGCTGTATTTTGTAACAAAATACACTCTCTCTGATGTATCACGAGGCACTCCCCTTAGCAACAAGTTCTCTCTGTCAAGTCATCCGGTCATCCGGCCCTGCATCTTTCAGGACCTGAGCGCTGTAGCCCCGATTCAAGAAGCGGTTCTCCAATTCAGCAGATTTGACACTGTAGTCTGTTTCCTGATCACAAATTCTGCGGAGTCTTTGGAATTGGCCATATGGAATGTTCTCTTTTAGCCTTTTGGGGTGAAAGCTGTCTGCCCTCAGAATGGTATTCCCGTCTTTAGACTTCCTAAAGATTGATGTGTGCAAACAACCTTTGTCATTTTTACTGATGTCAAGGTCCAAAAAATGAATGTTTTCCTTGCTGTACTCCATAGTTAGTTTGATGTTAGGGTTAATGCTGTTAAGGTATTGGTGGAAGGAAATAAGTTCATCTTCTGATCCAAAACGAAATCATTTTCCCATTTACCCAAGTACAAACCGCGTAGGAAGGGCTGTAGCAAGCTCCCATGGCACATCCTTTGACCTGTTTAGTAATACGGTCCTGAAAGATAAAGATGTTATTATTAAGAGTCCATTGAGTCACTGAGACAATGAATTCTGTAGGAGGCATCTCAGTCGCAGGCCGGGTACTCAAGAAATGGTGCATAGCTGCCAATCCTTGTTCATGTTCAATGGTGGTGTATAGAGACTCCACATCCATGGTGACTAAAAAGGAAGCTGTACCTATATTGTTCAATTCCTTAATTTTGTTCAACACATCTGTGGTATTTTGAAGATAGGCTGGGAGTGACGGCAGAAAAGGCTTAATAAAGTAATCAATGTACTTAGAGATGGGTTCTAATGGATTACATTGAGATGTTTTGGTCACTGGCCTACAAACACACACACACACACACACACACACACACACACACACACACACACACACACACACACACACACACACACACACACACACACACACACACACACACACACACACACACACACACACACACACACACACACACACACACACACCTCATAATGTCAAAGTGGAATTATGTTTTTAGAAATGTTTACAAATTAATAACAAATGAATATCTGAAATGTCTTCAGTCAATAAGTATTCAACCCCTTTGTTATGGCAAGCCTAAATAAGTTCAGGAGCAACAATTTGCTTAACAAGTCACATAAAAAGTTGTTTAATGACTACCTCATGTCTGTACCCCACACATACAATTATCGTTAAATGTCACTTAGCCGAGCAGTGAATTTCAAACACAGATTCAACCACAAAGAAAAGGGAGGTTTTCCAATGCCTCGCAAAGAAGGGTACCTATTGGTAGATGGGTAAAAATAAAACAAAAACAGACATTGAATATCCCTTTGAGCATGGGGAAGTTAATAATTACACTTTGGATGGTGTATCAATACACCCAGTCACTACAAAAATATAGACATCCTTCCTAACTCAGTTGCCGGAGAGGAAAGGGAACCGCTCAGGGATTTCACTAGAGGCCAATGGTGACTTTACAATCAGTTAAAGAGTTTAATGGCTGTGATAGCAGAAAACTGAGGATGGATCAACAACATCGTAGTTACTCCACAATCAGTGGTGAATATAGCATGTAATCTTGGTGGGGCCAACTCAACCAGTTTTTTAAAAAGCGTTGGGCCAGTAACCGAAAGGTTGCTGGATCGAATCCCCGTGCTGACAAGGTAAAAATCTGTTGTTCTGCCCTTGTACAAGGCAGTTAACCTGCTGTTCCCCAGTAGGTCGTCATTGTAAATCTGAATTTGTTCTTAACTGGCTTGCCTAGTTAAATAAAGGTTACATTTTTAAAAAATACAAAAAATAAAATGCCAGCAAAGCCACTACATAACATTTTAATATTTTATTAGGCTTATGTGGTCTAAAAAGGAAGGAAAATACAATCACGACGATCTACTTTTATAGACAATATACCGATGAACTGACAGTGTATTGTGCAAACAAAACAACCCTAACAATATCAACTGGAATTACATGGGTCTATTACTGAACGTTTTGAATGGGAAAAGACTGTCACTGGCAAACATGGTTACAGACCCAACAACATTATATAATATCCCCTTCTCGTGAAGAAATGAACATGAGCTAATTATAATACACAAAGTAAGCAAAGCAATGAAATCATTCCAACATGATCTAAAATGATGAATAAGATACTAATGAGATAGACCTACAGTATATACTGTAAGGAATATAACAATTGAGATGTACAAACTATGGCATAAAGGAACAATGAGCGGATAAGCCAATTACGGCAAGCCGTAATTTCGATTAAGACATTAATGAGCTAGTAGTTAATAAAACAATTTGCTCAGCAATTTTTGAAATGTACAGTGACAGAATTCAGAACATGGGCCATTCTTACAATATTCTCCCCGTGCACCAAGTCAGAACTGTAGGATAAATAACAGGGGCATGTAAGCAGACAATGAAAGGGCTTACAATATTTGATTATGACATTTCTCTACAACAGGCTATAGACTACATGTGCACCACCAAGTCAGAACATTAGGCCACTTCTGTGGGGGAGAGGGACCACATTCTTAGGGTGATGGGCTACTAACAGCTTACTACGTTCTCTGGATTTATGGTGCTTTCAAGTCAACAGGGAACTATGAAAAAAACAAGGTTGAATCATGACATCAGTGATCTTCAGGTTGTAGCTCTAGAAAGAGGCCTGAGTTCCCGACTTGGAATTTCGAGTTGGATGACCGTTCAAAACGTATTTTCCCAGTCCAAGCTAGTTTTGTCCCCCGAGTTCCCAGTTGTCTTGAACACACTGAAGTCTGAGATTTCCCAGTTCCGAGTTTCCAGTTGTTTTGAATGCGGCAGAAGTCATGATGGATTGACAGCCTGGTCAATGTATTTAACCTTTTCTGGCCCATGGTGTTGCGTGTGAATGTTTATCCTTTTAAGCCTGGAAATAAGACCCTTTCAGGCGGATGTTATAAATCCTTAAACCCAGACCCAGACTGCTTGTCTAGCTTGCTAGCTAATATTGTGAAAGTATGATGTTGACATCAGTCTAATCAAAGCTACGGTTAATATAATGTGATTTAACGTCATTTTATCTGTAGCTAATGACCTTGAGACTTTTTGGACGGGCACTTCTAATGTAAATCTATGACAGCACCCAATGGGGCTTGAACTGCTTAGCTCTTCCTGTGGATTCGGCGGTGACGTAGTGTCCCCATGAGTGACAGAACACTGAGCCAATCACTGCGCAACTAGAGAAGATTACCAACGCCTATGCTCTGTACTTTCGCTGGCAGCCCCCTCCACCACAGGAAGTACTGAGCTAGGCTGAAACACCTGCATTTTGGAGAGGCCTTACACCTGCATTTTGGAGCGGCCTTATACCATGTTTGTATGCAGCTTTATTAACTCAAGGAAAACATAGTTGTTTTTTTTACATTGTTTGCAAACTGATATGTGACACATAGATGCCAAAATAACATGCAACAACAATATATATACATACAGTACCAAACGTTTGGACACACCTACTCATTCAAGCGTGTGCAAAGATGTCATCAAGGCCATGGGTGGCTACTGAAGAATCTCAAATATATGTTATATCAAATATAAGATATGTTCTTCCGAAGAGGAGGAGCAGGGATTCGACCAAAATGCAGCGTTGTCATAGGACATAATGAATTTATTGAACAAGACAAAAACGAACTATACTTGAATAACTAACAAAATAACAAACGACGTAGACAGACCTGGACATGCGAACTTACATACAACGAAGAACTCACGAACAGGAAAATGACTACACAAAAGAACGAACGTACAAACAAACCAAGACAGTCCCGTGTGGCGCGACAAACACAGACACAGGAGACAACCACCCACAACAATCAATGTGAAAACACCTACCTTAATATGGCTCTCAATCAGAGGAAATGAAAACCACCTGCATCTAATTGAGAACCATACCAAGTCACCCTTTACCAACATAGAAACACATAACATAGACTGCCCACCCAAACTCACGCCCTGACCGACTAACACATACAAAATAAAAGAAAACCGGTCAGGAACGTGACAATATAACATATATTTTGATTTGTTGAACACTTTTTTGGTTATTACATGATTCCATATGTGTTGTTTCATAGTTGTGATGTCTTCACTATTATTCTACAATGTAGAAAATAGTAAAAAAAATAAAGAAAAACCCTGGAATGACTAGGTGTGTCCAAACTTTTGACTGGGACTGTATTTAATAAAACATTTATTTATTTGCTAAACAGGTGGGGCAGAGCCTTACAGCCCCACCTGCCCTGAATGACGGGCTGCCACTGTCCACAATACTAACCTAAATGACAGAGTGGAAAGAAGGAAGCCTGTACAGAAACATTTTTTTTCTAAAACATGCATCCTGTTTGCAATTACGCACTAAAGTAAAACTGCAAAAAATGTGGCAAAGAAATTGGCTATGTCCTAAATACAAAGCGTTATGTTTGGGGCAAAACCAACACATCACTGAGTACCACTCTCCATATTTTCAAGCATTGTGGTGGCTGCATCATGTTATGGATATGTTTGTCATCGGCAAAGACTAGGGAGTTTTTAGGATAAAAAGAAACTGAATAGAACTAAGCACAGGCAAAATCCTAGAGGAAAACCTGGTTCAGTCTGCTTTCCAACAGACACTGGTGTAACGGTCCTGACCTGTTTTATGTTGTTTTTTGTATGTGTTTAGGTCAGGGCATGTGTTTTGGGTGGGCAGTCTATGTTATCTGTTTCTATGTTGGTTTTGGTTGCCTGGTATGGCTCTTAATTAGAGGCAGGTGTTTTGCGTTCTCCTCTAATTAAGAGTCATATTTAGGTAGGGTGTTCCCACTGTTTGTTTGTGGGTGATTGTCTCCTGTGTCGTCGAATGTATGTACCATACGGGACTGTTTGGCTGTTCGTTTATTTTGATGTCGTCTGTTTCCTGTCCGTGAGTTTACGTTTAGTTATGTAAGTTTATGTTCAGGTTTCGTCAACGTCGTTTTCTTGTTTTGTTTTTCGTGTTGCCATAGTTTTTTCAAATAAAGAGATGGCCTATTTCCCTACTGCTGCATTTTGGTCTGATGATCCTTCTCTCCTCGTCCGAGGATGAGGAGAGAGACAGCCCTTACAACTGGGAGTTTAAATTCACCTTTCAGCAGGACAATAACCTAAAACACAAGGCTAAATATAAGAATCTATGGCAAGACTTGAAAATGTCTGTCTAGCAACGATCAACGAGCAACTTGACAGAGCTTGAAGAATTTTTTTAGAATATAGTACAATCCAGGTGTGCAATGCTCTTAGAGGCTTACCTAGAAAGACTCACAGCTGTAATCGTCTCGAGGTTGTGAATACTTATGTAAATGAGATGTTTCTATATTTAATTTTCAATAAATTTGAAAACATTTCTAAAAACATGTTTTCAATTTGTCATGATTGGGTATTGTGTGTAGATGGGCGAGAAAAATATATATTTAATACATTTTTAATTCCGGATGCAACACAACAAAGTGAGTCAAGGGGGAAGAATACTTTCTGAAGGCAATGTACATGATACTGTCATAATTGTAACAGTTGTTGGAGTGTATGGTATTGGACAACCATGCCTCTTTGTTACTATCATTTTTGGTGTGTGAATTTGTCTGATTATTTCTTGATTCATATCGAGGCACGCCCTTAAATTACACTCAAATTATAATCAGCCCCGGACAACTTTATTTGCAATTACAGTTTTTTTGTTGCCAACTCCTATTAAGCCTAGAATACAATTTCTTCCAGTATCTGATGTCTCCATGATGACTGTACATGTTTTACAGGACCATGCAACTATTTTCATAATCTTTTCAAATAAACTGGACAACCAATTGAAAATGGAGGTGGAGTTTTCCTCTAAAGATTTAGCTGCAAAACGGGTTGTAGGGATTTTGGAGAATGAATACACCATCAGTGTTAATGCGCCTGGTAAGTAGGCTACCTTTAGAGACTTTATAGCAAAGCTATAGAGGAACATTTAGACCACTTACCCAGTCTTCTGTTTCACTTTCACTTATTATTCTATTTCACTATTACATTCTTATTGTGGACATTTCTTTGACCAATGTGAATAACTTGAAGTGATTTGCCAGCCACTATTCTGTACAGTAGATAAAGAATGCTAACCCAGGTAAATGTTATCTTTACCAGATATGCCAGCAGGAGAGATGTCACTCACTCTGCATGGCAACGACTCACCAGTCTGTTTGAGGCCTGTAACATACTACACAGCCATGGGAGAAGTCAGTCGTTACCTTGAACTTGCAGCTGCTCCCATGGATTTTATGTGTCAGGTGAGAGTGCTCAGTATGGGGTAAAAACAGAATACTGAAGACTGACAAACTCTGTTTTCAACACCTCTAAATAATTGATTTTGAAAGGGATAATTCACCCAAAATACAAAATGACATATTGGTTTCTTAACCCTGTAAGCAGTCTATGGACAAGGTTTGACAGCAATCCATGCTTTGTTTAAGTTTCCATGGCACTGTTTCCAAATGCAAACATTTGATCATTTGTGCCAAATCCAAGTCCTGGTACCGATATTAGAATTTTGTCCAAATCATCCGAAAGTATCTCAAATTCATTGTGAAGCTCAACAAAATCACTTTTAGATGATTTGAACATGATGTATGAAAAAGGCTAATATCGGTACCATGACTTGAATGGGATTTGTGCCACAAATGCGAGTCCCTGTTACAATTTACTAGGCTTGCAACAAGCTAAGGTGCTGGGGATGGGCTTAAAATGCAAGCTACGGCTCCAAGCATCGGGGGTTCCATCCCAGTGATAAGCACTCGTTTTGCTATTTTAGTTTTTTCTGTTTTAACCCTATCCCAAACCTTAACCCTAACCTTAACCAGTTGGAATTACTGCCTAAACTTAAGTTTCGGTTTCGTTTTTGTGCAGTTTGACTGAAAGCTAACATATGGCGAATACGCTGTCATTAAAAGGGCTTAAGAGGCCATCTCCTGTTGCCTGCAGTTATGTCAAATGTCTACATTTTCATTGGAGGCTACATTGCATTTCACACAGACTAAAGCTTCAAGGAAACCTAAAAAACATTTATATTTAAATTCTTTAGAACATATTCTATTTCCATCAATAGTGTGTTGTTCATTTCTATGTTTCTAGGCATTCAATATCACATCCAATGCCACAGAGTCACTTGACAATATGCTGACAGACTCGTTAAAAGGCAGGATTCCTGCAAGTGAACTTCATGTGTTTGGAATCAGACAGATCGAGAAAGACAATATGGCTGCATGTAAGTGCTTTACATTTTGACCAGAAAATATAATGGAATGATACATTTGCTTGTCTACACACTAACAGTTCTATTGAAACTGCTATGCGTGTTTTTGTTGTAAGGAAAAACAATGTGCTAGCTAGTTTCTAGTGAATACTTACACTACATTGTTGTAGATTTTTCACAAGAGAGTAAAGGGAGTTCCTCAAACAATTCAACTAATCTCAGTTAGGCATTTTATAAAATCATATTATTTCAAATCAAGTGATTCAGTTGCGGCCGAATATATTGGCACCATTGCACTTTCCCCTATTTCTTGTAAAATAATTTGACATTTAAACATTTGGCCATCAGACCTTGTAATTGGATTTTCAATATTGCATTTTTTTTAAACTTAAGTTTACTATTTTAATTAAGAAAATAAAGATAAATGGCATTGCCAAAATTATTGCCACCCAGGAGCTAGCACAGCTTTTGGCCAAGATAAATACAGACAAATGCTTCTTGTTTACTGCAGCTTTCCACTGGCAATTTGGCCCACTTTTTTAGCAACAAACTGCTCTAATTCTTCAATGTTTAAAGGGTGCCTTCCACCAACTGCTGTTTTCAGATCTCGCCATAAGTTTTGGATGTGATTCAGATCTGGACTCTTCGCTGGACACTCCAAAACAGTCCAGCATCTCTTACGGAACCATTCCTGGGTGCTTTCTGATGTGTGTTTGGGGTCGTTTTCCTGCTGAAAGACCCATAACCTTCAATGGGGACCCAGTTTTTGGACACCGGGTTGAACATTGGACTCCAAAACACCTGATAATCTGATGATTTCATGATGTCTTGCACGCATTCAAGGCTCCCAGTACCAGAGGCAGCAAAGCAACCCAGAAAAGCATTATTAAACCTCCCCATATTTGACTGCAGGGAGGTTGTTATTTTCTTTGAATGCTTAATTTGTTTGTCAGGAAACACAACACTGATCTGTATTGCCAAAGAGCTCTAATTTCATTTCATTGGTCCACAGAACATGTTCCCCAGGATTTAGGCTTGTTTAGGTGGGTTTTTGAGAAGTTCAATCAGGCTTTCTTGTGTCTCCTTCAGCAGTGGAGTCTCTATGATTTGTATATCAACCGCAAAATGAAGCATTCAAAGAAAAGAAGACCTACCCTACAATCAAACATGGGGGAAGTTCGATAATGCTGTGGCATTGCTTTGCTGCCTCTGGTACTGTAAGTCTTGAATGTGTGCAAGACATCATGAAATCATCAGATTATCAAATCAAATCAAAGTTTATTTGTCACATGCGCCGAATACAACAGGTGTAGTAGACCTTACAGGGAAATGCTTACTTACAGGCTCTAACCAATAGTGCAAAAAAGGTATTAGGTGAACAATAGGTAAGTAAAGAAATAAAACAACAGTTAAAAGATAGGCTATATACAGTAGCGAGGCTATAAAAGTAGCGAGGCTATAAAAGTAGCGAGGCTACATACAGACACCGGTTAGTCAGGCTGATTGAGGTAGTATGTACATGTAGATATGGTTAAAGTGACTATGCATATATGATGAACAGAGAGCAGCAGTAGGGTAAAAAGAGGGGTTGGCGGGTGGTGGGTGGCGGGACACAATGCAGATAGCCCGGTTTGCCAATGTGCGGGAGCACGGGTTGGTCAGCCCAATTGAGGTAGTATGTACATGAATGTATAGTTAAAGTGACTATGCATATATGATAAACAGAGAGTAGCAGCAGCGTAAAAAATTGTTTTGGAGTGCAATGTTCAATTCATGTCTGCAAACTGTCTCTGTTGAAGGTTGTGGGTCTTCCAGCAGGATAACAACCCCAAAAACACATCAAACGCATGCTGGAATTGTTAAAAAAAGAAACGCTGGACTGTTCTGGAGTGGTCAGCAAAGAGTCTAGATCTGAATCACATACATAACCTATGGCGAGAGCTGAAAACAACAGTTGGTGGAGGGCACCCCTCAAACATTGAATAATGAGATATGTTTGCTGCTGGAGAGTGGCACAAATTTCCAGTAGAAAGATGCATCAAGCTCACAAGAAGCATTTATTGGCAGTTATCTTGGCTAGTCCTTTTTTTCATGCTAGTTGTTTTAATAACTTAAGTTAACAACAATGTAATTTGCTCTGCAATGTTGAAATCCAATAACAATGAGTGGAGACATTTTATTATTTTAATTTCAACTTATTTTAGAAGAAATAGAGAATTATTTCAGAAAGGTGCAACTGTTTTTGCTTTTTTTTAATGGGGAAAAAATACAGACAGTGGCTCTAAGCAGAGTTGGGGTCAATTCCATTTAAAAATAGGGGGTTGATTGAAATTCCCTTTATATTGAGAATCAAAAGACACTAAAACATAAAGACTGAAGAAAAACAATTTGGGTTATGACAGTGTAGTACAGTTGTAGTAAGCAAGCCCAAAAGCCATGTATAAGTTATTTTCTTATTTAATTCTTTAGCATTACCATTTAATTACAGGAACTTTACAGATTATGCCTTAAATGAATTACAGATTGTGACGTTAAATTTACTCTGACAGTCATCTTAGTTCATAGTCAAACGTATATAAATCCATCCTAAAGCAGACAGTTATGGTTACGAAACTGGATAAATGGGACACTTCAAGAAAAATAAGTTGCCAAAATGTGATTTTTTTCATGTGACCGATGAACTACCATTCTCCTGCTGTAATCATCCACATTTGTTATCTGGCACATCCAAAAATGTGATGTGGGACATGGCCACTGGTCACCCAAAAATGTTATCTGGACATTCAAAAATGCCATCAAATGATGTCCACATTTTTTTATCTAAGAGTCCAAGAATCTTATCCCCATTGAGTTTTGTTGACATCCAGAGATATGAGCCAAGGTCCAAAAGGTCAATACATTCTGTGTTCTAGGTGAATTGGGAACATTTCTTTTTTGGGAACATTTCTTTTTTTTATCAAGTTCAACTTGTATCCTGAAGGTTTTGAGTCTTCAAGAACGTTCATAACAAGTGGAATAGATCACAGTTGTCTGTTTTTGTCACTCAGATCAGCGAAAGCAGGAGCTTCCCACTCTGCTTCATTTTGCTGCAAAGTATGGCCTGAAGAAGCTTACCACAGTCCTGCTACAGTGTCCAGGCGCCTTGCAGGCCTACAGCGTGATGAATAAGAATGGAGACTACCCAAATACACTGGCAGAGAGGAGCGGCTTCTCTGACCTGAGACAGTTCATGGACGACTTTGTGGTAAGTCCATTGTTAATATATTCATTCAGTGATGTGTTTATCTTGTATCTCTCTAGTGTGATCTCAATTTGGGAAAATGCTCTGGATCGCACAACAATGATTTCAAATAACAGCCACCGGCTCTTATTGTAGTAACTTTGTGAAATCATATCTTTAGTTAAGACTAAGACTATGTGCACGATATCTCGTATGTAGGAGACGGCTGACATGCTGAAGTCTCATATCAAAGAGTCCATCGCGGCTGAAGAAGATGAGGATGTGTACGAGTCCACGTCCAACTCCTCTCGAGATATCATCATGAAGTATTCCCTAAACCCCGGGTGCCAAGAAGACATCTATGAGTCCATGATGGGGTTAAGCCCAGACTACATGGAAGACCTATGTATGATTAATTACATGAAGTACCATTTCCCTTTGATGATGATGACGATGATGATGGATTACTACTATCTTTGAATATTTATTCCCCTCAGATGAGGACATGGAGAAGGCATTAAGAGAGTCGCATAACCCAGAAGAAATCATACTTAGAACATTTTTTCAAGGTAAATTGACAAAACACTAATGGTGGGAACCAATATCGATTATTCAATATGATATTGATATCGTTTGATATCAATAAACAGTGCATTCGAAAAGTATTCCGAATCCTTGACTTTTTCCACATTATGTTACGTTACAGCCTTATTCTAAAATTGATTCAATGTTTTTTTCTCTCATCAATCTATACACAATGCCCTATAATGACAAAGTAAAAATAGGTTTTTATACCTTTTTGCATATAAAAAACTGAAATATCACATTTACGTAGGTATGCAGACTTTACGTAGGTATTCAGATTTACTCTGTACTTTGTTGAAGCACTTTTGACAGAGATTACAACCGTGAGTCTTCTTGGGTATGACAAGCTTTGCACACCTGTATCAATCAGGTTCAAGTCCGGGCTCTGGCTAGGCCACTCAAGGACATTCAAAGACTTGTCCCGAAGCCAGTTCTGCGTTGTCTTGGCTGTGTGCTTAGAGTTGTTGTCCTGTTGGAAGGTGAACCTTCGCCCCAGTCTGAGGTCCTGAGCAGGTTTTCATCAAGGATCTCTCTGTACTTCGCTCCGTTCATCTTTCCCTCGATCCTGACTAGTCTCCCAATACCTACCGCTGAAAAACATCCCCACAGAATGATGCTGCCACCACCATGCTTCACCGTAGGGATGGTGCCAGGTTTCCTCCAGACGTGACGCTTGGCATTCAGGCCAAAGAGTTCAATCTTGGTTTCATCAGATCAGAGAATCTTGTTTCTCATGGTCTGAGAGTCCTTTAGGTGCCTTTCGGCAAACTTCAAGCGGGCTGTCATGTGCCTCTTACTGAGGAGTGGCTTCCGTCTGGCCCCTCTACCATAAAGGCCTGATGGGTGGAGAGCTGCAGAGATGGTTGTCCTTCTGAAAGGTTATCTCATCTAAGAAATTTGGAACCACTAAGATTCTTCCTAGAGCTGGCCGCCTGGCCAAACTGAGCAATCGGGGAGAAGGGCCTTGGTCAGGGATGTGACCAAGAACCCGATGGTCACTCTGTCAGAGCTCCAGAGTTGTCCTAACCTTTCAGAAGGACAACCATCTCTGCAGCACTCCACCAATCAGGCCTTTATGGTAAAGTGGCCAGACGGAAGCCACTCCTCAGTAAAAGGCACGTGACAGCCTGCTTGGAGTTTGCCAAAAGGCACATAAAGACTCATACCATGGAGCAACAAGATTCTCTGGTCTGTTGAAACCAAGATTGAACTCTTTGGCCTGAATGGGAAGCACCACATCTGGAGGAAACCTGGCACCATCGCTACGGCCAAGCATGGTGTTGGCAGCATCATGCTGTGGGGATGTTTTTTAGCAGCAGGGACTGGGAGACTAGTCAGGATCGAGGGAGAGATGAACGGAGTAAAGTTCAGACAGATCCTTGATGAAAACCTGCTCTAGAGCACTCAGGACCCCAGACTGGGGCGAAGGTTCACCTTCCAACAGGACAACGACCCTAAGCACACAGCCAAGACAATGCAGGAGTGGCTTCAGGACAAGTCTCTTTATGTCCTTGAGGGGCCCAGCCAAAGTTTAGAATGGAACCCAATAGAACATCTCTGGAGAGACCTGAAAATAGCTGTGCAGCGATGCTCCCCATCCAACCTCCTAGAGCTTGAGAGGATCTGCAGAGAAGAATTAGAGAAACTCACCAAATACAGGTGTGCCAAGCTTGTAGCATCATACCCAAGAAGACTCCACGCTGTAATCGCTGCCAAAGGTGCTTCAGCAAAGTACTGAGTTAAGGGTCTGAATACTTAAATGTAAATGTGATATATCCGTTTTTGATTTTTATTAACTTTGCAAAAATCTCTAAAACCTGTTTGTGTTTGTCATTACGGGGTATTGAGTGTAGATTGATGATGGTGTCTGAATATTATCTGAATGCACTATAATTGTCTGCTCAATGGTTGATGGGGTTCTCATTGTATTTAAACTGGTTGGGTAAGTTTATGTCCCCAGAGCATTCACATCTGGCTCAAGGGGCAATCAACAGTTGTCTAAACTTCACTACAAAATACTGTACTGCATTGTACTGTAATTGGACTTGTGGACGTACTCTTTTTTTTACAAATGATGTGGCTTTTTAAGGGAAACCTGATGCAGGTGTGGCCCAAGTTGGTGAGCATACAGCGAATGAAGAGGTGGGAGACCAGGTGGAAGAACCAGAGGGGTTTGAGGAGGAAGACCCTTACAACATGTGTGTTCAAGATGAAATCTATGACACGGTGGACGAGAATGCGACCTATATCCCAGACATTTTAAACCGTCCACCAGCTCCAATTCCGAGACCTGTGACGTTTTCAGAGCCTGAGGAGTCCAAGACCTACATCTCAAGAGGTACATGACTGAACAGCACAAGTGTTCTCCAAAGCTATTAGCTAGTGCATAAGTCGCCAAACCAGTGGTGTATTTAAGGTCCAGGTGAATGACTATGCTTTTCACAGTGTTTTCGGGAAATGAAGAATCAAATCCACAGAGGAACCTCAGAGAAATCCCGTCAAACACAGGTACATATCAAATTGAACATCACTTGAGATGTTATTTTCTATGTATTGCACATTGCCCTGAATCACAGCTTATCCACTAATTAGTAAACAATGTATGTGACTCCAAACCTCCAGTGAGGCCTGTGAGTGACAGAGCCGCCACCTCCTCTTCCAACGACCCCTATGCTGGAATGAAGACCCCAGGCCAAAGGCAGCTCATAGCCTTGCAGGAGAAAGTGAAGGCGGGGGTCCTGAGTGTGGATGATGCTGTGCAGGAATTCAAGACCTGGCAGTTTGACCAGGAAAGGAGATCTCAGTCTCTGCGCTATCAACAGGTACAGTAGTAGATTATAGTTAATACTCATATCTCTTGGCAGAACACAAGAAACAGATATTTTCTGTGGCCCGGGCCTAGCTTTTGGGGGTACAATGATTATCTGAAATACTACCTCCATGAATTCAGAAAATATTTTTTTGTTACAGGAAAATCTGAAAAGATTACGAGACAGCATTTCCAGACGCCATAAAGAGAGGGAGAAGCTTGGGAAGGAGATTGGTAGGCATATTTGGAGACTCTTCTATACTTTGCCTCTACGTGTGACAAGAGCATACTGTATTTTATAGGTCACTTCAACTGCAATTACAGTATCAGTCAAAAGTTTGGACACACCTACTTGTTCCAGGGTTTTTCTTAATTTTTTACTATTTTCTACATTGTAGAATAATAGTGAAGACATCAAAACTATGAAATAACACATGGAATAATGTGGTAACCAAAAAAGTGTTAAACAAATCCAAATATATTTTATATTTGAAATTCTTCAAAGTAGCCACCCTTTGCCTTGATGACAGCTTTGCACATTTCATTTATCAGGCTACTGAAGTGTACATTTTTTATTTTATTGGCCTTTCCTCTTTGACTATGCCTACAATTATGTCAGTCCATAAGACAGCATTAGTGGTCACATTTGATCAGTTGTGTAAGGTACTTAAGTAAAAATACTTCAAAGTACTACTGAAGTCATTTTTTCTGTACTTTACTTTTACTTCACTACATTCCTGAAGAAAATTAAGTACTTTTTACTCCATATTTTTTCCCTAAGACCCAAAAGTACTCGTTAGATTTTGAATGCATAGCAGGACAGAACATTTGTCCAATTCACACATTTATCAAGAGAACTTCCCTGGTCATACCTACTGCCTCTGATATGGCAGACTTACTAAACACAAATGCTTTGTTTGTAAATGATGTCTGAGTGTTGGAGTGTGCACCTGGTTATTCGTATATACAAAAAAACGGTGCCGTCTAGTTTGCTTAATATAAGGACTATGAAATTATTTATACTTTTACTTTTGATACTTAAGTACATTTTAGCGATTACATTTACTTTTGATACTTAAGTATATTTCAAGCCAAATACTTTTAAACTTCTTCGGGATCGGTGTCCCTTCCATGGGACGGTTGAGCTAACGTAGGCTAATGCAATTAGCATGAGGTTGTAAGTAACAAGAACATTTCCCAGGACATAGATATATCTGATATTGGCAGAAAGCTTAAATTCTTGTTAATCTAACTGCACTGTCCAATTTCCACTAGCTATTACAGTGAAAGAATACCATGCTATTGTTTGAGGAGTGTGCACAATGTTGAACATGAAAAGTTATTAATAAACAAATAAGGCACATTTGGGCAGTCTTGATTGAACAGAAATGCAATGGTTCATTGGATCAGTCTAAAATTGTGCATATACACTGATGCCATCTAGTGGCCAAAATCTAAATTGAACCTGGGCTGGAGTAATACATTATAGCCTTTTTCTTGCATTTCAAATATGATGGTACAAAAAAATACAAAGAAGAAGTTAAAGTAGCCTTTTATTGTCCCCAGCACAATGTGCTCCTGTGTAATGATCATGCTGTTTAATCAGCTTATTGATATACCACACCTGTCAGGTGGATGGATTACCTTGGCAAATGAAAAATGCTCACTAACAGGGAAGTAAACTAATTTGTGCAACATTTTTTTGAGAAATAAGCTTTTCATGCATATGGGATCTTTTATTTCAGCTCATGAAACATGGGACTGAAATAAAACTTTACATGTTGCGTATATACTTTTCTCCAGTATAAAATCATGATAATGTTACAGTAAAACACTTAAATGGAAATACTTTGGAACATATATGTACTGTATATATGACATTTAGCTTATTGTTGATGATTGATGCTTATTGTTGATCTGGCCTCTTCCCTGTGAGGTCTGGAGATAAGCGCCCCTTTACAGAGGAACCTTCACTGGGGCTCCAACATGGCTTTGGAGTGTTCTGTGTACGAACCTGCCCCACAGGTCATGGCCGAAACCCCTCCTGTGGCCCGGCCAATCCAGAGAAGCACTTGGAAGACTGGCAGTACCTCCAGCACATCCAGTGAGTCTTATCTGTCATTTTCATGTCACTATGATCCTTATGTCAGGATGGCAGTCAAAAATGACAGCTGATGTAATTCTGATGTTGGATATATTACAAGATGATGTTAGTGTGGATTGTCTTGATCAAAAATCTGTTTTAGTTCTTATAGAATATACTTTTCTTCGCAGAGGTGATGCAATCTGCAACACGTGGTCATTTGTTGTGCTGATCAACTCTGATTATTTCCATATCATCTATGTCATTATGTCTAAAAGATTAGACCGGTAGCTACATTTCTCTCCCCATTATTGTTGCTTTACTCAGCTGCTCTCTCTGAGTCGCAATCGTCTATAGCTATGATGTGTACTCAAGCCTACTGTCTGAAGAGGGGAGTTCATCACATCTTACTACAGGCTCTTAACTCTTCAAGAAATTGTTTCACATTTACTTGTCGTGTTTCTTTCCTGAGCATATAGTTTTTACTTTTACTTTCTCAGGTAGTGGCAGTAACAGACTCAGCACACATAGTAACATTAGCTACAGCAGTGGAACTGAGCCTGAGTTTGAGGTAAGGCCAAATTGTTCTTCAAACCCCAGTTCACACAACACGCTTTTGGTATATTTCTGTTTTTGTGAATACATGGCTTAGTCAACTAAGCTAAATAGCTTATCCTTATTCCTACATGTAGTTGCTGAGAGACATTAAATCCAATTGAGTCAAATCACCGCAAAAAGCATTACATTATAAACACCTTTGTAATTGATCTAAAGCATCTTGATTTTTATAAATCATACTTAGGAAAGCACCATGTACAGTCATGGACAAAAGTTTTGAGAATGACACAAATATACATTTTCACAAACTCTACTGCCTCAGTTTGTATGATGGCAATTTGCATATACTCCAGAATGTTATGAAGAGTGATCAGATGAATTGCAATTAATTGCAAAGTCCCTCTTTGCCATGCAAATGAACTAAATCCCAAAAAAACATTTCCACTGCATTTCAGCCCTGCCATAAAAGGACCAGCTGACATCATATCAGTGAGAGAGATCACTCTGTCATGCTGATTGAGTTCAAATAAGACTGGAAGCTTCAAAAGGAGGGTGGTGCTTGAAATCATTGTTCTTCCTCTGTCAACCATGGTTACCTGCAAGGACACACGTGCCATCATCATTGATTTGCACAAAAAGGGTTTCACAGGCAAGGATATTGCTGCCAGTATCTAAATCAACCATTTATCGGATCATCAAGAACTTCAAGGAGAGTGGATCAATTGTTGTGAAGAAGGTTTCAGGGCGCCCAAGAAAGTCCAGTAAGCACCAGGACCGTCTCCTGAAGTTGATTCAGCTGCGGGATTGGGGCAACACCAGTACAGAGCTTGCTCAGGAATGGCAGCAGGCAGGTGTGATTGTATCTGCACACACAGTGAGGCGAAGACTTTTGGAGGATGGCCTGGTGTCAAGAAGGCCAGTAAAGAAGCCACTTCTCTGCAGGAAAAACATCAGGGACAGACTGATATTCTGCAAAAGGTACAGGGATTGGCCTGCTGAGGACTGGGGTAAAGTAATTTTCTCTGATGAATCCCCTTTCCGATTGTTTGGGGCATCCAGAAAAAAGCTTGTCCGGAGAAGACAAGGTGAGCGCTAACATCAGTCCTGTGTCATGCCAACAGTAAAGCATACTGAGACCATTCATATGTGGTGTTGCTTCTCAGTCAAGGGAGTGGGCTCACTCACAATTTTGCCTAAGAACACAGCCATGAATATAGAACGGTACCTACACATCCTCCGAGAGCAACTTCTCCCAACCATCCAGGAACAGTTTGGTTATGAACAATGCCTTTTCCAGCATGATGGAGCACCTTGCCATAAGACAAAAGTGATAACTAAGTGGCTCGGGGAAGAAAACATCATTATTTTGGGTCCATGGCCAGGAAACTCCCCAGACCTTAATCCCATTGAGAATTTGTGGTCAATCCTCAAGATGCGGGTGGACAAACAAAAACACACAAATTCTGACAAACTCCAAGCATTGATTATGCACGAATGGGCTGCCATCAGTCAGGATGTGGCCCAGAAGTTAGTTGACAGCATGCCAGGGCAGATTGCAGAGATCTTGAAAAAGAAGGGTCAACACTGCAAATATTGACTCTTTGCATCAACTTCATGTAATTGTCAATAAAAGCCTTTGACACTTATGAAATGCTTGTAATTATACTTCAGTATTCCATAGTAACATCTGACAAAAATATCTAAAGACACTGAAGCAGCAAACTTTGCGAAAATTTATATTTGTGTCATTCTCAAAACTTTTGGCCAAGACTGTAGTTATTTACAATGTAATCTTGTCAATGTATTTACAATGTTCTCTGTCAATGGCGCTTTTGTCGATAACCTGATTATTAATTATGCTGTATATTGATTTGATCCATGGAAAGGACACAGTTGACCTCCTCCCTCTTCCTCCACGACCCCCAAGGATTGCTGAGTCCACGCCTCTACTTCCTCCCCCCAGAATCCCTCCACGACTCCCAGACCGGTAAGCCCAGTCTCTGGATAAGAGAGGCCCTTTCATACGTGTCAGGATAACAGAAACTTGATGTAACTTTATTACAGAATGTAATTGCATGTAATGCAACATGGAATTACAGAAAGGCAACATTGCAGGAGTTAAAAATAGAATCAGTAATATTTTACCTTTATTTAACTAGACAAGTCAATTAAAAACAAATTCTTATTTACAATGACAGGCTAGGAAAAGTGGGTTAACTGCCTTGTTCAGGAGCAGAACGACAGATTTGTATCTTGTCAGCTCAGTGATTCGATCTAGCAACCTTTCGGTTATTGGCCCAACACTCTAACCACTAGGCTACCTGCACACCATCATCACAAACAGCAGACTTGCCCTCTGGCTCACAGAAATCAACAACAAAATGTAACTTAAATGTATGTCAACTTATGATGCTTTTCCGATTAGACTTTCCCCCACACTAGTGGGCTGACAGTGTTTTATGTTCATGTAAGCTTTAGTGTTATTGTGTTTCCATCTAGAATGTGACATTCAAGACTGTTGTGAGAAGGTGTTAAAGTTCACAGCTAGCCATTGTTATGTAAATACCAGCTGAAAAGTACCCAAGGCCTTGCCTTGGCTCCAAGTTAGAGCAGTTCCGCCAGAGCCATGGCCCAGTGAGACAACAAGAAGCCTGAGCCGGAGTAAAACACTGAGGTAGACGGAAATTCACCATCATAGTACCACAGCAATGTGAGTATTATGACAGTATAGAATCACAAATGGTCTAATATTGCAGTATAACAACCAATGTTACAATATTACAAGGTGATTTATTAATGCTGTAGTCTAGATAGCAGCTCAATAAAGAGTCATATGAAAACCAGTAGTTTATTTGAGGATATTACACATTGAAAAGACAAGCCAACTTGAGAAACAGATCAGTGCGCATTACACAGTGGTAAAAGTGAGATGACGATATGATAAAGAGGAAATACTCGCTGACTGATGACTGCACTGTCAGAGAGGAAACCTGAAGTTTGAAGATAGGCTATATTCATGTAAACTTTTTCTTTATTTTCTAAAATGAGAACTTGTCACAAGGTAGAGAGTTGGATATACACTGAGTATACCAAACACGAGGAATACCTTCCTGATATTAGCTCCACATCCTTTCTGTGGTGGACCATTCTTGGTACACACAGGAAACGGTTGAGCATGACAAATCCAGCAGCATTGCAGTTGTTGACGTAAACCGGTGGGCCTGGCACCTACTACCATACCCTGTTGAAAGGCACTTCTATGTTTTGTCTTGCCCATTCACCCTCTGAATGGCACACATACATAATCCATGTCTCAACTGTCTCAAGGCTTAAAAATCCTTGTTTAACCTGTCTACTTCCCTTCATCTACATTGATTTGAAGTGGATTTAATATCTACATTGATTTGAAGTGGATTTAATAAGAGACAACAATAAGGCATCATAACTTCACCTGGTCAGTCTCTATAATGGAAAGAGCAGATGTTTCGTACACTCGGTGTATATTGAGTTAGAGTTTAACATCAAAAGGCTTTTACCACATCTTGCTGTATATTAGGCTACTCATAGAAAGCTTTTATTGTCTAGTTTTATGTTCCCTGTATTCATATGAACATTTGCTTCATAAGGCCTTGGTCCATGGTCTCATGTCAGATTCCGTCACTCCTCCGTAAAGCTCGTCCCTCAGCCGATCTGTCTTGTAGGACATGGAACTCAAATTCAAACCGCCATTCAAAAAATGAAAACAGTACAAAATGTAACAATATCACTGTGCCCTCATATGACTCTCCATGAAATAGGCCGAATAACTAAGAATAATCCTAGAGTATTTAAATTGAAGTAAATGTGACTAAATGACTCACTGAAAATGTTCCAAGTATAATATGCTATACTTATAAATATTATTTACATATAAATAAAACAATTATCCAAAATGTGACCAGAGGACAATATTCAGAAAATAGTTCAAAACCCACACAAATAGGCTATTTGACAACGATTCTTACTTCTGTAACAATGTGAAAAATGTAAACAACTATTCAGAGACTATTTCAAAATGTAGGTAAACTCTCAATAAGATTAGGTACAGAACAGGCCTGACACAAAATGTAGAAAGAGTAGCCTACTTTGACAACAATTCAGTGGATGCAACAAGTAATAGATCGAGACAGATAAAGAGAGTGTAACGTCCTGACCAGAGTTCTTATGTGTTTTGCTTGTTTAGTGTTGGTCAGGACGTGAGCTGGGTGGGAATTCTATGTTGTGTGTCTAGTTCGTCTGTTTCTGTTTTCAGCCTAATATGGTTCTCAATCAGAGACAGCTGTCAATCGTTGTCCCTGATTGAGAATCATATACAGGTGGCTTGTTTTGTGTTGGGGATTGTGGGTGGTTGTTTCCTGTGTCAGTGTTTGTGCCACACAGGACTGTGACGGTTAGTTTGTTTGTTATTTTGTATCGTGTCTATGTCTAACGTTAGTAGCTTGTGTATTGCACTTTCGTTTGTAGCTTCACGGTCGTTTGATGTTTTGTATTAGTTTGTCAGTATCTTGTCTTTGTGTTTATTAAATTCATGGAAAATTACCACGCTGCACATTGGTCCTCTGATCCTTCTCTCATATTCAAATTCATAAATTCATATTTCACACTGTCACTTTAGTGTTTGCATTTAGCCTACAACATGTCATGGAACTTCTGGAAGCATGGCCCCATCCTTAAAAGTGGCACAGAACACGTAGCGCACCCAAAGGAGGTTTCTAAACATCTCCCACTCCTTGCCCTGCATCCATTTGGGATGCACAACACACAACCTCTCTTGCAACCTTCAAACTTTACCTGCTTTCAAATGAGTGACAACTCGGTCCACATGCCCTGGTGCCACACTCTTAGCTCCCCTCTTCCTGCCACTGTAGCCATATCCCAAAGTGAATGCCCAAGCTGCCTTTTTAACGCCTTCATGAACCAGCGCCTGCGGTTTCTGGGAAGGGGCCTTGCAGGGTCCACCACACAATGTACGCATTTATGATGGAAATGTTGAGCATCCCCCAAACACATACTTCCACCATTGTGCACCCAACATTGTAATAGCTCAATAGCTCCTCAAGCTCTGGAACAGACATACAGTTGAAGTCGGAAGTTAACATACACCTTAACCAAATATATTTAAACTCAGTTTTTCACAATTCCTGACATTTAATCCTAGTAAAAATTCCCTGTCTTAGGTCAGTTAGGATCACCACTTTATTTTAAGAATGTGAAATGTCAGAATAATAGTAGAGAGAATGATTTATTTCAGCTCTTATTTCTTTCATCACATTCCCAGTGGGTCAGAAGTTTATAGACACTCAATTAGTATTTGATAGCATTGCCTTTAATTGTTTAACTTGGGTCAAACGTTTCGGGTAACCTTCCACAAGCTTCCCACAATAAGTTGGATGAATTTTGGTCCATTCCTCCTGACAGAGCTGGTGTAACTGAGACAGGTTTGTAGGTCTCCTTCCTCGCACACACTTTTTCAGTTCTGCCCACAAATTTTCTATGGGATTGAGGTCAGGGCTTTGTGATGGCCACTCCAATACCTTGACTTTGTTGTCCTTAAGCCATTTTGCCACAACTTTGTAAGTATGCTTGGGGTCATTGCGACCAAGCTTTAACTTCCTGACTGATGTCTTGAGATGTTGCTTCAATATATCCACATAATTTTCCACCCTCATGACGCCATCTATTTTGTGAAGTGCACCAGTCCCTCCTGCAGCAAAGCACCCCCACAACAGGATGCTGCCACCCCCGTGCTTCACGGTTGGGATGGTATTCTTCGGCTTGCAGGCCTCCCCCTTTTTCCTCCAAACATAACGATGGTCATTATGGTCAAACAGTTCTGTTTTTGTTTCATCAGACCAGTGGACATTTCTCCAAATAGTACGATCTTTGTCCCCATGTGCAGATGCAAACCGTAGTCTGGCTTTTTTATGGCGGTTTTGGAGCAGTGGCTTCTTCCTTGCTGAGCGGCCTTTCAGGTTATGTCGATATAGGACGCGTTTTACTGTGGATATAGATATTTTGTGCGTGTTTCCTGCAGCATCTTCACAAGGTCCTTTGCTGTTGTTCTGGGATTGATTTGCACTTTTCACACCAAAGTACGTTCATCTCTAGGAGACAGAACGTGTCTCCTTCTTGAGCAGTATGACTGCTGCATGGTCCCATGGTGTTTATACTTGTGTACTATTGTTTGTACAGATGAATGTAGTACCTTCCGGCGTTTGGAAATTGCTCCCAAGGATGACCCAGACTTGTGGAGGTCTACATTTTTTTCTGATGTCTTGGCTGATTTCTTTTGATTTTGATGTCAAGCAAAGAGGCACTGAGTTTGAAGGTAGGCCTTGAAATACATCCACAGGTACACCTCCAATTGACTCAAAATTATGTCAATTAGCCTATCAGAAGCTTCTTAAGCCATGACATAATTTTTGGGAATTTTCCAAGCTGTTTAAAGGCAGTCAACTTAGTGTATGTAAACTTCTGACCCACTGGAATTGTGATACAGTGAATTATAAGTGAAATAATCTGTCTGTAAACCATTTTTGGAAAAATGACTTGTGTCATGCACAAAGTAGATGTCCTAACCGACTTGCCAAAACTATAGTTTTTAACAACACATTTGTGGAGTAGTTGAAAAACAAGTTTTAATGACTCCAACCTAAGTGTATGTAAACTTCTGACTTCAACTGTAAGTTCCTACCACTTTTAAAAACAACTCCAAAACCCCTGCCACTGTCACTTTAGGCCCAGGCTGTGTGGTACAAGGATGAATGGTGGGACGTAGACGCCCCTCTCGGGTGTGCTCTCCCTCTTCCCCTCCGCTCTCTCTGCTTCCTAATCTCCCTCTGCTTCTTCCTCTCCCTCTTCACTCTCCTCTTTCTCTCTACCTCCAGGCCCCTCTCCCTCCACTCTCCTCTCTGTCCTCTTCACTCTCCTTTTCCTCTCTCCCACTCCACATCTCTATCCCTCCAATCATCTCTAACTCCTCTTCCTCCCTGCCTTTTGCTGCTGAGCCCTGACTCTCCACATCACTTCCCTCACTTTCACTGACCTAGCGGAGCAGAGTAACAGAGGAAAAGGAGAAGAGCAACAAATAGAATACAACTGTAGTCAGGAACATCAACTTTCTCTCTCCCTCACACTGTCTCTCTTCCTTCCTCTTTATTTTTCTCAACCATACACATACTCTCTTCCTAATAAGGGGTTTCCATAATAAATTGTGTGATAGAGTTACACGCCTCCCATTCCACACACAGACACACTCTCTCTCTCTCCTCCAATCAACTCTTGCTTTCTTGCCAGACATACTAACTACAGAGTTCGTCAATGTTATCTGATTAGTTGCGAAACTGGGACAGTTTCCAAAGTAATTGCATCGGTAGAAACAGGACAAAACAAGCTACATGTTAGCTGGCTATGTAAACAAATATCCAACTAATCTAACGCGACAGGTAAGCTGTCAAATAATAGGAAAACGAGACAATGTATAGCCTATGAAGATCTGCACCTAGCAAACATGATAAACCATAACCTAAGCCCAACATATAAACACAAATTACTCTAGACTTTATTTCGGTGGCAAATTAGCTGGTTGTCTGTATGGCCAGCTAGTGAAAGTGACTGAGGTTGACACACCCAATTTTACCGCTACAAATAACTTTTCTTGCCTGACAGACTTATTAAATTACCTTGAAGTTGTAGACATGCAGACCCACATATAAGAGGATCTGACTTCAAAAACCAGTCCGTAGATCAGCATGTTTCTCCGTGATCGTATTGTTGAGTCAACTGAGCACAATCAGCAGCTGACTCTGGAGGCTACCGCAATGACTCGTGGCAGAAGAACAACTACTTCATAAAAACTCATAATGTGTAAGCTTTGGCATAACTAGCTACAATAGTAGCTTGCTAGCTATCTTTTGTTGGAATATTCAACATTGTCTGTGCAGCGCTAAGTAGGAAGCTGGTTGGTTAGCAGCATCCTTTCTGTCAAAGATGATTTAATTGACTGGCTCCGTTTACGCATTAGCAAGCTAATGTTAAAGGACAAATTTATGTTAGCTTTCATGCCATAGTCAAACTTCAGAAATATTGCTAATTTAAGCAAAATAACCCTTAGCTAGGGGCGACTTCAAGACTTCCTCACCAAAAAAAGCATCAATATTATTGACATTTATTGTTTTAGCCAGATTAATTCAGACAGTTTTGCGGCAGAAATTGGCTTCAGCAGATGACGTCGCCTAGGCAATATTTTTGAATGTTAGACAGATGATAGTCCCAGTCGGTATTAGATAGAATGTCGTGGTCCCGCCTGTCTGTGGGGGAAAAAAAACCTGTGTTTACCTAGGATACCACATTGTCTCACAGCAAAAAGTTGTCCTTTTTCAAATGCAATTGTATTTTTGTCTGTTTGTTTTAGTCCATTACAAAACAACATTTAATAAAGTACATGATTTAAGATTACTTTTCAGCATTACCTGCTCCTGAGCGTTCTCACTACTTAGTAAAACGTAATATTGTAGGGCTTCCCTCATGCCCCTTTTCATGACACCTTGACGGTGCTAGCAACCACGTGAGTGAGTGAGCGCTAGCTAGCCGACCAGAACATTAAGCTAGCCAAGACCAACAGCACAAACAAATGGACTATACAGTACCAGTCAGAAATTTGGACACACCTACTTATTCCAGGGTTTTTCTTTATTTCTACAATTTTCTACATTGTAGAATAATAGTGAAGACATCAAACTATGAAATAACACATATGGAATCATGTAGTAACACAAAAAAGTGTTAAACAAATCAAAATATATTTTATATTTGAAATTCTTCAAAGTAGCCACCCTTTGCCTTGATGACAGATTTGCACACTCTTGGCATTCTCTTAATCAGATTCATACTGATGGTGATGGTGTTGATGTGAGCCATGACCAGCCTTTCAAAGCACTTCATGGCTACAGACGTGAGTGCTACGGGTCGGTCGTCATTTAGGCAGGTTACCTTAGTGTTCTTGGGCACAGGCACTATGGTGCTTAAAACATGTTGGTATTACAGACTCGGACAGGGAGAGGTTGAAAATGTCAGTGAAGACACTTGCTAGTTGGTCAGTTCATGCTCGCAGTGCATGTCCTGGTAATCTGTCTGGCCCTGTGGCCTTGTGAATGTTGACCTGTCTAAAGGTCTTACTCACATTGGCTGCAGAGAGCGTGATCATACAGTCTTCCGGGACAGTTGGTGCTCTCATGCATGTTTCAGTGTTATTTGCCTCGAAGCGAGCATAGAAGTAGTTTAGCTCGTCCTGTATGATCGTGTCACTGGGCAGCTCTCGGCTGTGCTTCCCTTAGTAGTCTGTAATGGTTTGCAGGCCCTGCCACATCCGGCGAGCATCGGAGCCGGTGTAGTACGACTCGATCTTAGTCCTGTATTGACGCTTGCCTGTTTGATGGTTCTTCGGAGTGTATAGCGGAATTTGTTATAATCTTCCGGGTTAGAGTCCCGCTCCTTGAAAGCGGCAGCTCTAGCCTTTAGCTCAGTGCGGATGCTGCCTGTAATCCATGGCTTCTGGTTGGGGTATGTACGTACGGTCACTGTGGGGGGGACGTCATCGATGTACTTACTGATGAAGCCAATGACAGATGTGGTGTACTCCTCAACGCCATTGGAGGAATCCCGGAACATATTCCAGTCTGTGCTAGCAAAACAGTCCTGTAGCTTAGTATCGGCTTCATCTGACCACTTTTTTATTGATCTAGTCACTGATGCTTCCTGCTTTAGTTTTTGCTTGTAAGCAGGAATTAGAGGGATGGAATTATGGTCAGATTTGCCAAATGGAGGGCGAGGGAGAGCTTTGTATGCATCTCTGTGTGTTGAGTATAGGTGGTCCAGAGTTCTTTTCCATCTGGTTGCAATTTAACATGCTGATAGAAATTTGGTAAAACTGATTTAAGTTTCCCTGTATTAAAGTCCCCGCCTACTAGGAGCGCCGCCTCTGGGTGAGCGTTTTCTAGTTTGCTTATGGCGGTATACAGCTCATTCAATGCTATCTTAGTGCCAGCCTCTGACTATGGTGGTCTAGTGGAATGCCTTATTATCACCTGAATATCGACTCGGAGTAGCAGAACTACTTTCGAGCTATCCCATTATCCTTTGCGATATACGAGACAAATCAGTGCAGGCGGAATTGAAGTGCTATCTGACGTAAGACAATGGCCTTAGTCATAATGCAGTTTGAATGTCTATGAGCAGTTATTAGCGCCCAATTTCTCCATTGTAATGCATTTCTCATAAGGAGTTAAATATGCATCATGAAGAGGGTATTCATATGCAGTGTTGCCATTTATTCTTCTTACTTGTAATGAAACTGGTCTGGGTATATTTCTGTTGATAGTTCTGTGAATTTTGCATCTCAAACTAAATAATTTTGGTAATCCGAGTTGATGTGCATTTTAAACTGCCAACCACAAAACCAACCCGACCCTAATGATTGCCAAAAAACTGCTCTCGTGGGTCTTTAGTCTTTAGCCTAGATGTAAGTCTAATATATGTTGAAATGTAAAAAAAAAAAAAAGAACATATCCAGTTACTGCGGCTGACATTATGACTGTTTTCGTTCTACAGAATGACACCTCTACAACACCTTGACTCTTTTAATAATTCCCCTGAGACACACACTCATTTGAGATGACTGAAAATACTGTGTGACTCACACGAATACACTCTGCAGTGCTTAATCTCTGTTTAATTTGTCATGCCAAGTGTAACAACCATGTTGTTATCTGTTATACATTTTAGGGCTTCAGAGAGTTTGTTGCAGGAGCGTTACACATCATGCCCCACTCGAGCACTTCCTAAAAGACCAACTCAGAGGACCACCTTTCCCCCTCCCATACCCCGGAGAACACGGTGACGCACATCTCTGCTGTATCATTTTGAATGTCTGCCCTCCAAAATGTATATCAATGTCTAATCAGGCAGTACTATTTATTCTGTTTTTTTGGGGGGGGGGGGGGGGGGGGGTGGGTGGGTGGGTGTGGCATAAAAGACTGTAAAAACGCCAGCAAATAATTTGCAATCAGTTGATTTTTATTTTGAAACACTGTTCCAAAGTATTCCCATGCATAATAGAGAGATATACAGTATGTGATCGTATAAACATGTAAGCAGGGTTTGAATGTTTAGTCAATTATTATATCTGTTTGGGCTTCTTGTGGTCAATTTGCAGTCTATAAATGATGTGTAACTATGTTCCGGCCCTCTGCTCAATAAATCTAGTTGATGATCGCTGATTTATATGAACATCAGAACACATGAAGGTTTGAGTGTGTAGAACAGAAGCACATAGAACATGATCATCAAGTCAGTCAATTCAGGAAGTAAACTGAAATTCCAATTTCAATGGGCAATCTTGGATTCAAACAACAAAGCACACCCCGTCACTTTTTAGGTGAACCGCTGAGAGATGGGCCTGTAGAAATGTAATAAAAAAAGGGAAACCATTTTTTAATGACTTCTCAATAAAATTAAAATAAGCTATTCATTTCAAAAGTTTTTATTTGTTTAGAATTTTAGATTTCAATCATTTTCAGAATTGACTGACTTGAATTCTAACTGACCC
This sequence comes from Salvelinus fontinalis, assembly GCF_029448725.1. Lineage (NCBI taxonomy): Eukaryota > Metazoa > Chordata > Actinopteri > Salmoniformes > Salmonidae > Salvelinus > Salvelinus fontinalis. The sequence continues at coordinate 34,127,250 of NC_074665.1, forward strand.
CAACCCTACCATAGACCCATTGATACTGTACATGGATCTTGTAATAACTGCATGCGTTAGAATTGTAAAGGGTTTTCAACAAAGTGATCAAATAAAGATTGTGTTTGTTTATCAAGCTTGTGCATGCGTACTACTGTATTATACAACCGATCACACAATGAAGTTTGATTTTACAAATGCAAAGTTTAAACATTCATGTAATCTGTTTAAAAATAAATATGTTGAGTTCAGTGGCAATTTTAGCATGTAAATCTTGGTGTGTCTTTTTTTTAGATGCATGCCAGGTAACCCACAACCCAACACTAAAAACTACATTAATTGCACTATAACGGTGACAAACGGTGCCCACATACTGTTAGGGCCTACATAAAGCTGTCCCAACAGCAGAGTCTCAACAGCAGTCTCAACACCTTACCACTGCTACACCTGGCTATCAGCGGAGCCTTGTCTGGCAGCGAAACAGTTCCTTCAGCCTCATTTACTGCCTTTTAAAAAAACATAGCCGGCATGGCTGACTTGCAAACAAATGTGGTTTCTACTGACAATTGAGATGTACAAACTATGGCATAAGGGAACGACGAGTGGATAAGAGGCAATCCGTAATTTCGATTAAGACCTTAATGAGCGAGGTAGGATGGAAGTAGTCAATATAACTATTTGTTCAATAAAATGGGCATATAAGCAGACAATATTCAATGATTACATTTCTCTTAAACAGGCTATAGGCTACATGTGCACCATCAAGTCAGAACAGTAGGCGAAATTAGGAGGGGAAACGGGACCTAATTGTTAGGGTGAGGAACATGGGCTACTAACAGCTTATTACACAACATACACATAGTATTACTTTCTTAGCTACAGTATACATATCTCCCTGGCATATTACATCATTTATGCAGCAGCATACAATACATTTTTGGACTCACCTTGTTGTGCTGTGCTCACTTGAACAGGAAGCTGGTGCTGCGGTCCTTCGTGGGCAAATTTTGTCATCAAACTTGGTCATCAAAGTCTGGCATTCTCTGGATTTATGGTGCTTTCAAGACAACTGGGAACTCGGGAAAAAACAAGGTTGAATCATGATGACCTCAGGGATCTTCAGGTCGGAGCTCTAACAAGAGGTTCCAAACTTGCAATTCCGATTTGGATGACCGTTCAAAACATGTTTTCCCAATCGGAGCTAGTTTTTTTTCAGAGTTCCCAGTTGTCTTGAACTCACTGAAATCAGATTTCCAATTCTGAGTTTCCAGTTGTTTTGAGCGCGGCAGAAGTCATGCTGGATTGACACCATGGCCAATGTTGAATGTTTATCCTTTTAAGCTTGAGACCATTAAACCCAAACTTTGGACCACACACCCATTCCACTGAATAGCAGGCTAGTGATTGCCCTGCAATGCTTGCAGTTAGCCACTGATTCCTTCCAAACCACTCATTGTTGAATTTGCAATTTCCAAGTTGTTGCGTAATGTTTACGTCCAATTGCCGATGAGCACCGGTACGTTTTATCTATATTTTCTCTTTATTTATCTTCACATGACAAAGATTAAAAAGGATTTTCCAGTAGATTGTCAACGTGATTCATGATGATGACTGCTAGCTTGCTAGCAAAGATTTTGAAAATATGACGTTAACATGATGAGTCCAATCAAAGCTGCTGTAGATATAACTTAATTTGACTTCCTTTTATCTGTGGCCAATGACCTTGAGCCTTCTTGGATAGGCACTTCTAATGTAACTTTATGGCAGCATCCAAGGGGCTTGAATGTTCGAGCTCTACCCTTAGATTTGGCGGTGACGTAGTGTCCTCATGAGTGACAGAACACTAAGCCAATCACGACGCAACTAGAGACCATTACCAACCCCTACGCTTAGTATTTTCCGATGGCTGCCCCACCACCACAGAAAGCACTGAGCTAGGCTGTAACATCTGCATTTTGGAGCTGCCTTACTCATGAAAGCAAAAAAGAGACCATGTTTGTTTGCGGCTTTATTATTATTATTATTTGTATCTAGAAAGGCCCAGCATGACGGGTCGCTACTGGTTGCGTTAATGTTTGGTGTGCACTGCAAGACATGGACATGAACATTAATTTCCTAGACAAGCATTTTACACTGCACACTGTACATACTGTATGGTACAATATCAGCCACTTGGTGGCGCTCTGTACATGAGATACTTGTCTGGTGATGTTTGTTTTGTTCGGTGATGTTTGGCATGCTAGGCATTATTTCAAAACAGTTATTTACTTCTATATTTTATAATATATACACAATGAAATATCATGTGTTTATTGTCTGTTGCTTTGATGTTTAGTGTCATTGTCAACCTGCACAGCACAACACATTATTGTTCGCTTACATTTGAGTGTATTTCATACTGCAAGTACCATATGTAGCTTCACTGACAAGCCCAAGACAGATCCAATAGGCTACTCTTATGGTGTATTAATTTCTAACATTTGCACCTGTTGCTGAGTCACTATGCACAGTGGTCAGAAATACAATTGAAAAAAACACTAACTTCACCAAACCTCATACGCTGTAATTAATCAAATGCATAAATTTAATCTTACATGAATTTCATATTTGACAATAATGTATTTAATTAAATGACCCATCAACATTCTAAGGATCATAAATGTGTAAGAAACCTGTAATGTAAGAGTTTTGAAGATATCCCATTATATGACAATGAGTCCTGAAACCACCTCCCTCCCTTGCCTGTCCTCAAGGAGGGAAATACGCATGTAGCCTATGAGCGAGTGAGGTACAATGCGTTGTCGGGGTGATTGGTGGGTGCTGTGTAGCTCACTGTCCTGACTGTACATTGTAGCACAGACCTCTTTGCCGTGTGTGGGAGCGATATTGATAAACAACACTGGATTGCAACAAAGGTAAACGTTTTCCATTTTATTGTCTCTATCTCAAATGCTTTATTTGCACGTCAGATACTGTAAATAGCCTACAAAAGCCAATTTGCATCATGCTCATGTTGTATAATTTCGCCCCCTTGGTAACAAATGCCCTGACAAATTTGTGTTTGATTCTGTGCGCCGAGGGACTTGCGGTAATGTCTCGAGTGTTTGATTGTAATTCTAAAATTAGCCTATTACCTACATTGGTGGGCTTTTATTGTATTCCAAGTGGGACCAACATGGCCTGGGACTTAGTCTTCAGACGGCAGTACAGTCGTTGTGTTGAAGCTATACTGCAGTAAAGACACATCCATTTGATATCTGCAACCATACACACGACCGCTGCTCATCCTTGTGTCGCACTAGACTAGACACTAGTCTATAGCTTTGTAAAATGAAGTATCCCAAATCATGGAACGAAATAATGTAACGTTTATTATTGTCATGGAACGCTCTTTGCATGTTTTATCTGGTTACAAAAGACAATAGTCTACTATTGGCCTACTGCACATTGAACAACATCACTTGAACTCTTTCTTAGTTTACTCTTAATTGGTTCAGAATATTGTACCTGTTTTCATTAGAGCAGAAACAACAGATGGCAACATAGTATGTAGGTAAATACATGAATAACATCAGTGGTATGTATGGGCATAATGCAATGCATATTATGCGGCACTGATAGGTAACCGCATTTAACTTGATTTGTGGCTACTGTACAAAAGGTACCGTACAGTATAATGACATGTGGGTGGATGGATGGTTGTCTATTTACAAACTAGCATTCATCTCAAAATGTGAGTGTGAATAGGCTGTGAGCGAAGGGAAAAATGAGTCCGAGCTCTGAAATTCCCATTCTTATTATAATCTCTTGCGTGCCCAATGTCCATTCCAGTACATTGCATTCCACTGTAAACTATATGCCTACCTGGTTCTCTCTGTAATTAGTCTGTATGTGTAAAAATGACACAATGAATTAGATACTGCTGTCTCAACCTTCTGTACTGTGCTCTGCAGTTGGAAGCAAATATGATTACTGCATAACCAACCCACTGTATGAGCTAAATAAGAAACAACCTCTGGACAAATGCTATGGATTATGCTGTTATTGATTGTCTGCACAAACCCTCATGTCACATATAGACATGAAAGCAACTGAATGATCCATAGGGACTGAATGTACAATAGTAATGACACACTGAATGGTTACCTCCATGTTCAGACAGTTGTTTGACAAATCGACCTCGGGGCTGGTTTCCTGATTAAGTGCATGTGACCTGAATGTAATTTATAGATTGGCAGGTAAGGGTGCTCTCGAGAGGCTAGATGTTCTTTACCATTCAGCCATTAGATTTGCCACCAATCCACGATAATTGAGAATTTCAATAAGCATTTCTCTACGGCTGGCCATGCTTTCCATCTGGCTACCCCAACCCTGGCCAACAGCTCTGCACCCCCCGCAGCAACTGGCCCAAGCCCCCCCCCCGCTTCTCCTTCACCCAAATCCAGACAGCTGATGTTCTGAAAGAGCTGCAAAATCTGGATCCCTATAATCAGCTGGGCTAAACAATCTGGACCCTCTCTTCCTAAAATTATCCGCCACCAAGTCTTCGAAAGCCAAATGAACAAACAGATCAACGACCATGTAGAATCCCACTATACCTTCTCCGCTATGCAATCTGGTTTCCAAGCTGGTCACGGGTGCACTTCAGCCACGCTCTCGGTCCTAAACGATATCATAAGGTCATCTATAAGTCTTTGCTAGGTAAAGCTCTGCCTTATCTCAGCTCACTGGTCACTATAGCAACACCCACCCATAGCACTCGCTCCAGCAGGTATACTTCACTGGTCATCCCCAAAGCCAACATCTTCTTTGGCTGCCTTTCCTTCCAGTTCTCTGCTGCCTATGACTGGAACGAATTGCAAAAATCACTGAAGTTGGAGAATTATCATCTCCCTCACTAACTTTAAGCATCAGCTGTCAGAGCAGCTTACCGATCGCTGCAGCTGTACGTAGCCTATCTGTAAATAGCCCATTCAACCAACTACCTACCTTATCCCCATAGTTGTTTTTGTTTTTCTGCTCTTTTGCACACCTGTATTTCTACTTGCACATCCTCATCTGCACATATATCACACCAGTGTAAATTGCTCAATTGTAATTACTTCACCACTATTGGCCTATTTATTGCCTTACCTCCTTACTTCATTTGCACACACTGTATACAGATTTTTGTATTGTGTTATTGATTGTACGTTTGTTTATCCCGTGTGTAACTCTGTGTTGTTGTTTTTGTCACACTGCTTTGCTTTATCTTGGTCAGGTCGCAGTTGTAAATGAGAACTTGTTCTCAACTGGCCTACCTGGTTAAATAAAGGTGAAATTTAAAATTTTAAAATGCCCCTATAGGACACATCACTGCACTCTATACTCCTCTGTAAACTGGTCATCTCTGTATGTATACCTGTCACAAGACCCATTGGTTGATGCTTATTTATAAAACCCTCTTAGGCCTCACACCCCTCTATCTGAGATATCTACTGCAGCCCTCATCCTCCACATACAACACCCGTTCTGCCGGTCACATTCTGTTTAAGGTCCCCAAAGCAAACACATCCCTGGGTCGCTCGTCTTTTCAGTTCGCTGCAGCTAGCACCTGGAACAAGCTGCAACAAACACTCAAAATTGACAGTTTTATCTCTCCATTCAAAGACTCAATCATGGACACTCTTACTGACAGTTGTGGCTGCTTTGCGTGGTGTATTGTTGTCTCTACCTTCTTGCCCTTTGTGCTGTTGTCTGTGCCCAATAATGTTTGTACCATGTTTTGTGCTGCTACCATGTTGTACTGCTGCCATGTTGTGTTGCTACCATGTTGTTGTCATGTTGTGTTGCTACCATGCTGTGGTGTCATGTGTTGTTGTCTTAGGTCTCTCTTTATGTAGTGTTGTCTCTCTTGTTGTCATGTATGTTTTGTCCTATATTTTAATTTTATTTTCAATCCAAGCCCCCGTCCCCGCATGAGGCCTTTTGCCTTTTAGTAGGCCGTCACTGTAAATAAGAATTTGTTCTTAACTGACTTGCCTTCTAAAATAAAGGTTTTAAAAAAAACTTCCACATAAACAGGGTTGCCAGGTCTAGCTAAAATTTCTATAATAATGGCCACTCAAAACCTGCCCTGAAAATATACCCACATTTTTTCCCACTTTTCCACATCAAGAGAAGAGTTGCCAAATGTATACAATAAGCTAACGATGTTAGAAGCAAAGTTCGTTTTTCATCAAAATGATTATTATTGCGAACTATTACATGATGTAATAAACACATTTGAATATGTTGCAAGAGAAAATATAATTTGCCCTTATTAAACTCGCCAGATCATTTTCTTTCAATAGATGTTGATTTAACTCGTCTGACTACTATGATTAAGCAATAAGGCATGAGGGGATATGGTATATAGCCTAAGGGCTGTTTTTAAGCATTACACAACGCAGAGTGTCAACCCTGGGGTGCCTTAATGCTATTATAAACTGGTTACCAACATAATTAGAACAGTAAAAAGTATTTTTTTGTCATACCCATGGTATACGGTCTTATTGTATACATCTGCTTTCAGCCAATCAGCGTTCAGGGCTCAAACCCGGTTTATAATTGTAAATAAATCCCTTTTGCGCATGTGCATAACTATAGATACATCCACCAGGAGATTTTGAGTGATGAAAGTTGGACAGAGGATCTTGAAATCTCTGCGCAAGAAACACTTGGACAAAAAAACGAATGCTAGGCTATTTTCTGGCAATTGTGCTGTTATTATGTGCCAGATGTTAAGACCATTTGCAAGATTTACTTGTCATTTCAGTAGGCATAGGCTACAGAATAAAATCTGGGTTTATGGTTGTAATTCAACTTTGCCATGTCTTGCTTAGATACAGTGCATTCAGAAAGTATTCAGTACCCTTGGCATTTTCCACATTTTGTTACATTACAGCCTTATTCTAAAATGTATTAAATCAATAAAAATCCTCATCAATCTACACACAATACCCCATAAAGACAAAGGGAAAACAGTTTTACTGAAGATCCAGGTAGCCTTTAGCCCCTGATAGGCCTAAATCTTATTTCAGATAGGCTACAGTAGCCTAGCCAAGATGTAGGCAAGATGTAAACAGAGCGATTTAGCAGCTTGCTTAGTTCAAATATACTTAGAAATTTATTCAACATGAATAGCTTAGCAATTTTGAGGTAAGAAGTGCTTGTGTTTTCAAATATCCTGCTGGAATAGGCTACTGAGGATGGGGTCGCAATTTCAATCACTGAATTAAACATTAATAATGTGTATATGAACTGAATATTCTTGTCAACAACAGCCAGTGTTTATCAAAAAATAAAAATGCCTGTAGCCTAATCTGACTGACTGTTACCGTCAATCTAATGCGTGCAACTGATCGGCAATTTAAATAACTAAACACGGCCATTAATAATGGCAGAATAACACAAGGCTAAAACAACAATACACTGGCTATAGGCTATAGACTATTTATTAAATATGTTTGCCCGCTATAGGTAGGCTACACAAGTGGCACAAATGCATTTTCAATGACTCCAGTGATATTGTAATTTCAACATATTTATTGTAGCCTACAATGGCATATACATTTGATGGCCAACAGATGCAAATGTATCATTCTCCACATTTAATGTCAGTGTCATTGAGGACTTTCCCCCATAACAGAAGCACACGACTTCCATTTCAAATGTCCAATCCTGCATAATTACACGTTAATTAGCCTACCTACAACTGGTAAAAAGTTCCCACAGCGTGTGCATGCTGCTCTGTCACGGCTCACTAACATGAATCAGCCAATAGCGGACTGAGCTGCATGCTTCTCTCTCAACACACACACCCCTCCTGCGCTCCCCACATCTCACTCACTCAGCAACAGCCTGAGTTGAAATCTTAAATCAAATCAAACTTTGTTTGCCACATGCGCCGAATACAACAAGGGTACACTTTACCATGAAATGCTTACTTTACAAGCCCTTAACCAACAGTGCAGTTCAAGAAGAAGAAAATATTTACCAAGTAGGCTAAAATAAAAAGTAATAATACAAAGTAATACAATAAGAATAACAATTACGAGGCTATATACAGGGGGCACTGGTACCGAGTCAGTTTGCAGGGGTACAGGCTAGTTGAGGTAATCTGTACATGTAGGTAGGGGCGAAGTGACTATGCATAGGTAACAAACAAACAGCGAGTAGCAGCAGTGTACAAGAGAGGGGGGGGGGGTCAATGTAGATTGTCTGGTGGCTATTTTTATGAATTGTTTAGCAATCTAATGGCTTGGGGGTAGAAGCTGTCGAGGAGCCTTTTGGTCCTAGACTTGGCACTCCGGTACCGCTTGCCGTGTGATAGCAGAGAATACAGTCTATAACTTGAGTGACTGGAGTCTCTGACAATTTTATGGGCTTTCCTCACTGCCTATTATATAGGTCCTGGATGGCAGGAAGCTTGGCCCCAGTGATGTACTGGGCTGTTCGCACAACCCTCTGTAGCGCCTTACGGTCAGGCGGTGATGCAACCAGTCAGGATGCTCTCAATGGTGCAGCTGTAGAACCTTTTGAGGATCTCAGGACCCATGCCAAATCTTTTCAGTCTCCTGAGGGAGAAAAGGTTTTGTCGTGCCCTCTTCACGACTATCTTGGTATGTTTGGACCATGATAGTTCGTTGGTGATGTGGACACCAAGGAACTTGAAACTCTCGACCCGCTCCACTACAGCCCCGTCGATGTTAATGAGGGCCTGTTCAGACCACCTTTTCCTGTAGTCCACGATCAGCTCCTTTGTCTTGCTCACATTGAGGGAGAGGTTGTTGTCCTGGCACCACACTGCCAGTTCTCTGACCTCCTCCCTATTGGCCGTCTCATCGTTGTCGGTGATCAGGCCTACCCCTGTTGTGTCGTCAGCAAACTTATTGATGGTGTTGGAGTCTTGAATGGCCACGCAGTCGTGGGTGAACAGGGAATACAGGAGGGGACTAAGTACACACCCCTGAGGGGCCCCAGTGTTGAGGATCAGCGTGGAAGACGTGTTGTTGCCTACTCTTTCCACCTAGGGGCGTCCCGTCAGGAAGTCCAGGATCCAGTTGGAGAGGGAGGTGTTAATCCCAGAGTCCTTAGCTTAGTGATGAGCTTCGTGGGCACTATGGTGTTGAACGCTGAGCTGGTTTGACAATCTACAGCTGGTGGCCAAATTGACCTGCTGACCAAATGTGATTGGATGGTGGCTCTACAGTTTAAGGTCTCTGACAGGTGATTCATTATTTTGTTACCGGATATAATTACCTGCTCAGCTGGCCATCCTCAGCATCATGGCTAATTTGGCCAGGTTTACCTATGAGAAAAGCTAGCAGCTAACCAATTTAGACCAATGGTTTAACACCATGGTCTAAGCAAAAGTTCACAACATTCTGTTTATTCTAAATAACCGATGGGTCTTTGGGCAAGCCGGTTTCTGCCAGAGACACCAGAAAGGTTTCTGTTTCCATCCCGTGACTGCTTGTTGCTTAGCAACCTTCTCCCTCCCCCTTTTCTCCATCTGCTCCCATTGGCCAAAGTGGATCGTGCTGCTTGAAGCTTTATGCTTTTCAAGGTCGGTGTGCACAAAGAGAAGCCCACCAATGCAAGCGAGTAAACAAGAAAGTGAATAGACAATTTATTGTTTGGCGATTGATTTCTAGTCACCCTCTCGCTGGCTCTGCAAGTGGTGATGGAAAAACAAGGAAAACAAACCATTGGGAAAGGGGGATACCTAGTCACCTGAATGTGTCTACCACATTTAACCCAATCCATCTGAATCCGAGAGGTGCAGGGGCTGCCTTAATCAACATCCACATCTTCGGCACCCGGGGAATAGTGTGTTAACTGCTTTGCTCAGAACGACAGATTTTGACCTTATCAGGTCAGGGATTCGATCCAGACACGTTTTGGTTACTGGCCCGACGCTCTATCCGCTAGGCTACCTGCATTGTTGGTTGTCGTTTTGACAAAAGCATCCAGTTTTGCTATGTGCCCCACACAGCGTCATCCAGGCATGGTAGAATACCCAACAAAAATGTTAAAGGCAAGCATGTGTATGTAGTGTGCTGTAGTGATAAAGCTGAGTGCCTGCTTATCCAAATAAATAAAGTTGTCATTCTTGGAGCTGCCAGTTAATAGGCTATTAGTGCCCTTTAGTGCTTGTGTCAGGGTAAAGGGATAGACAGACATGGGGGTGGCACCCTTAAAATAGGCAGATATTGATACATTTTTAGAGATGTTATTTTCATATGAGCCTACCTTGTCAAAGCACTTGAAATGACTGGATTACGACATTGCTCTTTTTAGGTATGTGTAGCTACTGTATCCTTTGACAAACTAATCAAGTAGTCTGGTCACACAGCCACTCAGGGAGTTATAATATGCAACACACTGAACAGTAAGCTTGCATTCCATGTCCAAGTCAAAACATCCCCCTGAATTAAGGATGACATTTTCAACACTCTCTCAATAAATAACCTGAACAGTCATCAACAGTCCCATAAACATGTTAAGGTTCCCCAATGTTTAAGTCAATAGGAATCCACCTCCTACACTTAAGGTGAGACTTGTCCTCTGGCAGTGATAGTGTAGATGAGGTTTTCCAGTTACAGAATTACATTACATTTACATTTAAGTCATTTAGCAGACGCTCTTATCCAGAGCGACTTACAATTACCAAATTAAATACTCTATGTGTCAGCCAAATGGTATCTAATCTGTATTATCATGTACTCCATTGTAGTGTATTCTATGTTTAAGATTGATAATACATTTTTGAGAGATAAAAAATCCCATAATCCCATATAAAAAAAAACATATTTGTATTGTTTTGTATTTTTTGCCAGGTGCCTCACATTGTCTCATTGTTTATCCTCTCTCTCTCTGTGCCTCTCTGTGTATTCTCTACCAAGTGATCTTGGAGGAAAGTCCAGAGTCCTTGTGAAACAACCGTATCGTCCTTGGTAAACTGTCAGTTTAGTGACATTCTTATTACACTGGCTCTAAAAAGTCAGCTGTCAGGTTGTGCCCTCTCTAAAAATGTCCATGTGAGACGTTGTGTCCATGTGGTATGCCAGTGCCTTCCCTGTCAATCCTTTTCACGGCTATGCTAGCTTGCCGCAGCACCAGCAACAACTACCCTCCTACCTCAGAAGCCATAACCTTTCACTGGCCAGACCAACTCACTGGGTGGGTGTTTATCCTCTCTGAAAAGGGTGACACCTAGCCCCACCACTCGAACATACTGTAAAGCTCCCCTATTTTTCCCTATTCATTACACACATTTTAGTGGATGCTTATCATTTTCAAATATTTATTCTCCTTCAGTGCTTACGTGGATTTCAGTTATTTTCATTGCTATTGTGTTTAACTTTATCCATATTTTCTCGTGTAATATATTATGTAGGATTAAAAGAATACTCCAGTCCGGTAGGTATGTGTTGGACATATTTTCCCTCTCGACAATTACTCTTTCCTAAAAAACTAGAAACCCAGAAACACTAGAATATGTACAAGTTGCATACATTTCCTTTTAGGTTGCAGTTGTTTAAAACTAGTCCTTGAACATCCAATGGCTGTGGTGTGGAATTTGTAGAAGCCTCGGCTCACAGCCTGTGTGGATGCTGTTTATGGAAGAGAGGGGGACCTCTCAATTAGAGGGCTAAGCAGCTGCTCTGGAGCGGGCCTTTCTGTCCATGTTTGGAGCTGTTTGGTGAGATCCACACTGAGCGCTGGACAGCTTCTCTCCTCTCTGCCGTTTGTTGACAAAGCAAAAGTCAACTACGTGATGTAACAGCTCTCTGTCTTTCTCTATGTAGTACACCAGACCTCGTGGCGAGAGTTTTTGGAAATGAACACTAATCACATTTAAGGAAAACTCAGAAATATAGTAGGGATGCAGGGCTGTGTGAGGTGTATCATAGTTCAACTTGGTAGCACTCTCCTTTTGTTTATTTTAAAAAAAGCAAACAGCAGTTCTCAAACATGTGGAGACTAAAAGATTGCTACAGCACACAACAGCTGTTCACAGTCACTGGCAGTGACATTGAGTTTACAGGGAGTTAGATCATTAGATCATTTTACTGCAATAATATATAGTGGCAAGAAAAAGTATGCGAACCCTTTGGAATTACCTGGATTTCTGCATAAATTGGTCATACAATTTGATCTGATCTTCATCTAAGTCACAATAACAGACAAACACAGTGTGCTTAAACTAATAACACACAAATTATTGTATTTCTCTTGTCTATATTGAATACACCATTTAAACATTCACAGTGTAGGTTGGAAAAAGTATGTGAACCCCTAGGCTAGTGACTTCTCCAAAAGCTAATTGGAGTCAGGAGTCAGCTATCCTGGAGCCCAATCAATGAGACGAGATTGGAGATGTTGGTTAGAGCTGCCATAGCCCTATAAAAAAACACTCACAATATTTGAGTTTGCTATTCACAAGAAGCATTGCCTGATGTAAACCATGCCTCGAACAAAAGAGATCTCAGAAGACCTAAGATTAAGAATTGTTGACTTGCATAAAGTTGGAAAGGGTTACAAAAATATCTCTAAAAGCCTTGATGTTCATCAGTCCACGGTCAGACAAATTGTCTATAAATGGGGAAAGTTCAGCACTGTTGCTACTCTCCCTAGGAGGGGCCATAAGGAAAAGATGACTGCAAGAGCACAGCGCAGAATGCTCAATGAGGTTAAGAAGAATCCTAGAGTGTCAGCTAAAGAATTACAGAAATCTCTGGAACATGTTAAGTTTCTGTTGACGAGTCTACGATACGTAAAACACTAAACAAGAATGGTGTTCATGGGAGGGCACCACGGAAGAAGCCACTGGTGTCCAAAAAAAAACATTTTTGCAAAAGTGCACCTGGATTTTCCACAGTGCTACTAGCAAAATATTCTGTGGACAGATGAAACTACAGTTGAGTTGTTTGCAAGGAACACACAACACTATGAAAAAAGAGAAAAAAGGGCACAGCACACCAACATGAAAAACTTATCCCGTAAAGTATGGTGAGGGAGCATCATGGTTTGGGGCTGCTTTGCTGCCTCAGGACCTAGACAGCTAGCTATCATCGACGGGAAAACGAATTCCCAAGTTTATCTGGACATTTTGCAGGAGAATGTAAGGCTGTCTGCCAATTGAAGCTCAACAGAAGTTGGGTGATGCAACAGGACAACGACCCAAAACACAGAAGTAAATCAACAACAGAATGGATTCAACAGAAGAAAATACGCCTTCTGGAGTGGCCCAGTCAGAGTCCTGACCTCAACCCGATTGAGATGCTGTGGCATGACCTCAAGAGAGCGGTTCACATCCCAAGAATATTGCTGAACTGAAACAGTTTTGTAAAGAGGAATGGTTCAAAATTCTTCCTGACCATTGTACAGGTCTGATCCGCAACTACAGAAAATGTTTGGTTGAGGTTATTGCTGCCAAGGGAGGGTCAACCAGTTATTAAATCCAAGGGTTCACATACTTTTCCCACCCTGCACTGTGAATGTTTACACGGTGTGTTCAATAAAGACATGAAAATGTATAATTGTTTGTGTGTTATTAGTTTAAACAGACTGTTTGTCTATTGTTGTGACTTAGATGAAGATCAGATCAAATTTTTTGACCAATTTATGCAGAAATCCAGGTAATTCCAAAGGGTTCACGTACTTCTTCTCTGCTACTGTACATACTGTACTAGTATTACATTCCTCTCAACTGTTAATCACCATACAGTTTTACAGTTTAATGAGACCATAGTTGTTGATGTTGACCACATGTTGATAATCAACTTAGTGAAATGACACAGTATGACTGACCAGTGTATCAGTAAGAGAGCTTGTGAGTCAAGCCCAAGGGTTGTCCAGTATCTAATTCCAAACATCGTGTAATGTCCATTCTATGTTGCATGGACTGGATTTGGATGTGGGGCCAAATGTTTTGAAATTATCTGTTGCAGCTGTTGAGTGGGTGCCACATTCCCAGGTGGCATGCGATGACAGGTCCATCTGGGTACGCCTTGTGCTGAAAGCAACCAGACCCCCAGACTCCCTTGTTGGTCTGGTTCAAGGTCAGAACTGGGCACCTAAAGCAGAGGGTGCAGGGGCCGGTCCGTATCACCTCACCCAGTTAGTCTCAGAAGACTGAGGAGAGAGAGAGATCTTAAAGAGGGACTGTCTGGAGTCTTGTAGGCTGTTGTGACTGTCTGAGAGAGCTTCCTACTCAAGGCTGGTTGATCTGGTTTGCAAAGAAGCTTGTTGGTAAGCTGTGATCTTAATGCGACGTATTTGCAGAATTTTGTGTCTTTTGGAAATACCTTGTTTTAGGAGAGGGTTTTAAGGAAAGTGTGTGTACTTAACGTGAGTGTTGAAAACACCCTAGAACATATCTAGTGATGGAAAAATTTAAGTGATGCAGAAGATGTTTTTCCTGTATGTCTTTTCTATAACCATAAGTATATATACACAGTGGCATGTACTCCTTTGGCAAACAATGTTCTCCTCTTAAATGAGAAATACCCCACAAGCAGTTGTGTTGGGCTCCTTAAATATTATAATAGGGATGAGTTTGTCACATGACATCTTCCAAGCATCTTATCTATCTACACAACTTGCTCCGGCTTTGAGATGATTCTTGGTTTTGAAAAAGGTTCTGCTGAAGGGTAGCTGTCTGTGTTGTGGAACCTCTGCTGATAATATTTACTGTATAATGAATATGACTTTCTCTGTTTGTCCTGAATCACACTTTATGGAGAGTAATCTATCTTTAAGAAAACTCTGGAGTGCAATGTTGTTGTCTCCTTCGATTTGATGGGTTTTCTTATTTCTTGTGCCCCTGTTACTATACTTGGATGTGTAGTGTCAGCATTTGTTGCTGGCATGCCAACTTGTGTGGCCTTCCACTTCACTGCTGAGCCGTTGTTGCTTCTAGATGTTTCTACTTCACAATAACAGCACTTACAGTTGCCCAGGGCAGCTCTAGCAGGGCAGAAATTTGACAAACTGACTTGTTGGAAAGGTGGCATCCTATGACTGTGCCACATTGAAAGTCACTGAGCTCTTCAGTACGGGCCATTCTACAGGCAATGTTTGTCTATGGAGATTGCATGGCTGTGTGCTCGATGTCATACACCTGTCAGCATTGGGTGTTGCTGAAATAGTCGAATCCACTAATATGAAGGAGTGTCCACATACTTTAAAATATTTTTTTCTATACAGTCATTTCCCCACATATTTATCAAGAGTGTAAATAACTTCAGACCCCACTGTATAAACATATGGAATGTAAATGTCAATTTGCAGTCCCTCCAGGATTCTGCGATTGCAATTATGTTTTGAAAAATCAACAATCTCCCACAAATTATGTGAGAGCTTTCAAATTATACCCAATCACTGCACTATTTCCTCATAAAACAGTCAAGCCATTGTGATATTATCGCATAAAACTCACCCATTACCGCCGTACAGAAAGATGGCTCACAATTTCACGACACATTTAAGGCATAATATGGTTCAATCTATAAGGGCACAAGGCGAGACCCATATGCAGACACAGGAAGCAGATGGTTGAGCTCCGATATTTATTATAACACAAGGGGTAGGCAAAAGGCAGGTCGGGTACAGGCGAGAGTTCATAAACCAGGTCAGGGTCCAAACAGTACATGGCATTAGACAGTCTCGAGGTCAGGACAGGCAGGGGTTCAGTAACCAGGTTTGAGTCCAAACAGTACAAGGCGTTAGGCAGGCTCGAGGTCAGGGCAGGAAGAATGGTCAGGCAGGCGGGTTCGGTGTCAGGACAGGCAAGGGTCAAAAGCAGGAGGACTAGGAAAAACAGAGACTGGGAAAAATAGAAGCTAGGAGATAAATGCTGGTTGACTTGGCAAACAAGATGAACTGGCACAAAGAGACAGAAAACACAGGGATAAATACACCGGGGATGATGAGCGACACCTGGAGGGGGTGGAGACAAGCACAAGGACAGGTGAAAAAGATCAGGGCATGACACAATCAAGCCATACTTTAACAAACCTTTTCCCTCATCAGCACATTTTCGGGACGAATTGGACAAAATTATCTGCATATTGCCATGTAAAATGACAGAATTGCCGCAAATATCACAACAAATTTCAGCAAACTCCTGTAGGGACTGAAATTGTTTAACACAAGTAATGTAATGTAAATATGTAATCAAAATGATAGTGGTGGAAAAAGTACCCAATTGTCTTACTTGAGTAAAAGTAAAGATACTTTAATAGAATATTCTCACATAAAAGTGAAAGTCACCCAGTAAAATACTACTTGAGGAAGAATATGACACTTTTTTGTACATTTTCTGACATGCGAGCACTTAGATATGGTAATTTTCATGTTTTCATAAATCCTTAGGATGTTTTTCAATGACGTATATTTGTGAAAATTCTATAGCACTATAGAGTGGGAAAGCGGCCGTGCGTATAGACAATTAATAGACACTGCAGCAAATAAAACCTAATAAGAACATCTTTCTCGTCCAGGACCGGAGTCTAGACATACCGGTGCGCCATAGCCAATCAGAGCTACAGTAGGCCTTCATGCAAATAAGCCATTTGCCACATGGGCCTGCCATCATTCACGTTGAACTAGAATGTGTGTTTACAGGCAGTAGCAACTGTTTACTTGTTCTCTCAAGCTTTCGTGACTAACTGTTCCTTTTTTTTCTCTGACACCGGTCATATTCGGTGGGTGTTGTACGTTAGTAAATTCATCAGTTATTCTGCGCTCTGGCACGCTCAGATGAGAGTACTCTGAAATCAGAGTAGATAGCCAGAGTCAATTTACAAACGCAAGAGATATGCTAATTGGATAACAGTTGTTCAGCTAGCTTGCAAACCGATTCCATTTTTTTGCTTAGTAACCAACTGACACCTGCATCTAGCTGTAGCCATACAAAAACAACGATATGAGGGGGAAAAGTCAGTCACTCACCCACTCCTCTAATGACATAACATCCTCCCAGCAGCTAGCTAGCTAATGGTAGGCTCTGTGTTTTTAGCTTTCTAAATAAGAGCTACAGAAATAGACATGCTAGCCTATTAGCCACGTTATGACTGACTTGGGATCATTGTCCTTGCTAGATTGATTCTATTGACATTCCCAGCCTTAGTTACATTCATCTGTTTGTCCAAAATATTGAGTCATTGAAACTGAAATAGTGCATCCCGAATGGGTGAAGGCAGCAAACAATGTACCAGGCCAGGTTGATTTACAACCTCATAGCAATATTTTCTGGACTACCAAGAAATCTATTTGTGAATTAAATTAATCATGCATTGAATTGCATCCATCTCTTCTGCCAACAATGCCTTACTGTACATCATGGAATTTTAAGTCAAATATAACCTATTTTTTAAACCTCAAAGTTGGTTTTGTAGCATAAACTTTTACTGATATTATGACTGTCTGTTTGTTTCATATTTACAAAGTAGATACAATGCTATCAGTTCCACTTTAAATATCAAAAGTAAATGTAATTGAAAAAATATAATTTAAGTATCAAAAGTAAAAGTATAAATGATTTCAAATTCCTTATATTAAGCAAACCAACTGACACATTGTTCTTGTTTTTTAAAGTTACGAATAGCCAGGGGCACCCTCAAACACTCAGACATAATTTACAAACAAAGCATTTTAGTGAGTCCGCCAGATCAGAGGCAGTAGGGATGAACAGGGATGTTCTCTTGATAAGTGCGTGAATTGTAACATTTTCCTGTCCTGCTAAGCATTCAATATGTAACGAGTAATTTTGGGTGTCAGGGAAAATGTATAGAGTAAAAAGTACATTATTTTCTTAAGGAATGTAGTGGAGTAAAAGTAAAAGTTGTCCAAAATATAAATAGTAAAGTAAAGTACAGATACCCCAAAAACTACTTAAGTAGTACTTAAGTACTTTACAGCACTGCTAAATTATAATACCATAAGCCACAAACTTGTGACAGGGTCTACTCCTGCAATTTTGCTTCGATTTCCTTCATTTTAGGCAAAAATACCGTACAATGCCTGTTGCTACAGTTAACAGTGCTGTCACAATGCATATGATGTATGCATTTGTAGGCCAATTTGGAAACAGTATAATGGCTACATTGCCCATAATGCAATCAGTCAATCTGTGTCACGTTCCTGACCTATTTCTGTTAGTTTGTTATGTGTGTTAGTTGGTTAGGACGTGAGGTTGGGTGGGCATTCTATGTTTTCTGTTTCTGTGTTGGTTTTGGGTTGCCTGGTATGGCTCTTAATTAGAGGCAGGTGTTTGGCGTTCCTCTAATTAAGAGTCATATTTAGGTAGGCGTTGTCACAGTGTTCGTGGTGGGTGATTGTCTTCCGTGTCTGTGTCTGTACACCACGCGGGACTGTTTACGGTTTGTTCGGTTTGTGTAGTCTATGTTTTCCTATTCGTGAGTTCTTCTTGTTTTATGTAAGTTCGTCGTTTAGGTCTGTCTACACTGTTTGTTGTTTTTGTTAGTTTAATCAAGTTCGGGTTTTCGTTAAATAAATATGTCATTTCACTACGCTGCGCCTTGGTTCCCTCAATACTCCTCCTCATCAGATGAAGAGGAGGAGGATTACCGTTACAGAATCACCCACCAAGAATCCAGAACCAAGCAGCGTAATTTGGAGCAACGGGGAAGTATACAGGACTTGTGGAGTTGGGAGCAAATATTTAACGGAGAAGGACCATGGGCTAAAGTGAATCACCGTCCATGGGAACAGCTGGAGGCAGCTCGGAGAGTGGAGGAAAAGAGAGAGAGGAACCGGAGTTATGAGGGAACGTGTCTTGCACGGACGCCCAAAAAGCCCGTGAGTAACACCCAAAAATTTCTTGGGGGGGGGCTAAGAGGTAGTGGGCCAAGGGCAGGTAGGAGACCTGCGCCCACTTCCCAGGCTTACCGTGGAGAGCGGGAGTACGGGTTGGCGCCGTGTTACGCAGTAGAGCGCACGGTGTCTCCTGTACGAGTGCATAGCCCAGTGCGGGTTATTCCACCTCCCCGCACTGGTAGGGCTAGATTGGGTATTGAGCCAGGTGTCATGAGGCTGGCTCAACGCGTCTGGTCTCCAGTGCGTCTCCTCGGGCCGGCATACATGGCACCTGCCTTACGCATGGTTTCCCCGGTTCGCCTACATAGGCCGGTGCGGGTTATTCCACCTCCCCGCACTGGTCGGGCAACCGGGAGCATTCAACCAGGTAAGGTTGGGCAGGCTCAATGCTCAAGAGAGCCAGTACGCCTGCACGGTCCGGTATTTCCGGCGCCACCTCCCCGCCCCAGCCTAGTACCTACAGTGCCTACACTACGCACTAGGCTACCAGTGCGTCTCCTGAGCCCAGTTCCTCCTCCACGCACTCTCCCTGTAGTGCGTGTATCCAGTTCGGTGCCTCCAGTTCCGGCACCACGCACTAAGCCTCCTGTGCGTCTCCAGAGCCCTGTACACACTGTTTCTTCTCCCCCTACTAATCCTGATGTGCTTGTCCTCAGCCCGGTGTCACCAGTGCCGGTACCACGCACCAGGTATAGAGTGGGCTTTGAGAGTACAGTGTGCCCTGTCCCTGCTCCCCGCACTAGTATGAAGGTGCGTGTCCTTAGCCCGGTGCCTCCAGTTCCGGCACCACGCACCAGATCTACAGTGCGCCTTATCCGGCCAGAGCCATCCGTCTCCCCAGCGCCATCTGAGCCATCCGTCTCACCAGCGCCATCTGAGCCATCCGTCTCCCCAGCGCCATCTGAGCCATCCGTCTCCCCAGCGCCATCTGAGCCATCCGTCTCCCCAGCGCCATCTGAGCCATCCGTCTCCCCAGCGCCGTCTGAGCCGCCCGTCTGCCATGAGCCTGCAAAGCCGCCCGTCTGCCATGAGCCTGCAAAGCCGCCCGTCTGCCATGAGCCTACAGAGCCGTCCGCCAGACAGGAGCTGCCAGAGCCGCCCGCCAGACAGGAGCCGCTAGAGCCGTCCGTCAGACAGGATCTGCCAGAGCCGCCAACCAGACAGGATCTGCCAGAGCCGCCAACCAGACAGGATCTGCCAGAGCCGCCAACCAGACAGGATCTGCCAGAGCCACCAGCGAGCCATGAGCAGCCAGAGCCGTCAGAGAGCCATGAGCGTCGAGAGCCGTCAGCCTGCCATGAGCGTCGAGAGCCGTCAGCCTGCCATGAGCGTCGAGAGCCGTCAGCCAGCCATGAGCGTCGAGAGCCGTCAGCCAGCCATGAGCGTCGAGAGCCGTCAGCCAGCCATGAGCGTCGAGTTTCGTCAGCCAGCCATGAGCGTCGAGAGCCGTCAGCCAGCCATGAGCGTCGAGAGCCATCAGCCAGCCATGAGCGTCGAGAGCCGTCAGCCTGCCATGAGCGTCCAGATTCGTCAGTCAGCCATGAGCTGCCCTTCAGCCAGAAACGGCTATATACCCAGAACTGCGGTCTCTCTGTCCGGAGCTGCCTTTCAGTCCGGAGTTGCCCCTCTATCATGATCTCCCTCTCTATCTTGATCTACCTCTTGATTCTGATCTATCCCTCTGTCTTGTGCTATCCCTCTGTCTTGATCTATCTCTCTGTCCCGGTGCTGTCCCTGTCATTGATGTTACTAAGGGGATTTTGTGGGGGTAAAATGAGGGTGGACATTCTTAGGGGGAGATGGAGGCTAGGATGGATTATGGTGGGGTGGGGACCTCGCCCGGAGCCTGAGCCACCACCGTGGTCAGATGCCCACCCAGACCCTCCCCTAGACTTTGTGCTGGTGCGCCCGGAGTTCGCACCTTTTGGGGGGGGTTATGTCACGTTCCTGACCTATTTCTGTTAGTTTGTTATGTGTGTTAGTTGGTCAGGACGTGAGGTTGGGTGGGCATTCTATGTTTTCTGTTTCTGTGTTGGTTTTGGGTTGCCTGGTATGGCTCTTAATTAGAGGCAGGTGTTTGGCGTTCCTCTAATTAAGAGTCATATTTAGGAAGGCGTTGTCACAGTGTTCGTGGTGGGTGATTGTCTTCCGTGTCTGTGTCTGTACACCACGCGGGACTGTTTACGGTTTGTTCGGTTTGTGTAGTCTATGTTTTCCTATTCGTGCATTCTTCTTGTTTTATGTAAGTTCGTCGTTTAGGTCTGTCTACACCGTTTGTTGTTTTTGTTAGTTTAATCAAGTTCGGGTTTTCGTTAAATAAATATGTCATTTCACTACGCTGCGCCTTGGTTCCCTCAATACTCCTCCTCATCAGATGAAGAGGAGGAGGATTACCGTTACAATCTGTTGCCGTGGATTTATGCGATGTCATAATGCATGTTATAAAGCAAAGCGTTTCAGAGAAGGAGTGCATAATAATGAATAATAATAATAATAATAATGACTAAGATTCTATGGACTGCACTGCCATTGAGAGTCTGTGAATACGGCCCCAGATGTTTGTGTTGCATCAGATGACCTGGCCTCCACAATCACCCGACCTCAACCCAATTGAGATGGTTTGGGATGAATTGGACTGCAGAGTGAAGGAAAAGCAGCCAACAAGTGCTCAGCATATGTGGGAACTCCTTCAAGGCTGTCCTTCAAGGCTCCTTCAAAGCATTCCAGATGAAGCTGGTTGAGAGAATGCCAAGAGTGTGCAAAGCTGTCATCAAGGCAAAGGGTGGCAACTTTGAAGAATTTCAAATGTAACACTTTTTTTGGCTACTACTTTATTCCATATGTGTTATTTCATAATTGTGATGTCTTCACTATTAAAAATTAAGAAAAACCCTTGAATGAGTAGGTGTGTCCAAACTTTTGACTGGTACTGTATTTTTTTTAAATCTGCCCATACTTAGTGACTTCCTAAATAGTTGTTTTATTTTTTATAAACAGAGCTCTGTGTTCATTCTCTCTCAAGAGGAAAGGGAAAGAGGGATACCTAGTCTGGGGAACAGTGGGTTAACTGCCTTGCTCAGGTACAGAACAATAGATTTGAACCTTGTCAGCTTGGGGATTCGATCTAGCAACTTTTTGGTTACTGGCCCAACGCTCCTACCCGCTAGGCTACCTGCAAGAGGCGGTAGGAGTTGGATAAAACTATATATATATGTTAGTAATTGGTGATGAAGTCCCTTTGGTGCAGGGAATAACATACCGCAATGAAAGTTACCTCATTATAGAATGGCAGTGGATTCATCATATCTTCATCAGAAATATCCATGCACTGTTGCTGTCATTCATTCTTGTCAATTCGTCTGTTGTCAGGTTTCAGCCTCTTTCTCCCAACTCAACCCCCTCCCCCTGTTTAGCTAATGAATGACCAATGTCCAGAGGTCTTGCTGATGTCACAGAGTGGTGGGAAACAGTTGTCAGGAAGCCACCTCATGGCCTCTTAAGCTAATGACCTATATCAGACTTCTCATTAGATATCAGAAAGCAGAGCACTATCTTTTATCATCTAAACACACGGCCAAAATGAATTTGGTTGGAAATTGGGTTTTGAGTTTCTCAATTTAGTATACTCAATTTAGTATACTATTTGTTCTTCAGTGCACATGTCACTGAGGCAAATGTACCTGTATTTGTTGAAGTTAAATAGGCTCTAAAATCATTTCAAATTGTCCAGATCGAGAGAATGCACATTTAAGTAGAGATTCTCAGTACTGGAGGTTTAGTTGAATACAGCTTATCTCAGTCTCCTGTGTATCTTGGCCTGAGCACTGCTGGCCGTCCCTGCACAGATGCGCTTAGACCTGTCTCTGTATTTCTCTCTCTCTCTCACTCTTACTCTACTCTCACTCTCTCTCTGTCTCTCTCCCTACAAATCTTTCTCTATTTCTCTCTCTTGCTATGTCACTCTCTTTCTCTCTCCCTACCATCATACCTATCTCTATCTCTCTCTCTCTCTCTCTCTCTCTCTCTCTCTCGCTCTCTCTCTCTCTCTCTGAGCGGACTACTGACGTTCTCTGTTCGAAGGCATCCCTCTTCCTAATAAGGACTAAAGCGATCTCTGCACTGATGTGTTTACCTAGCGTAGTGTACACTGTTAGCCCTCACGTCTTCTCTTTTGTCTGCAAGGGAGATTTATGATTCAGTGTTTTAAAACACTTACCCTAATTTCAGGAGTATGTCATCGAACCCCAACTGTGTGTGTGTGTGTGTTTGTGTACAGTGCGCGTGGGTTCGCATGCAAGCATGTGAGCAAGCGAGAGGGAGAAAGAGAGCAAATGTTTAACTCAATTCCAACCTTTTCTGCAGTGGACAATATAAATGGGAGTGTTCTGAGTGCCTCTTACATCAGTCCTCTTGGCGATGTACATTGGAGGACAACCTGGAAGTGTTTCACTGCCTCTTTTTATGTGGCCGTGTTCCTGCATGCTCCACTGATGCAGCTCAGATTAACATATGTCCTGTTCTCCCTCTCCTCTCTTTCTACACACTTTCTACATACTTATTTTCCACCATAATTTGCAAATAAATTCATAAAAAAATCCTACAATGTGATTTTCATGATTTTTTTTTAATTTTGTCTGTCATAGTTGAAGTGTACCTATGATGAAAATTACAGGCCTCTCTCATCTTTTTAAGTGGGAGAAATTTCACAATTGGTGGCTGACTAAATACTTTTTTGCCCCACTGTATATAGTGCCAAATAAGGGTTCTTTGGCTTACAAACAGTTTCAGGTTTTTGCAACGTTAACTAAGATGGAAAAAGGCTGCTGTTGAAATATTGTTTATGTTTGCCAAAAAAGAGACCAGGTTCTAGAGGTCCTTCAACGTTTTATTTGAGATGACTGTACAAGCATCAAGATTGATTGTCAGTTTCTCATTGTTTCTTGGGACCTAGAACTAGCATATCTGTTTTCAAGTAAAAAATGCATATACAGTCGTGGCCAAAAGTTTTGAGATTGACACAAATATTAATTTTCACAAATTCTGCTGCCTCAGTTTGTATGATCGCAATTTGCATATACTCCAGAATGTTATGAAGAGTGATCAGATGAATTGCAATTAATTGCAAAGTCCCTCTTTGCCATGCAAATGAACTGAATCCCCCAAAAACTTTTCCACTGCATTTCAGCCCTGCCACAAAAGGACCAGCTGACATCATGTCAGTGATTCTCTTGTTAACACAAGTGTGAGCGTTGACCAGGACAAGGCTGGAGATCACTCTGTCATGCTGATTGAGTTTGAATAACAGACTGGAAGCTTCAAAAGGAGGGTGGTGCTTGGAATCATTGTTCTTCCTCTGTCAACCAAGGTTACCTGCAAGGAAACACATGCCGTCATCATTGCTTTGCACAAAAAGGGCTTCACAGGCAAGGATATTGCTGCCAGTAAGATTGCACCTAAATCAACCATTTATCGGATCATCAAGAACTTCAAGGAGAGTGGTTCATCGTTGTGAAGAAGGCGTCAGGGCGCCCAAGAAAGTCCAGCAAGCACCAGGACTGTCTCCTAAAGTTGATTCAGCTGCGGGATCGTGGCACAACCAGTACAAAGCTACTGCTGTCATGCCAGCAGTAAAGCATACTGAGACCATTCATGTGTGGGGTTGCTTCTCAGCCAAGGGAGTGAGCTCACTCACAATTTTGCCTAAGAACACATGAATAAAGAATGGTACCAACACATCCTCCGAGAGCAACTTATCTTCTTCTGGCTGCAAGGGAAAGTGTTGAGTAGCCAGTGAAATCGTGCCCATTTCAAACGGCCTCCTACTCAATTCTTGCTCGTACAATATGGATATTATTATTAGTATTGGATAGAAAACACTCTCTAGTTTCTAAAACCGTTGGAATTATTTCTCTGAGTGAAACAGAATTCATTTGGCAGCACTTTCCCTGACCAGGAAGTGAAATGTCAGAAGTATGTGTTCTGTTCAACTTGATGCCTATATATGGTCATGACACTTAGGAGTCTACTTACACTCCATACGCCTTCCTCTTGGTCTCAAGAGGATGTGAGAGAAGAAATTTTGTGTTCATCTTGGTCAGGGGTGGATTAAAGGTATTTCTTTGACGTGACCGTCCACTTCCGGTACTCTGAAACGCACGACAAGGAAGTGCCATTGCCTTCTGTTTTGCTGCCGTAATAGAAGACAACTATCCCTGGCTCTGAATTGTTTTGATACATGTGAACATATCATCGTAATGTATGTTTTTTCAATATAGTTTAATCAGATTATTGAAATTTTTTCGGGAGTTTTGCCGTGTTCCGTCCTCTGACTGTGTTTACGTCGGAGAGATTTGTGCCACTCGGCTAGTGCCAATGCTAAGTGAAGAGGGAAATTTGCCATTCTGAATCCAAACAACGACTCATCTGGACAGAGGACACCTTGTTCAACATTCTGATGAAAGATCAGCAAAAATAAGAGCCAATTTATGATGTTATTTCATATATCTGTCGTGCATGTTGACTGGTCGTGGGCGCCCAAGTTTTTCTTGCTATTGCTGCTATGCTAATATCACGCTACATTTTGTTTGCGCTGTAAAACATTTAATAAATAGGAAATATTGTCTAGAATCACAAGATGCCTGTCTTTCAATTGCTGTACACTATGTATTTTTCAGAAATGTTTTATGATGAGTAATTAGGTATTTGACGTTGGTGTCTGTAAATATTATGGCTGCTTTCGGTGCAATTTCTGATTGTAGCTGAAATGTAAACTATGAATTATACCTGAAATATGCAAATTTTTGGAAAAAAACATATGCTATACAATAAATATGTTATCAGATTGTCATCTGATGAGGTTGTTTCTTGGTTAGTGGCTATTTTTATCTTTATTTGGCCGAATTTGTGATAGATACTGATGGAGTAAAAAACTGATGGAGTAAGAAAAGTGGTGTCTTTTGCTAACGTGGTTAGCTAATAGATTTACATATTGTGTCTTCCCTGTAAAACATTTTAAAAATCGGACATGCTGGCTTGATTCACAAGATGTGCACCTTTCATCTGGTGTCTTGGACTTGTTAATGTGTGAAAGTTAAATATTTAAAAAAAATATCTTTTGAATTTCGCGCCCTGCACTTTGAGCTGGATGTTGTCGTAAGTGTACCGGTGTCGGGCTGCACCCCTAACAGGTTATCCCAACCATCCAGGAACAGTTTGGTGATGAACAATGCCTTTTCCAGCATGACGGAGCACCTTGCCATAAGGCAAAAGTGATAACGAAGTGGCTCGGGAAGAAAACATCGATATTTTGGGTCCATGGCCAGGAAATTCCCCAGACCTTAATCCCATTGAGAACTTGTGGTCAATTCTCAAGAGGCGGGTGGACAAACAAAACCCCGCAAATTCTGACAAACTCCAAGCATTGATTATGCAAGAATGGGCTGCCATCAGTCAGGATGTGAATTAAAAAAAAAAAAAAATTTGAATTATTAAATTTACATAAGTATTCAGACCCTTTACTCAGTACTTTGCTGAAGCACCTTTGGCAGCGATTACATAATCGAGTCTTCTTGGTTATGACGCTACATGCTTGACACACCTGTATTTAGAGAGTTTATCCCATTCTTCTCTGAAGATCCTCTCAAGCTCTGTCAGGTTAGATGGGGAGCATTGCTGCACAGCTACTTTCAGGTCTCCAGAGATGTTTGATCATGTCCAAGTCTGGGCTCTGGCTGGGCCCCTCAAGGACATTCAGAGATTTGTCCCAAAGCCACTCCTGCGTTGTCTTGGCTCTGTGCTTAGGGTCCTGTTGGAAGGGGAACCTTCGCCCCAGTCTGAGGTACTGAGCTCTCTGGAGCAGGTTTTCATCAAGGATATCTCAGAACTTTGCTCCGTTCATCTTTGCCTTGATCCTGACTAGTCTCCCAGTCCCTGCCGCTGAAAAACAAACCCCACAGCATGATGCTGCCACCACCATGCTTCATTGTAGTGATGGTGCCAGGTTTCCTACAGACGTGATGCTTGGCATTCAGGCCAAAGAGTTCAATACTCCAAGCGGGCTGTTATGTGCCTTTTACTGAGGATTGGCTTTCGTCTGCCCACTCTACCATAAAGGCCTGATTGGTGGAGTGCTGCAGAGATGGTTGTCCTTCTGGAAGGTTATCCCATGTCCACAGAGGAACTCTAGAGTTCTGTCAGAGTGACCATTGGGTTCTTGGTCACCTCCCTGACCAAAGCCCTTCTCCCTCGATTGCTCAGTTTGGCCGGGCGGACAGCTCTAGGAACAGTCTTGGTGGTTCCAAACTTCTTCCATTTAAGAATGATGGAGGCCACTGTGTTCTTGGGAACTTCAATGCTGCAGAAATGTTTTGGTACCCTTCCCCAGATCAGTGCCTCGACACAATCCTGCCTCGGAGTTCTACGGACAATTCCTTCGACTTCATTTACATTTACATTTAAGTCATTTCGCTGACGCTCTTATCCAGAGCGACTTACATTTTACCTTTTTTTTTATTTTTTTATTTAACTAGGCAAGTCAGTTAAGAATAAACTCTTATTTTCAATGACGGCCTAGGAACAGTGGGTTAACTGCCTTGTTCAGGGGCAGAACGACAGATGTGTACCTTGTCAGCTCGGGGATTTGAACTTGCAACCTTTCGGTTACTAGCCCAACGCTCTAACCACTAGGCTACCCTGCCGCCCCTTCATGGTTTGGCTTTAGCTCAGACATGCACTGTCAACTGTGGGACCTTATATGGACATGTGTTCCTTTCCAAATTATGTCCAATCAATTGAATTTACCACATGTAGACTCCAATCAACTTGTAGAAAAAGCTCAAGGATGTTCAACCTGAGCTCAATTTCAAGTCTCATAGCAAAAGGTCTGAATACTAATGTAAATAATAATTTTTTAAATGTCTAAAAACTTGTTTTCACTTTGTCATTATGGGGTATTGTGTGTAGGTTGCTGATGATTGTAGAATAAAGCTGTAACATAACAAAATGTGGATTAAGTTAAGGAGTATGAATACTTTCCGAAGGCGCTGTATAGTGAAAACAAAAGTGGGGTCAAGGTTTGGCTTTTTCAGGAGAGGCTTTATTACTGCCGCTTTATTACTGCCACTATTACTGCCACAGCATAGGAGGGCCAAGCACAGGAAGTAGCTCTTCGTAGTTTAGTTGGAATATGGTCCAGTAGACAGCTGGAAGATTTCGAGGCCATGACTATTTTTGTGAATGTGCCGAGAGATATAGGATTAAAAAAACGTAAGTGTCTCCATTGATCCATTGCCATGGTGGCAAAGTAAATACAATATAGCAATATATCTTTGGGTTCATTGGTTGGGGTCTTAGTGAATTATTTGTTGCGATTGCAAAGGTAATAAGATGGTGGTCCGATGGTCCAGGATTATAAGGGAAAAACATTTAGATCCACAATATCTATTCCTGGGTATGATTGTGGCAATGCTTAGGTTCCGAGACATGTTGGACAAAACCCACTGGGTTGATGATGACTCCGAACGCCTTTTTAAAATGTGGGTCTGTGGACTCCAAATATTATCTGCCGGAGGCCTGTAAACAGTAACTATAAAAAGTGATTAAGTAGGATGCAAAGATTTCATGACTAGAACCTCAAAAGACAAAAACTCATCAATTGAAATTTGCCATTGTAAATGTTAGCAACACCTCTGCCTTTTGCGGAATGCGCAGGGGATATGGTCACTAATGTAGCCAGGAGGAGAGGCCGTATTTAACGCAGTAAATTCATCAGGCTTAAACCATGTTTCAGTCAGGCCAATCACATCAAGTTTATGAACAGTGATTAGTACATTGACTATGACTGCCTTGGAAGTGAGGTATTTCAACATTAAGTAGTACTCTTTTGAGATGTGAAGTATTATCACAACCTCTTTAAAAAATGACAGGAATGGAGGAGGTATTTATTCCAGTGATATTGCTAAGGCAAACACCACCATGTTTTACTCTGCTGACTGCACTGTCTGTGCTAGGGGCAGACTCCACTAAGATGAAATACTGGCTAACAGCCTGTTGCCTGGCCTGCACCCTATCTCATTGTGGAGCTAGAGGAGTTAGAGCCCTGTCTATGTTGATAGATAAGATGCGAGCACCCCTCCAGCTAGGATGGAGTCTGTCACTCCTCAGCAGGCCAGACTTGGTCTTGTTTGTGGGTGAGTCCCAGAAAGAGGGCCAATTATCTCCAAATTCAATCTTTTGGGAGGGGCTATATTCAATCACCGATTGAGTTGTGCTAGTCTGCTGTAGAGCTCATCACTCCCCCTAACTGGGAGGGGGCCAGAGACAATTACTTGATATCCCGACACATCTTTCTGGCTAACTTACACGATGAAGCTATGTTGTGCTTGCTGACATCTAACTGTTTCATCCTAACATTGTTGTTGCCGACATGGTTAACAGTATCGCTATACTCTCTACACTGTCCAATTATAGCCTCAGCCAGCACCATCTTCAGATTTGCCTTTACGTCAGCAGCATACCAGCAGCATACCACTGCTGGCTTGCTTCTGAAGCTAAGCAGGGTTGGTCCTGGTCAGTCCCTGGATGGGAGACCAGATACTGCTGGAAGTGGTGTTGGAGGGCCAGTAGGAGGCACTCTTTCCTCTGGTCTAAACAAAGATCCCAATGCCCCAGGGCAGTGATTGGGGACACTGCTCTGTGTAGGGTGCCGTCTTTCGGATGGGACGTTAAACGGGTGTCCTGACTCTCTGAGGTCATTAAAGATCCCATGGCACTTATCGTAAGAGTAGGGGTGTTAACCCCGGTGTCCTGGCTAAATTCCCAATCTGTCCCTCAAACCATCACAGTCACCTAATAATCCCCAGTTTACAATTGGCTCATTCATCACCCTCCTCTCCCCTGTAACTATTCCCCAGGTCGTTGCTGCAAATGAGAACGTGTTCTCAGTCAACTTACCTGGTAAAATAACGGATAAATAAAATAAAATTAGCCCTACCCCCTGGTAAACAATGTATGATCGCTGGATGATTATTTTTAAGTCTAATATTGCGGGGAATGGAGTCGCCAATGACTAGGGTTTTCAATTTGTCAGAGCTAATGATGGGAGACCTAAGAATGGTTGAGCTCTGAATCAGACTCCTTTCTTAGTGGGGAAAACTGGTTGCAAGTTTCTAGCAGCTGAATGAGCGACACTGGTTGAGCATGCAGACAGCATTTCTTTCCAGAAACCGTGAGAAAATGATCCGGCTGCAGGGACTGTGCGGGGGGATTAACACTACTACCTGTACTTACTGGTGGCACAGACGCTGTTTCATTCTTTCCTAAACGTAAATTACCCTTGCCTCACGAATGCGTCTGAAGCTGGGCTTGCAACTCGGCTATCCTCACCAAAAGGCGATAGTTCACCTGCATATGATGAGTATAGCAACTGAAATTAGAAGCCATAATGTTACTTAGTTTTTCGGCTGTTGGAGGTCCTGCAGATCCATGTCCAGATAAAGTTTCCGGGGGTGAAAAAATGGAATGAAAAAAGTTGAGTGAAAACAAATCTAAGACGTTGGTAAATGTATCAAGTACAGAGTTCGATTAAACAGTTATTAAAAGTAAAAAGCGAAGTTTGTCAGGTAGCTAAGTAGCAGCAAACAGCACAGCAACGACGCAGTCACTTCTGTGTGACAGAAGTGACATGTAACACCTTTTTTCCAGGAGAGACAAAGCTCTGGAACAGCTGGGGGTCCCTGAGGAGAGAATTGAGAACCACTTATTTAATCAACCATTCTCAATTGACACATGGCCTGACATGTCTTTCACAAGACACTGTTACTAGCCATAGTCATATATTATTATTTTTTAATTTTTAATTTATTTAACTATATAAAATGTAATGACAAAACATAACAGATAAACTTGAATGACACTCTCACTCACGGTTGCACAAAAAGAGCTGTTAGCAAACCAGGCCCCAAAATATTATAATGTTGCCCGCCCCTACATTTGAATTCTCACTAAAAGAGGAAAGAACCCTTTTCTGAAACGCAAATAGCTATTGAAGGGCTCAAAGGGTTCTTTGAGCTATTATGGCTCCACATAGAACCTTCACCCTTCCCAAATAACCCTTGATGAACTATCTTTTCTTAGTGTACTGTGTCCCATTCCTGGAGGACACAATTAGCTGTCACACAAGGACTCTGTCTGATGTATTCCCTTACTCTTTGTGCATTGAATAGCAATAGCAGCACTGTATTGAGCAGTAATACGCATCACTCTTGTGTCGTGATGTGATTATCATTAATCTGATGACTGTTATTTATCTAATCAAACTATGTTTAATTGTTACTCGATTAAATCAATCATGTAACAATTAACTCATTAGGAGTTTGGGGCACCACGGGAAGAGTTGTTTAACGAGTTACTATCTCCCGACTTAAACTCTAAAGATATATAGATATCTCTTACATCAATAACAGTCACTTATTAATAATTATTACCTCATCAGTCTCATTCTGAATATCGCATAATCCTTCGATCCGCAAGAACCCTAGCCATTATTGAGGAATCAGCAATACACATTTTGGCTTAATTATTTATTTACTAACTAACTAAAAAATAACACAGAATACACATATACACTAACATGAGATAAAAGTCCCTAGTGGACTGACACAATATGACAGCTTGTTACACAATGGAAAGGGGTTGGGGGAAAATAAAGAGAGGGAGTGACAAAGAGAGTCAACGTATCGTACATACATTTGGAAACTACGCTCACAGATACCAGAATACTTAGCACCCTAACCACCGCTCATTCGGATTAGAAATGCAATATATATTTACGCGTAGCTGTCTTTCTTTGTCGTCTTTCTGTTGAAACCAATCGATCCGTCTATGGGTAATGGTTCGATGTAAGGCTCTGGTCACAATGTCCTTAGTTGTAGAGCTTCTCTGGTCTTGGAATGTTCGTTAGAATAGATACTTCTGAGTCAAAGTTCTAGGACCACTTTTTACATGCACAGCTGCAGACTGTGAATGTTTCTTGTCTCCTAGGTAGGTTATCTTCTTCTGTAGAGATTGAGAGTTTCAGAGTTTCACCATTTCAAATGTATGGACTACCGTCCCATGTTTTCTGGTCTGGGGAGTTTAAACCATTTCATAACGTTCACCTCACGCTGTAAGTCAGGCTGGTCTGTAGAGTTTAAACCATTTTCAGCCGTGTAGCCACCGCTCCACGCTGTCTGGTCTCAATACAAAGTTTCTAACCATTTCAACGTGTGGACCACGGCCTCACGTCTTTTTGGTCTTTTATTTTGAACCATTTCGTAATGTTCAGCTCACGCTGGCCGTCTGGCTGATCTATATGTTAATTCTTAGCGAGTCCTTTTAAGCACTCTGGCCAAAGGGGCGTTCCGTCATGCTGGCACAAATTCTGAGCTCACTTGGGCGTGGCTGCTGACTGTGCATAGTTTATATGAAAAACAATTATCTCATTCGAAAACTAAAATCACATTTATATCTTTTCAAAAATACTCTCATACTTAATAATTTATTTTATACAACATTTAGATGTAAACTTGACAGATAGGATGTGTT
The DNA here is from genome assembly GCF_029448725.1 of Salvelinus fontinalis. Classification (NCBI taxonomy): domain Eukaryota; kingdom Metazoa; phylum Chordata; class Actinopteri; order Salmoniformes; family Salmonidae; genus Salvelinus; species Salvelinus fontinalis. The sequence goes on from NC_074665.1 coordinate 34,159,680, forward strand.
TCCTTCCTAACTTACAGTTACTTTGTTATACCATCCTTAACCTTTCAGGAGCCTCTACCCCGGGTCCGGGAGCACCCCCCCCCCCCCCCCCCCCCCCACACTGATTAGCATCGCTAGCATAGCGTCACAATTAAATAGTAGCATCTAAATATCATTAAATCACAAGTCCAAGACACCTAATGAAAGATACAGATCTTGTGAATGAAGCCACCATTTCAGATTTTTTAAATGTTTTACAGGGAAGACACAATATGTAAATCTATTAGCTAAACACGTTAGCAAAAATCACCATTTTTCTTTGTCCACCATTTTCTCTCAACACCAGTAGCTATCACCAATTCGGCTAAACTAAGATATTGATAGCCACTAACCAAGAAAAAACCTCATCAGATGACAGTCTGATAACATATTTATGGTATAGGATAGGTTTTGTTAGAAAAATGTGCATATTTCAGGTATAAATCATAGTTTGCCATTGCAGCCAGCATCACAAATCTCACCAAAGCTCCTAGAATTACTACACAGAGCAACGTGTATTACCAATTTACTCATCATAAAACATTTCTTAAAAATACACAGCACATAGCAATGGAAAGACACAGATCTTGTGAATTCAGACAACATTTCAGATTTTCTAAGTGTTTTACGGCGAAAACACAATAAATCGTTATATTAGCATACCACATATGCAAACGTTACCAGAGCATTGATTCTAGCCAAAGAGAGCGATAACGTAATCATCGCCAAAATATATTAATTTTTTCACTAACCTTCTCAGAATTCTTCAGATGACACTCCTGTAACATCATATTACAACATACATATATAGTTTGTTCGAAAATGTGCATATTTAGCCACCAAAATCATGGTTAGACAATGACAAAAGTAGCTCAGCTGGTCAGAAAATGTCCTGCACCATATTAGACAGTGATCTAGTCTTATACATAAATACTCATAAACTTGACTAAAAAATACAGGGTGGACAGCGATTGATAGACAATTTAATTCTTAATACAATCGCGGAATTACATTTTTTAAATTATCCTTACTTCTCAATACAGGTTGCGCCAAGCGAAGCTATAGCAAACAAAATGGCGGCATAAGCGTTTAACATTTATCGACAGAAACACGATTTATTATCATAAATTGTTCTTACTATGAGCTGTTCTCCCATCAGAATCTTGGACAATGAATCCTTTCTTGGGTCTAATCTTCTTTTGGTCGAAAGATGTCCACTTGTCCGTCGAAATGCCCACTAACGTACGACCGGGACCCCGAAACGTGCCCGGAGCTTCAAAGTCTATTACAAAGCAATGCCTCAAAATCGCACTAAACGGATATAAATTGCTATAAAACGGTTTAAATTAACTACCTTATGATGTTTCTAACACCTATAACGAGTAAAAAGATGACCGACGCTATATTACTGGCTAAACCAAGGCTTGGAAAAAGGCCAGTCAGATATCCTTCTTGCGTTGAGCGCAGTGTCCAAAGGAACGCTACTTCCGGTATTTGGTGATTTATAGAGCCAATGATTGCGCAATCGACTCCATTCAAATTGTCACCACTTACTGACATCTAGAGGAAGGCGTGGGCAGTGTTTGTATCTCATAGGATTTACAGAGACTTTTAAAACTGATCTGGAACCAGAGGCCAAGATGTCTAAATCTCACACACTGGGAGGAAAAGTGCTGTAGAATGAGTTCTGTTTCACTCAGAGACATAATTCAAACGGCTATAGAAACTAGAGAGTGTTTTCTATCCAATAATAACAATAATATGCATATTGTACGAGCAAGAATTGAGTACTAGGCAGTTTAATCTGTAGAGAAAATTATGCTAATGCGAAACAGCACCCCCTATAGTTGCAAGAAGTTAATGACATCACAAAATAATAAACAATGTGACAGGATTATTCAATGTGACTACTATCTCCTCTGTCACTGTTATCAAGGGCAATTTGACTATGTTAGGTCTCTAACCTTCTTACTGAGTTTGGCTGGACTGACTGTTGCTGGCATTGGTACTGGTACCCAAAGGGAAATGTTATCCTTATGTTATCCTACCGGAATACATGATTAGAGCATTTTACTAGTTGCATTGTAGTTGAGACTACATATTTCAAGGAATGAATATTGTTGCCATTTGTTTTGGAGGTGGAAAGTCCATTGGACTTCTTTTACAACCAGTGTGGTACACCTCAGTGATATCTCAGATGTATTCTAAGGTTATCCACGTTGAGGGGCCTGTCCTCTCCTCTCTGTTCTCATGGGGAAGTTTACAACTAGATTTGTTTCCTGTTCTGGCGGCCTCGTTCAGTATGGGCTGTTTGAGTTGCGTTTTATGGTCATATTCCCCACAAAGTGGAGTGGTTGTTCGCAACTACGTGATGTGTCATATCGACTATTCGGGGTCTGAGTGGAATTGGCTATTGCGATGTTTTTGGCATTTTGCTTTGCAACATTTGTATCAGAGTCTATAGACAAAGCTTGAGGGCTTGTTTCTTGATTGAGCTGGCCCATTGCGCTGGCGCTGAATAGGGTCTCGAGTGAGAGCGGGAGTAATTTATCTCGAGAGTCATGACACTGGTATTGTTTGTGTACATAATCATACCACTAATGGGTAATGAGGTGAATACCCTAGCATACATTCCTAGGCTGCTCATTTGTTCTGTTAATGTGTTTGAATTGATGTGTTCTGGGTCTCTCTTGTTCCACTTAAAGTAACTCTGGACGTCTTAGATCCTGTTTCAGCATGTAACACAACCATAGGTGTGGCCTTTCTTTCATAAGCTGGATGCAGCTATGTTATGCATCAGTGACAGCAGCACAGATAGGACTACAGTTCAGTGTGTTAAAGTGATTCATGAAAATGTTAGTTCAAATAGGATTACTTGATCCATCCATGTAGGCCTATACAATGTCATCCTTTTCATGTTCAAGTGCATTACTGTAAAAGACGGCGGAAGTAAAAAATACATATTTGGACATTCAAGATTTAGCCTACTGTAGTAACTGAAATATAGACACTGACTGTAGGCCTAAAACTCTCACATGTAGCCTAATATAATATTATTACTTGCAGTAAAATAATGTTAATTTTGTCTCAGGAATAGGAGTGGAGAAATATGATTACTTTCATTCGGCATCTTGAGAGAATGCAAATGCATGTTTAGGGGCCGTGCAAAAGTGCTGTCTTTGTCAGCGACATAAAAGCTGACAGTAGGGTATTTCAACCATATATTTCTACCACATAAAATATGCATCCAAATCTTCTCAGATTCATGTTGGAGCGTTTTCACAGCTTTTCATTTCCTTGAAAACCTTCAAACGTATGTCATTTGGAAATATATATAAAAAACTGTTTTTTGGAAATGTTTGCAAATTTATTTAAAAAATAAAACAGAAATACCTTATTTACCTAAGTATTCAGACCTTTTCCTATGAGACTCGAAATTGAGCTCAGGTGCATCCTGTTTCCATTGATGATCCTTGAGATGTTACTGCAACTTGATTGGAGTCCACTTGTGTTAGATTCAATTGATTGGACATGTTTTGGAAAGGCACACGCCTGTCTATATAAGGTCTCACAGTTGACAATGCATGTCAGAGCAAAAACCAAGCCATGAGGTTGAAGGAATTGTCCGTAGAGCTCAGAGACAGGATTGTGTTGAGGCACAGATCTGGGGAAGCGTACCAAAAAATGCCTGCAGCATTGAAGGTCCCCAAGAACACAGTGGCCTCCATCATTCTTAAATGGAAGAAGTTTGGAACCACCAGGACTTTTCCTAGAACTGGCCACCTGGCCAAACTGAGCAATCAGGGGAGAATGGCTTTGGTCAGGGATGTGGCCAAGAACCCCATTGTCACTCTGACAGAGCTCCTGTGGAAATGGGAGAATCTTCCAGGAGGACAACCATCTCTGCAGCACTCCACCAATCAGGCCTTTATGGTAGAGTGGCCAGACGGAAGCCACTCCTCTGTAAAATACACATGACAGCTCGCACCTAAAGGACTCTCAGACCATGAGAAACAAGATTCTCTAGTCTGATGAAACCAAGGTTGAACTTTTTGGCCTGAATGCCAAGCATCACGTCTGGAGGAAACCTGGCGCCATCCCTATGTTGAAGCATGGTGGTGGTAGCATCATGCTGTGGGGATGTTTTTCAGTGGCAGATACTAGGAAACTAGTCAGGATCAAGGGAAAGATGAATGGGGCAAAGTACAGAGAGGTCCTTGATGAAAACCTGCTCCAGAGCGCTCAGGACCTCAGACTAGGGCGAAGGGTCACCTTTCAACAGGACAATGACTCTAAGCACACAGCCAAGACAGCACAAGAGTGGCTTTGGGACAAGTCTCTGAATGTCTTTGAATGGCCCAGCCAGAGCCCAGACTTGAACCCGATCGAACATATCTGGAGAGACCTGAAAGTAGCTGTGCAGCGATGCTCCCCATCCAACCTGACAGCTTAAGAGGATCTTCAGAGAAAAATTGGAGAAACTCTCCAAATATAGGTGTGCCAAGCTTGTAGCGTCATACCCAAGAAGAATTGAGGCTGTAATCGCTGCCAAAGGTGCTTCAACAAAGTACTGAGGAAAGGGTCTGAATACTTATGTAAATGTGATATTTCTGTTTTAAATACGTCTGTAAACATTTCTAAAAAACATTTTTTGCTTTGTCATTATGGGATATTGTGTGTAGATTGATGAGGAAATCATGTAATTTCATACATTTTAGAATAAGGCTGTAACGTAACAAAATGTGGAAAAAGTGAAGTGGTATGAATACTTTCCGAATGTGGTGTATGTGTAGCCCATGTATCTGATGCTGTCTGGCCAAAAAGAGTGGCATGTCATACTCTTTTTTTCCAGACAGCATCAGATACGTGGGCTACATTTAGTAAAACAGAGGGGCGCTGTTTCGCGGCTTGGATGCTTTCTCTGTTGAGGTAGTTTCAGTCACTTGTGAATTGAAGGAAAGTTGGCGGGTGCATAGTGCACTGTTCGAATGCTGGAATTATTTTGGATGAACGTGCAAAAGTAACCTATTTTTTTGAAGACTGGCCTCTGCCTGTGGCCTCCAAATTACTAAGTCTGCAGGTAATGACAGAAGAGAAGATGCATGTAGGCCTATCTAATTATAGAACAGGTGGCTTACAAATAGCCTACCAAATGTTGGAAATTATATGCAGAAAAATATCAGAAATAGAGGGAACAGTAGCCTGAGTAGGCAAAGATGACTGGCCAGGACCGTGACGCATGCGGACATCAGTGGACGAGTCAATTATAATGTGCTTTCCTCTGCCCTTTCCTCTGACGCATGCCAAGATACTTACAACGCCTGGATAGGTATTTTTACTTATCAGTTAACCACATCATACAGTATGTTATAGCGATCTCTCAGATGCTTGCAACTTCTGAGCAGGGTAACATGACCATAGAGTGGATAACACGTGCACAGGTAGCCTATTTTTTGAAGTGATTTGTTTGACAATCAGATGAAAACATCATGTCTGGCTGTGTTCACACCATATGAAAGGGTAATACATTTACAGCTAAATGACATGCCTTTACTATTATGCTCATAAATAAATTGTGCATGCGCAAATAGGTGGTCCCACACCCCCTGTCAAAACAAATATTTTCCAACATCCCTGATTACTGTCAGTTTCGACTATATCCCAGCCTATTCCTGCCTAGAAACAAACTGCTGCTCACACTTCCTGGTCTCCCCAGGATGGCCCATAAAAAACGGACTACTATGCTGTAAATTAATGCATTTTGCTCAAATCTGCTTTCCTCTTCAATAACTCTCCCTCTGACTTTCTTTTGTTCCAGGGCTGACCAACAGAGGGCAGTGTGAGATTTGAACAATCCTCCAGTAAGTTTCATCCCCTTATTTTTTTTCATGTCTCTTATTATACTGCATAGCTCAGTTCTGTGGTCCCAGAAGGCTTTAGTGATGTTTAGGGTCTTCAATCCTATATTTGATCACAATGCCTGTTCATTTGGTTGAGTGTAAAATTATCAAGTTCATTTTGATAATTGAAGCAGCATAATCACACCAGAAATATGCCTATCGTATGTTACACCACTAACCATAAATTCTAGTCAATCAACTAAGCATTGAGAAACAAAAGCAATGAACTACAACAAAAGTGATATTTTATGATGGAGGGCTAACATACAGTAGGCTACATGTTAGAGTGGGCAGAGTTAGAGATGGCATGCATTTGAGGCATTGACAGTTTAGGGGAAGGGGACACACAAATGCTGTCTACTCATCAGAGGGAACGTTACATGGTAAGATGCAAGATTTCATCACCGTTCTGTATGTGATGTAGCATACACATCATTTTAAATAGTTAAACAACAATTGTCCGTAACATCTGTTACTGTACACTTGTAGCTCTGTTCTCTGTAGTCAAAAGTACAGTGGTCCACTGTCCTTTATGTTTCCAAAGGTCATTGTCACAGCGATCTGCCACTATCAGCTCCTTTCTGCAATATGTCTTCCAGCTCCACTTCACCTCGATGTTATTTGTCTCAAAATATGTGTGTTTTTTTCTTTCATGAGGATGTTGTGTATGTAATAACTGTCTACAATGTCTACAATGTTAAGTATTGCAGTGCTCATCAGCCCCATATTCCCCCAAATCTGTTGTATACTACAGAAAGACAGGGGTATACTATTTGGCTTATCCCATTCTTGGTGAGGTTCAGGTAAATACATTTGTTTACACCCAGGGATCGAATGGAGGGGGTGTGAGAGGGGATGGTATCTCTCTTGTTAACAAAAAATACATAGTGCATCTCTCTTGTTAACCTTTTACTGCAGTGGGCTAAATCAGGGTCACACAGAGTGATTCTTGGTAGTCTTAAACAAATCTACTTTGAAACAAAGTATACACCTCACGTATATGGTTATGGGCTTTAAAACAGAAGACACCTGTACAGTACAATGTCAGATATCGAGTTGAAGTGTATTATATTTTGAGTTCCCAATATTACACTTTATATACATTACAAAAGATTGAATTGAAATATAACAAAACTGTTTGACACAGAGACACCGGATTTTCATTAGGTTTTTTGAAATAATATTTTTTAATTATGAAATTATGAAATATATTCATAACATTCCACCCATGAGGCCAAAGAGGGCGCTTTTGGTCATTGACTGCAGGAAAGGGCTACCTTGATTTTGACAATTAATACACTTAACACCCCTTCCCTGCCAATGCAACTGTATACTATTCCCCCTGTTCACTTTGCACAATTTGTCGCCCAGCTTACACCTGTACACTGTCTGTTGTTTTGGTAGTTCCTCCGGTCTCCTCAGGTCCTCGCTGTTTGTCTGCAGTCAGAATCACCCCTCTGACAAGCATGAAAGGCTCTCCTGACCTAATTCCGGCTGCAGGTGAACACACTCATTAACTCCTCCTCCACCCCTCCAACTCATTTATCTTTCATCAGCCTGTACTCTAGGACACCTCTGACACACTGGATATGCCGAGGAGGATCCTTTCAATACTCACTTGCTAACGATGTGCATTCACTTTAAACAACTGTAAGCTACGGTAGTGTCTCTTTTTGACCTTTATTTAAATAGGCAAGTCAGTTTAAGAACAAATTCCGATTTACAATGACGGCCCACACAGGCCAAACCCGGACGACGCTGGGCCAATTGTGCGTCGCCCTAATGAGACTCCCAATCACGGCCGGTTGTGATACAGCCTGGAATCGAACCAGGGTGTCTGTAGTGACGCCTCTAGCACTGAGATGGAGTGCCTTAGACCGCTGCGCCCCCGTTGTACTAATTGGATATAATGACAGACTGATGGTGTTAGCATATAATTCATGATATGGATGTGGGGAGTATTAGTGTTGGTCTGGATTTGACATTTACATTCTATTTTTATAATTTGGGGATTGAGGTACCATGGATTCCCTCAGGACCTGAGGCAATAGAGCTGTGGTGATTTGAAGCTTACTGAGATTAGATTCAAACAGAGTGTAGAATTGCGAGGTTGTCTCGCACATTTTGGCATTGAAGAATGAGTGACTATGGGCATCCGATGTAAGTCAGTCTAGTGGTAACGTCCTTGCATGTACCTGCCTATCTGTCTATAGAGCTGGACCCTACAAGGGTGTGTAAAGGGAAGGGGGTCGTGACTCTGAGGGCCACTCTGGTACACATAGACGACGAGGACTGCGTCAGTAAAGAGTCCAACGTCGAAACAGCACCAGGTAAGTCAACCAGAGTGCTACAGCTGCTCTCAAGACTTAGATATCACATCATATGTGCATTATATCTAATATCTCTGATATTATGTTGACTTTTCTTTCTATTACAGAGTCGAGTGGTACGCTAGCATCGCTCTGTGAAAAGTGGTCAGGTTAGAGAGCTGTTGTCTAGCTGGAGTAATAGCTGATGAGACAAACGATTTCAAAGTGGAAGGAAATGTTCCCGTTAACAAAATAACATATTGTAATATATTGATTATGTCATAGTATGAATCACTAACTTTAATGACTATTTAGTCATTTGTTTTCCATAGTGATCTTGATGGATATGGAGAAGAATTCACCGTAATTCACAAGCTTTTCTGTTCATAGAGGTCTTAAAATGTTTTATATACTTCATGAAGTTCAGCTGGGCTCACTTATACACATATTTCAGTAGGTTTTGATATTAAAGTGAGAACTTGACACATTTCAAAGTGTATTTATATTTGGTTGCCCAGCACAACACAGAATCATTGACCATGATTGCTCATATTTCCATGTGTTTCATCAAAGACCTCTTTTGTTCGGACCGGCCCACACTGCACTTTGGAACCAGGGCCTTGACTGTGGACTTGTTTGTTGCCTTCAGCATGTTAGAACTGGGCTGGAGACTGGCCAAGGCTTTTGGGGAGATGCTTTATTTGCGAGCCTGAATATAAAGGCCATTGGAACAAACAGCCTTTACAGACCACTGAATAGGCGCCTTGTTCTGATAACAAAGTTCACAGATTGCGGGAGAATCATTATTTTATTTCTCCATGGGGATATTAGCATCTATGTACGGGAAAAGCACTATGGGAAGCTTTTTGTCCCTGCAGGATTATCCAGGGATTTATTTAATTGAGGATTAATTGTTTCCTGTTTGTAGTTTGGTGTTAATCTCTGAAACAGGTTCATCGCCAAAAGGCAAACATTGCCAAGAGTACAGTAGTTTGTGTATCTTTCAGTATTGTTAGGTTTCTGAGAGGATCGTCTTGCACTGCTATTCGCTGGCCAAAATGAGATTGTTTTGGGATCATTTCAGGTAGTTGGATCGGCCAGATCAATGGAGACAGCTCTCTAACAGGATTGGCTGAGGGATGCTTCCACGACATCACAGCTGATTTACCTACAGTCAACAGAACTCAACCCCAGGTATGTATTATCTAATCAGTGAATAAGCTTTTGTGAATTTCCCCTATTTATGGGATAATACTGTAAATTGGATAATGCTATGCTTGTTTAATGTGATTAAAACCAGATTTAATTGTGATAGAAATAGCTATATTTGGTGTATCTTTGCTGTTGCGAGTCAATTGAAGTGATTATTTCTTTGCAAAACCAGAATGTATTAATATGCAACTTCTTGGCCTTTTACTTAGTTTATTGTTATTATCCAAAACTTCTATAAGAGAGGAACATCATCACTTACAATTTCATTAATAAAGATAAACAGCATCACGAGTTTTATTCACTTATGACCAGGGAAGTTCTCCTGTGAGCACCGAAGAACAACAGTTTCTTGCCTTTGACATTCAGAGCCATATTACCTCTGCCTACCCATCCACCACCAAAACTGTCAACCCAACCATAGTTCTGCTACAACACAACAGAGGTAAGCACCTCTGGTTCTGGGTAGTACTGTATGTGGGTGAAATTGCCATGCAAACAGTTGACCACACTGTGAAGTATGGACTCCATTGATTTGTTTAAATGGAAAGTTCCGACACTGAAAGCTTTTTTTAAGTAAATCAAAAGTATGGAACATCAGATCAATCAGGTACAACAATGCTCCATTGTCCTTCACTTTGTGTGCCAATAGCAGTTTTGTTAGCAATATTTGTTTAGTCTCCAGATATTGCTGCATTGTTTTTTGTGCATTCATGTGTCTGGGATGCTTTTTTCAGTTGACACAGCATGCTGAATATGTTTGTCGTCAGCCTCATATCGGCCCAATGCGCCAAGTTTTCATGCTCCTGCTCTGAGATATTGGATTTTTTTTAAATCTCACGGATGGAGAGTACTCAATGATATCTGATTGATAAATGACTTTTACATATCATTTGGTATCTCAAGCTAAGTATTTTCATTGCCGTGGTTTTTGTCTGGTCATAATCATGTTTCACCATTGAAATTACTGTATGTCATTTGCATAGTATGCTTGTGGATTATACGGGGTAAATTGGTTGCCTACCATTTATGTAGACCTATAGTACAGGTCATCTACTCATCAAGGGAAACACATTTTGACTAGTAGAACCCACTGTCGGGCTTCTCTTCCCTTTGACACAGCAATGTTGGCTTTTTCAGACCCCACCCCAGAGAGGGACAAATTGTCTGATCCAGGACCTGTAGTTGGGGCAGAGAGAGAACAGAGCCAACACCCAGATATGGACGGCAAGAGGATGAAGTTCTCACAATCCCCTGTCTTGGGCCCACTGAACCAGCCCAACCTGCCAGTACGGGTAAGAACACAAACCTATGTACAGTCCAGATGTTATGAGTCGTGCATAATTGTATGAGGCCCGAAAACATTGTCATCTACTTTGTGCCTTTTTAAAATAATCTTCACAGGGCATTTTTTATTTGATGCTGAGGAGTACACATGGCTACAGGAAGATGTTTAGGCCTGGGGGGTTCTACCCATGCTGCTGATAGCTATTTTGGTCCGCTCATACAGGAGTAATAAAGGCCCAGTATGGTACTTTTGTGATATTTAAAAAAATATATATATATTCTGATTTATCAGCACCCCTACTTCCTGCAGCTATTGGAATACAGTGTTGAAAATCAATATGCCTCACTGCCAATCGCCAATCCACTCTTACCCATATATTTGTCAGAACCCCTGTTAATTTTTAGATATGGCAAAAACCAAGACTATGTTCTTTTCAGAACACAGAGAAGTCCAAGGACTGGTACAAGAACATGTTCAAACAAATACATAGAATTCCAGGTAAGGGGATCATCATGAACATCAAACTCACTGTTCTCGTGTGTGTTTTGACTTGATATCAGTTGTTTCTGTCAAGCCGTTGTCTTTGTGAGTCTGTGAGTGTGTTCATTGCTGTCATGCTGTGTGTGTTTTGTGTCTCCGTCACCTCGCTCAGAACCTGTTGAGGAAAACCCATACCGCCCCACCTACATATTCCCTGAATTCTATGATCCTAGACAGATGAAAACCACAGGTACCCAATTGCAATCATGGCTCCACTTCCTGACTTTACTAATCATGTATAATTCCTTCTTTATAATGACCTCATTACTGCATTGACTCTCCTTTTGTTACGTACCATTGCCTTGATAGAATTGAAAATGGGTCAGTAAATTGAGCACTTGATTGCTTAGCGAAACTAAGAGTGAGACTAATAGAAAACTACACTGCGAATTCCCTTTAACTGTTTGATATTTAACATGAATGCAAAACATGACATTTTGCATTAACTAATCCATACACAAGGGATTGGAAGCTCTGCTCATGTTTTAAAATGTATATATATGTATGTACAGTCATAGCTAGATTTGAGCCACTAGATGACGCTCAAGTGCATGGATTACAACAAACAAGCACGACAGAGAGGCTTTGTATGTACTGTCCAGGCAGTAGTAGACCACACGGCCTGTGTTCCATCTACAGTATAATGTTAGCCTTTTTACACTAGACTAGTTTAAATCGGTCTAGTCGGTGTAAAAACGCTGTATTTGTGTGTGTATGTGTATTCAGTTATTCTGTATTGACCCACTGAAATAATAGTTATTTAGCTGTTTGTACTATCTAACAGTTTACTATTTGTACTACCCATCTACCAGTTGACAGTTGTTTTTAAATCATAAATGCCATTGCATGCCGTTTTGTACAGTATGTACTGTGTATAGATCTACTTCCTTTCCCTTTGTTTCTGCTCACGTCTGCTTCCAGGCAAGCTGATATGTCTAATTATTCACTGAATCGATCAATCAATTGATCAATAAATCAAACAGTTGATCGAAGAAGGTTTGTACGAAATGTGTAGACTATTCCGAGATTTCCAAGAACAGCATTACTTATTCATAAGGATGTTAAATCGATTGGATCCATCTTTAGAGAAGTAATGCTTCTTCCAAAGGGTTTTGACTGACACAACCTATGAATAGCACTCTATTTACAGTGTGTTTGAAGAAATATAATGTCTGAACTAATGGAATAAAGGACATACTGTACTGGGCAATTACAGAAGAGGAGGAGACGCTTACTGTGCCCTTTGAAGAGCTGTACCGGGTCTTATAGCCTTAAATGTGATATAAGGTTCTGGCTATACCCTGCGTTACAGCAGAAATACCTGAAATACATACTGTATATATCAGCATAATGTATCTGAATTTGAGTATTAATTTTAATCGTGATTAGATGTTTATAATAATAAATATGGCTCCTCCAGGAAAGCTATTGTTGTGGATGCATGTTATTGCTATAACGTGCCTTTTTGGTCTGTAATCGACCCCCAATATTTTTTTTTGTTTTTATATTTTTTTTTATTCTTAATCACGCTTCTGTTCTATATAACTTCGAACATGCATTAAGGCAGGGTTTCCCAATCTCGGTCCTATAATAAGCAGTTCACAGAGTACAGTCATTATAGTGTGGCACTGCTGCTACCAAAGTGACCTCTACTGGTTAGAGTGTCTACAAATGTAGCACCACTTTAACAAGCTAATTTAAATGACAATAGATTGGGTCACCCTTGATTAACATTGCATAGCTTAGACCCTATACAAGTGGAACTGCCAGTGGATCGACCTTGTGTATGTTAGTAAGTACATGTTTATAGTCAATAGATACTAATGTTTTTTCTCTCTCTTTCAGATGATGGTCCCTCCCCCTACGGTTTTGTGGAAGATGGTGAGTTTTGGAAATTGTCATTCTCATAGATTGAGAAATTAACATGATATCCATATTGTGCTCTCAAATAGCATGATCTTTGGATTTTGTTTACATTTTACTGTACAATCAAATTGTACAGTAGACACTTTCATCACTGGGAAGAGATGTCAGTTTATTTCAGTTTAAGCTAAACATTACAGGCCGCTTTCACAGCAGTGTCTGTTGTTCTTGTGTGTTTATGTTCAGTGAAAGGGGTCCCACGGTCAAAAAGTGCAGCTGAAGTTGACCATAGGTCGTCTATGCCTGTGCCAACCCGGTCCTCTTCCCTCTTCCCTTCCAAAAGGTAAGTCATTTTCTATTGCCGCTTCCCTTTAACATGGATAGTAGTATAGTGTATCCGCGAAGACCTCTTAACCCATTGAACTCACTCTTCATAATACATTCACTGCATCTCCAGAGCAGTTCACATGGCAATGCATTTTTGGTAGCACTTTTACGCGAGGGACTGTAATGAGATGCAGTAAGAGGTATACGATTATATTCATGTTTGGTGTGATAGTGAATGTTTAATGAGGTACAGTGTACATACACCACGTAACATGTAACCGGCACACTTGAACACATGCTTGTCAAAGATTTAAGGATTCAAATGTTGTGTTTATATTAGATGTGGGGTTTTTTTAGGAATTAGAAGTAGACGAGCAAAGAGCAGTACATCTGTTCCTCACCTCTGACGTTGAAACGCGGTAACCGTGGTAACCTCCAGTTAGGTCCTCCCTGACCTCTACTACCTCAGGTGCTTGTTGTCATGCTAGATGTGACTAAACAGCCTCCTCACCTCTCCCCTTAAATGTTAGTGCTGACAAAGAACATCCGCTCTCCTAGGCGTGTGGAGGAAGGAGTGATTCATTAATGAAAGAAGACAGGTGATAGAGGATAAACTGTTGCGCACGGAAGCTGAGGATGGCGTGCCTGGTTGGCTCTAGCACCTTCCTTGGTGTATATCTGTTTCCTGTAGTTACTGTACCTCTAGCGTTTGAACCTTCTGAGGCCGCATTTGTGTTTGTTGACCGCTTGTGGATTATTCTCTTCTCTTTGACAATTACTTTTGTGTTTTTACAAGTAACATTTGATGAAATACCTGGATTTTCCCACTACAATAAGCTGTTTGATCGGTAACTAACGGGTGTTAAAGATAGCATTTGTTTCGAACTTACGTAAAAATATTCAATGCAACACTAGGCCCAATTGTTTTAGTCTTTGCTTATTCCCAGTGGAATCATAGTGGAACCAAGGTGGAACCAAAGGAACCATAGTGGAATTCTATATCCTGAAGCAGATCACATTGAAATGCAGGAAATGCAGCTAGGGTCTTTGGTTCAGTTTACTTAGCTAGCATGACTCGATTCATGCCTTGACATGACTGTATATTTTATTATTTATAAAAAAAATTATAAGACAGCTCTGATGGAGAGCGCGAGAGAGAGAGAACGACATGGAAAAAGAGATGGAGAGTGGGAGGGGCACAAGCTTTCCTGTATGGGAAAACGCTGTTGATAATAGAGCTGTCACCCCAAAAACTAGCCCCAGCCGGTTGCCATGGAGACTGCTTGACTTGATAGGGATTTGCTCTCCCCTCCCTCCTGCAGGAACGAGTGGGAGCCCCCTGACAAAAAGGTAGACACCAGGAAGTACCGTGCCGAGCCCAAAAGCATCTTCGAGTACGAGCCGGGAAAATCATCGGTGCTGAAACTGGAGAGAAAGGTAACGACAGCCATGCATCCAGTGCCACGTGTGTGTTTCTGTGTTTGCCTCTGCAGTCTCTATACTACGCATGTTGTGTAAGCTATTTCCCTCTAAGAGCTTAGGGTGGCTGCTTCGCTAACTAGGGCAGCTCTAGTAGGCAACGTATGTATAGACTGAATTTCCATGTGTACAACATTCCTAAAGGGGGATCCTATTACAATGACAGATGACCTATCTGGCGGTGTGTAGGTATCACTTACAAGCCATGGCCATTGTCTTGCAGTGTTTCAACCAACGGCTTGAATTGGCTTGAATTGGCTTGAATTTGTTGGGAAAGGAGTTGGACAAATGCCTGTAAAAAATAAATAATGCAATGGATATTGTGACATCAGGCAATGTCCTTGTGGGGTGTCTTTTTTCATTACCTTTGACAGTATGAATACCGGTAGGTAGATCATTGTCCCAATACAGTGTGCACTACCAGGTTTCAATTGAAATAATAGAATCAGCTCCATCAAAGAGGAATTAAAGGCCCACTGTGATATTTACAGTCATTTTTAATGGCATGCACCCATTGATTCTTAAAGAGTATCACTTATAAATACCTCGTGAGATTCATTAAGGAGTAGGCCTTTAAATAAATGCTGCATATATGTTTAAGCGGACAGTTGGTTTAGCTAGCAGCCTCTTTGTGTGGCTCATACATAATAGAATAGAGTTGCATCTCCTCTACAGTAGAATAGTTATTTGATTATATCATAATGCAATCATTGTTTGTCTTTTATGGTAAGTTATTAAGGGTTATGATGCGGTTTTGGACCAATCCCAGTGGCACCACATACTGAACAGTAGAGAACAGGGCCTTGTTCATGCTGTCCATCATTGTCAGACAGACACTGCATGTGACGTGACAGTCTCTGTAATTACAGACCACGGTCAGTGGTTCTGTGTCAGGTTCCTGGCAGCATTAACGGCGGACTATACGGTCTCTTACTTTCATTTAGCCTAATATACTGTAGCTGTAGTTCTGGCGATTCTTGTCTTTCTCATTGCCATTGTGGCTCAATGATTGATATAAACAAATCAAATCAAATTGACATGCTAGTAAACTATTTATATTAACATTTAGAATAAGTACAATAAGAATATTTCACAAATAAGAACACAAAAGCAGATGGGACCCATGAAAACATGTAGTATTACACTTGCTTATCTTCTCTTACACGTATGCACACACTGCACACTACAGTTGAGTACGATTCAGATGACTGCTTCATATTATTTGTTGAAGTCACGTGGTATGTGCATTCTATGTCTTTATACATCTGAGAACAAATCAGTATAAGTATATTCCAAAATTTCCTTCTTTTTTTCACCTGGGATAATTCACCGGCACATAAAGACAAATCTTTAGGAATTATTTCTGATTGTGAACTCTTGTTTAGAAATTCATTATGTCGGTCGGGAATGTTGTCTGGATCACATCAAGAATGTGTCATAGCCTCATTGCCTGTGTCTGTAAATGATGTGCTGTCTGAACTGTCTTCTCTTTGTCTTTCTCCTCTTTTCCTTGTTGCCATGGCCCCGTAGACTCAGGACATAAGTCCAGAAGATGTACATTTAGAGAATGAGCCTTGGTATAGATTCTTTTCAGAGATGGATTTTGATAAAGCGGTAAGTGGTCACAGTCTAAAAGTGACGGTGTATTTAAACAATGCATGTGATAATAACATCCATGTTTAAATGCCTAAACAAACTATGTTTGTCCGTAACGACAACTCCAACAACTTTTGCAAACCTTTACTCAACATTAACCAAAAACGTTATCCCCTCCTAAAACTCGCGTAATGGGGCCTTACCTTGAGTTATTGCCTGCTATCACTTTTCCCAGCTCTAGGTAGTCAATCAACTCTAGATATAGCTCTATCATTGTACAGTATATACAACACATTGTTATATTTTTCTTTCTACTATCAGTCGGAAGTGGGTCTATGGGCAAAGAAATGCAGATAATTGTTTTGTTATGCTATCATTGCTAATTATGTTTAATTTGGCAAGTTTTATACATTGAAGACCAACTCCGTCTCTCCACTTCAATAACCCCTGGAAGTGTGCTGTCTTATATAAAGACAAAATCCCCCTCTATGCTGTATATCTTGGTGACTGCTCTTCATCTGTGAGGCTTGCTGTGTTTGGATTGTAACTTAGCTACATCAACTATGCTGGCAGCTGAGCATTGTATGACGACCTACAGCAGAAGTGTCTCCTGTCCGGTCATTAGGCGATTTACATTTTTGAACATTGTCCATATGTTAGGCTAATTATATACCCAATTCGGGTTAGGTGTCCTACTGCTACTGTATATGATGATAAAGAATAATTGATGAACGCTACAGCTGTCGGTGCAGTTGGCCATCTTTGTATTTTGTCCCTTACAACAGGATCCTCAAGGCTATGCCAACACTGGCACCATGCCGCCTGTGCCATGTCATTAACTCAGCACCCATGTGGAACTCTTTTTGTTGTTGCATTTATGGGCACCCTGCAAATGAGGACACATAGCATACCCCAGAGGACTGGGCAAGGTGATTCAACTGTGGGTAATACTTTAGTTCAAGACTGTTATACCCTTTTCACACAATCATGCTGACACGAACCGTATTGTGCTGGCTCAGATATTTTCCTATCACGTGGTCCTTTCCAGTAGAGTCTCTGACAACTATGGTAGATAAAACCAGGCCAGCACAATACAGCTTGGCTCTGCTTGGCTCAACCCGGTAGTGTGAAAAGAGTATTACAGTGCCCACACAATCATTACATGACAGGCCTTATTGAATCAAGGAGTGCTGTCTAGTCTGGTTTACAGTGCATTCAGAAAGTATTCAGACCTCTTGACCTTTTCCCCATTTTGTTACGTTACAGCCTTATTCTAAAAAACTATCTTGGGTATGACGCTACAAGCTTGGCACACCCATTCCTTCTCTGCAGATCCTCTCAAGCTCTGTCAGGTTGGATGGGGAGCGTCACAGCACAGCTATTTTCAGGTCTCTCCAGGGATGTTCGATCGGGTTCATGTCTGGGCTCTGGCTTGGCTACTCGAGGACATTCAGAGACTTGTCCCGAAGCCACTCCTGCATTGTGTTGGCTGTGTATTTAGGGTCATTGTCCTGTTGGAAGGTGAAACTTCACCCCAGTCTGAGGTCCTGAGCGCTCTAGAGCAGGTTTTCATCAAGGATATCCCTGTACTTTGCACCGTTCATTCATCTCAATCCTAACTGGTCCCCCAGTCCCTGCCGCTGAAAAACATCCCCACAGCATGATGCTGCCACCACCATGCTTCTCTGGAGCTCTGTCAGAGTGACCAGCGGGTTCTTGGTCACCTCCCTGACCAAGGCCCTTCTCCCCGATTGCTCAGTTTGGCTGGGCGGCCAGCTCTAGGAAGAGTCTTGGTGGTTACGAACTTCTTCCATTTAAGAATGATGGAGGCCACTGTGTTCTTTGATTCATTTTTTGGTACCCTTCTTGGTACCCTACCCCACCTGTCTCTGAGCTCTACGGACAATTCCTTTGACCTCATGGCTTGGTTTTTGCTCTGACATGCACTGTCAACTGTGAGACCTTATATAGACAGGTGTGTGCCTTTCATGTCCAATCAATTGAATTTACCACAAGTGGACTCCAATCAAGTTGTAGAAACATCTCGAGGATGATCAATGTAAACAGGATGCACCTGAGCTCAATTTAGAGTCTCATAGCAAAGTGTCTGAATACTTATGTAAATAAGGTATTTCTGTGGTTTTTTTTTATGTAACGGCAGTCTAAGTCGTCCTCCTCCTCAGACGAGGAGAGGCGAGAAGGATCTGAGGACCAATGTGCAGCGTGGTAATTTTCCATTATTTAATTAACACAAAATAAGACACTATACAAAATGACAAAACAAACTAACCGTCACAGTCCTAGCTGGTGCAGACAAAACACAAAGACAGGAAACAACCACCCACAATCCCCAACACAAAACAAGCCACCTATATATGATTCTCAATCAGGGACAACGATTGACAGCTGTCTCTGATTGAGAACCATATTAGGCTGGACACAGAAACAGACTAGACTAGACACACAACATAGAATTCCCACCCAGCTCACGTCCTGACCAACACTAAACAAGCAAAACACATAAGAACTCTGGTCAGGACGTTACAGTACCCCCTTCCTGAGGTGCGGACTCCGAACGCACCCCTAAAACTCAAGAGGAGGGTCTGGGTGGGCATCTGTCCGCGGTGGCGGCTCCGGCGCAGGACGAGGATACCACTCCACAACTGTCTTTGTCCCCCTTCTTAGCATCCTTTGAGTGGCGACCCTCGCCCACGACCTTGGCCTAAGAATCCTCCCCAAGGACCCCACATGATTTTGGAGGTAGCTCAGGACAGAGAGGTAGCTCAGGACAGAGAGGTAGCTCAGGACAGAGAGGTAGCTCAGGACAGAGAGGTAGCTCAGGACAGAGGGGCAGCTCTGGACTAATGGCAACTCCGGACTGAGTGGCAACTCCGGACTGAGTGGCAACTCCGGACTGAGTGGCAGCTCATGACTGAGTGGCAGCTCATGACTGAGTGGCAGCTCATGACTGAGTGGCAGCTCATGACTGAGTGGCAGCTCATGACTGAGTGGCAGATCATGACTGAGTGGCAGCTCATGACTGAGTGGCAGCTTATGACTGAGTGGCAGCTCATGACTCTTGGGCAGCTCATGACTGTAGGGCAGCTCATGACTGGAAGGCAGCTCATGAATGAAAGGCAGCTCATGAATGAAAGGCAGCTCATGAATGAAAGGCAGCTCATGACTGGCGGGCGGCTCATGACTGGCTGGCGGCTCTTGACTGGCTGGCGGCTCTTGACTGGCTGGCGGCTCTGGCAGCTCCTGACTGTCTGGCGGCTCTGGCAACTCCTGACTGTCTGGCGGCTCTGGCAGCTCCTGACTGGCTGGCGGCTCTGGCAGCTCCTGACTGGCTGGCGGCTCTGGCAGCTCCTGACTGGCTGGCGGCTCTGGCAGATCCTGACTGGCTGGCGGCTCTGGCAGATCCTGACTGGCTGGCTCAGATGGCGCTGGGCAGACGGATGGCTCAGATGGTGCTGGGCAGACGGATGGCTCAGATGGCGCTGGGCAGACGGATGGCTCAGATGGCGCTGGGCAGACGGATGGCTCAGATGGCGCTGGGCAGACGGATGGCTCAGACGGCGCTGGGCAGACGGATGGCTCAGACGGCGCTGGGCAGGCAGGCAGCTCAGACGGTACTGGGCAGACGAGCAGTGCAGGCGGCGTTGGGCAGACGGCCGACTCTGACCTGCTGAGGCGCACAGTAGGCCTGGTGCGTGGTGCCGGAACTGGTGGTACCGGACTGGAGACACGCACCTCAGGGCGAGTGCGGGGAGAAGGAACAGGGCACACTGGACTCTCAAAGCGCACTATAGGCCTGGTGCGTGGTTCCGGCACTGGTGGTACCGGGCTGAGGGCACGCACCTCAGGGCGAGTGCGGGGAGAAGGAACAGTGCGTACAGGGCTCTGGAGACGCACAGGAGGCTTGGTGCGTGGTGCCGGAACTAGAGGTACTGGGCTGGAGACACGCACCACAGGGAGAGTGCGTGGAGGAGGAACAGGGCTCTGGAGACGCACTGGAAGCCTGGTGCGTGGTGTAGGCACTGGTGGTACTGGGCTGGGGCGGGAAGGTGGCGCCGGATATACCGGACCGTGCAGGCGTACTGGCTCCCTTGAGCACTGAGCCTGCCCAACCTTACCTGGTTGAATGCTCCCCATAGCCCGTCCAGTGCGGGGAGGTGGAATAACCCGCATTGGGCTGTGTTGGCAAACCGGGGACACCATTCGTAAGGCTGGTGCCATGTACACCGGCCCGAGGAGATGTACTGGAGGCCAGATATGTTGAGCCGGCTTCATGGCACTTGGCTCAATGCTCAATCTAGCCCGCCCAGTGCGGGGAGGTGGAATAACCCGCACCGGGCTATGCACACGTACATGAGACACCGTGCGCTCTTCCGCATAACACGGTGTCTGCCCGTACTCCCGCTCTCCACGGTAAGCATGGGAAGTGGGCGCAGGTTTCCTACCTGCCTTCGCCACACTACCCTTTAGCCCCCCCCCCCCCCCACCCCACCCCACCCAAGACATTTTTGGGGTTTCTTCACGGGCTTCCAGCCACGCTTCCGTGCTGCCTCCTCATACCACCGCTCCTGGGCTTTAGCTGCCTCCATCTCTTCCCGAGAGCGGCGATATTCTCCAATGTGAGCCGAGTGTCCTTTACCTTCCAGTATTTCCTCCCATGTCCAGGATTCCTGTGTAGTGGGTCGCTGCTGCTGCTGCCCGTACTCACGCTGCTTGGTCCGAGTTTGGTGGGTGGTTCTGTAACGGCAGTCTAAGTCGTCCTTGTCACGTTCCTGACCGGTTTTCTGTTATTTTGTATGTGTTTGACGGTCAGGGCGTGAGTTTGGGTGGGTAGTCTATGTTATGTGTTTCTATGTTGGTTTAAGGGTAACCTGATATGGCTCTCAATTAGAGGCAGGTGGTTTTCATTTCCTCTGATTGAGAGCCATATTAAGGTAGGTGTTTTCACATTGTTTGTTGTGGGTGGTTGTCTCCTGTGTCAGTGTCTGTGTATGTTACGCCACACGGGACTGTTTCGGTTTCGGTTTTGTTTGTTCGTTCGTTCGTTTTATGTAGTCAGTTTTCCTGTTCATGCGTTCTTCGTGTTTAATGTAAGTTCGTCGTCCAGGTCTGTCTACGTTGTTTATTGTTTTTGTAATTATTCAAGTGTTCGTCGTGTTTTCTGTTTTGTTTATTAAAAAATCATGTCTTATCACAACGCTGCATTTTGGTCTAATCCTTGCTACTCCTCTTCGGATGAGGAGAAGAAGGAAGCCCGTTACAGTCCTCCTCCTCAGACGAGGAGAGGCGAGAAGGATCTGAGGACCAATGTGCAGCATGGTAATTTTCCATTATTTAATTAACACAAAACAAGACACTATACAAAATGATAAAACAAACTAACCGTCACAGTCCTAGCTGGTGCAGACAAAACACAAAGACAGGAAACAACCACCCACAATCCCCAACACAAAACAAGCCACCTATATTTGATTCTCAATCAGGGACAACGATTGACAGCTGTCTCTGATTGAGAACCATATTAGGCTGGACACAGAAACAGACTAACTAGACACACAACATAGAATTCCCACCCAGCTCACGTCCTGACCAACACTAAACAAGCAAACACATAAGAACTCTGGTCAGGACGTTACATTTTAATACATTTGCAAAAATGTCTAAAAGCCTGTTTTCACTTTGTCATTATGGGGTATTGTGTGTAGATTTATGAGGAAAACACTTCATTTAATACATTTTATAATAAAGCTGTAACGTAACAAAATGTGGAAAAGGTCAAGGGGTCTCAATACTTTCTGAAGGCACTGTATTTACTATAGTATCTTTTCCAAGTGAGGGCATGTTGTCAAAGTTGAATCATAAGTTTGATATACAGTAGGCAGCTTGACAAATACCGCTAGGCTACGTGCCTTGGGCTCCAGTTGGCACCAGACAAGTATTCAGACTCACTGGCTGCCCACAAACAGATGTTCTGTCTCCTTGCCTTCTGCTTTGTAAGTCAGTCAGGACCAACCTCCACAGCGGAGTCTGCCTGGAAACCACACCCTGGATCGTATGATGCGGAGCCACTGACTACATGAGATCATATTCTCACGTCAGCTGAACACAGGGCAGGCTTAAGAATCTCCCATCTTCCCAACCTTGTCTTTAAGTCAGTGTTATCCATGGAAAGTATTGTCTGACTCAGACTCCAGCAACTCCTGTCCTGCAACTCCTGGTTGGTTATATTAGGATTAGGAGGGGGTAGTACTAAAAACTTGGCCTCCAAGTAGGATGGTTTCCAGATGAGCTCAATTTGATGTCTGACTAACTCAAAGCTCCTGCTACACCTGGTATGTGTAGTATTTGACCCTCAAGGGGTGGGCTAGACATGCCGGCACATTGGGGTTTGATTGGCATATCTCTTCTTGGTTATGGTGACTCTACAGGCTGCTTGTAACCTCTATGAGTTCTCAGAGTGCTCATGGGATGATGACTCCTTCTTAGAAGGTCTAGTGACTCTAGACTCCATGTATGTCCATTTAACACATGACAATCAACCTATGGAAGAAACCTGAGTATTCTTTCACAATATATACAGTACCAGTCAAAAAGTTTGTACACACCTACTCATTCAAAGGCTTTTCTTCATTTTTACTATTTAATACATTGTAGAATAATAGTGATGACATCAAAACTATGAAATAACAAAAATGGAATCATGTTGTAACCAAAAATGTGTTCAACAAATCAAAATATATTTTATATTTGAGATTCTTCAAAGTAGCCATCCTTTGCCATGATGACAGCTTTGCACACTCTTGGCATTCTCTCAACCAGCTTCATTGGGTAGTCACCTGGAATGCATTTCAATTAACAGATGTGCCTTGTTAAAAGTTAACTTGTGGAATTTCTTTCCTTAATGCGTTTGAGCCAATCAGTTGTGTTGTGACAAGGTAGGAGGGGTATACAGCAGACAGCCCTGTTTGGTAAAAGACCAAGTCCATATTTAAGCAAGAACAGCTCAAATAAGCAAAGAGAAATGACAGTCCGTCATTACTTTAAGACATGAAGGTCAGTCAATACGGAAAATGTCAAGAACTTTGAAAGTTTCTTCAAGTGCTGTCGCAAAAGCCACCAAACTGGCTCTCATGAGGACCGTCACAGGAAAGGAAGACCCAGAGTTACCTCTGCTGCAGAGGATAAGTTCATTGGAGTTACCAGCCTCAGAAATTGCAGCCCAAATAAGTGCATCACAGAATTCAAGTAACAGACACATCTCAAAATCAACTGTTCAGAGGAGACTGCGTGAATCAGGCCTTCATAGTAAATTGCCGCAAAGAAACTACTACTAAAGGACAACAATAATAAGAAGAGACTTCCTTGGTTCAAGAAACACGAACAATGGACATTAGACTGGTAGAAATCTGTCATTTGGTCTGATGAGTCCAAATGTGCTATCTTTTGTTTTCAACAGGACAATGGCCCAACCCACGTCCCGGCTGTGTAAGGGCTATTTGACCAAGAAGGAGAGTGATGGAGTGCTGCATCAGATGACCTGGTCTCCACAATCACCCGACCTCAACCCAATTGAGATGGTTTGGGATGAGTTGGACCGCAGAGTGAAGGAAAAGCAGCCAACAAGTGCTCAGCATATGTGGGAACTCCTTCAAGACTGTTGGAAAAGCATTCCAGTTGAAGCTGTTAGAGATAATGTCAAGAGTGTGCAAAGCTGTCATCAAGGCAACGGGTGGCTACTTTGAAGAATCTCAAATATAACATATATTTTGATTTGTTTAACACTTGTTTGGTTACTACATGATTCCATATGTGTTATTTCATAGTTTTGATGTCTTCACTATTATTTTACAATGTAGAGAATTGTACAAATAAAGAAAAACCCTTGAATGAGTAGGTGTGTACAAACTTTTGATTGGTTCTGTGTGTGTGTGTATATATATTTTATTTTATTATTATTATTTTTGCCTATGCCCAGCAGCTTAATGGTTTCTTGACAGAGTATCGATCTAACAATAGATAAAGTGGTTTTCTGACCTGTTATACTTGTAGTGCATTGTCTTATGATCACAATCCTTGTCGCTCCAAAATCATGGTCATAACCAGATCGATGCACTGACATTCTTGTTTGATCACATCAACCATTAATACCTCACAAAGGTCACGACTTATGCATGAGCTCACAGTCAAAGGCCTCGGCATTCATATGATTACAGTCACATTCAATCACAGCTCCATGGACATACAAGGTGAAACGGAAGCAAAATACCATGCATATCTATGGTTAGGAAGAAAGTTTTGGCCTTCTGTGTCCCGACTGAGTGACTGCGTCAGTGACTAGTCTGTCTGGCGTAAGCTGTCACTGAGAGGGCAGCTGCATGTGGGGCCATTAATACAGTGTCGGACTCTGACCACAGTCTCTGTACGGATTCATACACTGAATGGCTGGGCATCCCAAATGGCACCCTAGTCCCTATATAGTGCACTGCTTTTGGCCAGAGCCCGATGGTCCCTGGTCAAAAGTAGTGCGCTATATAGGGACTAGGGTGCCATTTGGGACGTGCCCATTATGAACCTCTCCGCGACTTTAATGTTCGACCGGAAGTAACCCATAATCCCCTCAGCTCATTGTTTTCATATTTAACCTCAGTTATAGACTTAACCTTTATCTCTAGCTATAACAGTAACAACATGCTAGGGGAGCTGATTTTTTTTAATAAGAACTTGTCTAAACATTTACTTTTGGAAGGAAAGGCTCCCATTACACTCATGATTCCTATTTTTGGAATGTGAATAAACAAAGTACCCTGATCCCCAACCTGCAATGTTGGCCTATATATATCACCTGGCAGCAAAGTCATCACAGACACCTGTTTGGAAAATGTGCAAACATTGTTAACGCAGTGTTCCACTGACGGGTCCAGAGAAAGGAATTCACAGTACCTTCATCCGCCTAGATTCGTAAACAGCTTTAAATATTTTATGTGTCCCTTCATTTCCAGTGAAACCACACATTACACACAAAGAGACATCAGATCTCGGCAATATCTGTCTAAAGTACTTGTTTGACTTCGGGGATCTTGGCATGATCGTGACAATTGTTCATGCATATTAACTTTCCATCGTCAGTAATATTATTTTGTACTCCACTTTATATGGAATGTTTCACATGGAAGGTTAAATCATATTTTCCACCCAAAAATATGAGTGAACCTTTGCATTACATCTTTTCAGCTTGTAATTGTTATTTCACCTGCCATACACTAAACACATATCCATACACCTAATGAAGATCGCTGGGAATCCCCAGGCTTGTAAATCTCTTGTAAACAATCAGAATGAGATCCCCTTCCTTTAGTTCACATAAGTCTCTCACTCCTATTTCATGATTATTTTTTCCCATCAGAGCAGTGTAGTGTCAGCTCAATTACTCACAAGTACCAGGGGACACCATCCATTTCATCCCCTGTTGAGAGGGACTGGGAGATCAGTCAGCAGACCTGGGTTCAAATAGTATTTATAGTCTTTCAAATACTTTTAGTGTTTACTTTAGCCTTCTTGTAGTGCCAGATGTGTGGGGTTTGCAGATTTGCAACTATTATATTGGCTCCATTGCGCCAGGCAAGCTCAATCGAGCCCAGCTAAAGTATTTGAAATGATTTCCAAAAGTGTTTGAACCCAGTTCTGTCCGACAGAGAGGGATAGGAAGACAAGAGAGTGAAAAGACACAGATAATTCAGTGGCGGTGGCATGTTCTCGAAGAAGGGCTAAGGCGCCTGTGGAACATTTGGCTTTATAAATAGATTAGTCTATATACCTGCCAGGCTGAATTCGGATCTTATAAAGATAGGCATTCATTTTGAAAGGTTATTAATGATCCTCCTCCCCTGGCAACCACAAGGAAGGCATGTTGTGGGAAATGAGCTTGTGCAGTATGCTACCGGTCTGGTATGGTCATCTGTTTGGGATGGGGCAGGGGTGGACATGTATGGTTGGGGGAGAGGTGCTTTTAGAAGGGCCAGGCTGGCGCTTGGGATTGTGTAATCTTATTTGCAAACAACACTTATGCTTTTATTCATAGCCCGCCTGTCATGTCTGTTATTTTTACACTCTGTGATGTCCGCATGGAGAAAAGCAACAGAAACAGTGGTCTAAAATTAGCCAGCTCTAAACCATTCAAAGCGCTAGCGGGTGCTACCCCACCAGCGAATGGCTCTTTTGACTTTTAGGAACCGCCCCAGAATAACATCAAATAAGATAACTATGTGTTTTGTCAGCTCGCACGGCAAAGTCCTATAAAAAAAAAACGTATTCACTCACCCTTTCCTTGTTTGTTTGTGTATGTTGGCCTGTGCTTATGCTTCATGGCATTGTGTCAGTTTTACTTTATTTGTGTGTTATTGTAATGCCTCTGACTGTGTTTCTCAAGGCTTTTATTGTGTTTTGGGATTGTTGTTATCAGCATCACACTGTGATGATATTTGTGTGTGTGTGTGTAATTTGGCCTGCTTGCACCACCAGCTGGTTAACTGTCCCCTGGTCTGGTCCAGTGGTAATGATAGTGACTCAATACCAGACAAAAGAGAGGCCCTCTGTGAGGGACACCAGCTCATTGGCTGAGCCTAGTGACAGCCCCCTCCCCGCATGGGCGCCCCTGACCGATGCACGCCCACCCCCCTCCTCACTGCCGCTTGTTTTCTCCAACTTGCAAGCGTGCCAAAACACACGCTTGCTCCTCCATGTAAAAGCTTCGTTCAGCAGAGCTAACAATCCCAGGCTTTGGAGACACTTCAGACAGACACACGAGAAAGAGAAAAGAGAGCCAGTCACCACAGCTAATGCTCCTGCTTCTATTCTAGTTGGAAGAGACCTTCCTGTGGATTTATCAATGACTTCTTTGTTTGGTCTGTTGCAGAGTGCCCCCTCTTTTAGCCCCCTGGAAACACCCGCCGAACTACAGCAGTAGTAAGTCCATGCTTCTCTTACCTCTATGCTTCTGTCTTATGCTTATCCATTCCAAAATGTGTGTTTGTCTGTGTTTATGGCACGTTTTTAGGAGTGCTGTCAGCAGGGGATTTTAAGCATTTTAACACCTTTTGGAGATTTCCCCATTTAGGGAAGGGGGGAGACTCCTGCTGCTTCCTGAGAGGGGGGGACAGCGAAAGAGAGAGGTTCCTATTAACGAGTGTAAACGCTGCCAGTACAGTGTGTCCTCTGTCTGGAGAGGTTTTGGGAGGTAGCGGTGTTGGGGACATGGCTACTATATGGCGATTTATTTAAAGCTGAAAGCAAACAGCCCCCGAGTCAAACCTGGATGACATTTGTGAGTGGAGAGAGACAGGGAACTCCGCTCTATTCCACCCTACAGCTACGTAATTTTATCTGTTATCTCCCCAGAGTGGGTGTGTGAAGCCAGCCTGTATCTTATAACGAGAATAACATTGATATGAAAGTGGGTGTTCGATCAATAAGCAAACCAGCAGCGCTACGACTTTGATCTCTTTGTTGTTTTGTCAGCAGAGATGTATTTGCGCTCATTTTGTTTCTGGAATTAAACTTAAGGAATTCTAGCCCTAGCCAATGGCAGAAAGTTCTCCCACCATTTCTGTTTGGAACTTTCCATCTCTCCCGAAACTTCTATCTGGATTTCACAGCATGATATTCCCTAACTCTTTTGAATAGTTTATTTTTCTCAAGGATCTTTGACCTCGTTCATTGTCGCCAGCTCATTGGATATTAAGTAACACAGGTTATTGATAATGCCATGCACTGTATTGGAATGAGTTAATTAACAGATACATCTGTCTGTGCACTTATTATATTATGTCATAATTTTTATAAATGCTGCATTTTTTTACTTATTTCAATAGTCCAGATGGATTTCTGAAAGCATTAAATCAGTCTAAAGCCCTTTTTCCCTTTTCTTTTTGTACATTTATTTGTAAAAGTCTAAGAAATATGTTTAGTAACTTGTCGCATCATCTGCCACCAAGTTGTTATGGGCATTTAAAATATGCTAAAACTGTTTCTGGTTAACAGCCAATCACATTTGCACATTACTTTAATGTTTTTTCTACAAAAAAATCAGACTGCTTCATTGGACCAAACTGGCTTTGATTTGATAATGTTTATTAATGTTTATGATGCAAGTATTGCATCACAGCAGTTTATGTACAAACCCTGTCATCTGTTTAAGAAATTTGTTTAAAATTGTAAACTCCTGAGATGAAGCCATAAGTCCCACAGGCTTTCCTCAAAGGGTTACGAGACACATGTTTAGAGGGTGAGAGTTTACTGGGGTTTCTTTGAAATTAAAGGCCTAGCTTATATTCAAGAACTTTCTAGTACACATTTACCTCATTGTTGTATACCACATTGCTTACTGTATACAGACATGTATAAACAAGGGACCAAAATAGATATTTTTGGCTGAGTTCAAGATAGGTTAGCAACAGACATGTGTACAGACAGTATTCAATTGTTAGCATCTCAATCAAATGTCAATAGTCTATCAGGAGTAGGCTTATATTTCCAATATTGCCATTTACAAACAGGGTAGGCTACTATCAAACTATTCTTAGCCTTGCAATATTATCCATCATTAATGATCAAACTCTCTTCCCCAATACATTTGTATCACATTGATGCCTGCTGGTTAGATGCATTCGGGTATGAACATCTTCAGATAACTGAAGTTATGCAACTGCTCCATAGCCTAGTTGTGGGGCCACGGGCTCCCTCTCAGGCAATGGGATGTCTTATGACCTCACATAGACTCTTCCCAGGAAACCATCTGAGATGGTTCCAAGGCGTTATACAGCCCCTGTAGCCTGGTAAGGGGTACCTTATTTGAATACTTGCATGTACCCTATAAAGTACAGGTTTTTATTGAGTATGAATGCAGTAGCCCAAATGGCTGGTTATTCTGAGAACTATGAAAAAGGTTCTTGTTGAGGGGGTTAAATAAACAAAAAAGGAGGCATGGCTCTTCCTCTTAACATTTTACTGCAGTGGGCTAAATCAGGGTCACACAGAGTGTTTCTTGGTCTTAAACATGGTAGTTTTAACATGGTTATGGGTAAATGTTTTTTTTTTTTTAAATAAGACACCTGTACCATGTCAGTATAGAGCTGAAATGTATTCAATTTTGAGTTTGCATCCAAATATAACAACCATTTGATATAGAAACACTGGATTTTGTAATTTTTTTAATAATGTTGATTAATTATGAAAAATATTAATAACATTTCACCCATGAGGCCACTAGAGGGTGCTTCTGGTCATTAAACCAGGCATTATGTCAGAGGGCCAAACTCATTCGGGGAAAACCTGCTGCTCTTCTCACGCCTCGCTGTACTCCACTTCTGGTCTCAAAGATGCCTATTGTGTCTCCAAATGTTTTTTTTATTGTTAATTTACAGCACAGGAAAGTGGAATATCCTGCAATGGGAAACAGACTACTGTTGTGTTACCCTGTAGAGATACTGTGGGTGGGTGGAGTAATTCACTGTGCTGAATTTACTCCGCTCAAAAACTTTGTTTTCAGGCTTTGTTACATTTTCCCACGTGATTTACTACGTTACTGGAAATTGTTGTTAGTTTAATGGCCTCCACTCATGCATGGCAGCATAAATAGAAAGACAGAGAAGCATCAAACTCTCTCCTGAGACAGTGGCATTTGAAGTAGAGTAACCCTAAAAAAAAGTACAGATGCATAGCAGAGTAACATGTTCAGACAATAATATTTGAAATCTCTCCCATTGGCCTCCGTGGAATGCAAAGTTAAGGGCAGTGAGCACAAGTAGAGTGCTGTTTTATTTTACGTCTAGGTCCAAATCTTTACACTCCTCATGTTCCCCTAATAAAATGAACAAAAAGGCTGAATCAACAAGTAATCAACCACAGAATGTGTAAGATAAGTCTAACCATATGGCAACTCACAAAATTGCGCCAATAAAAAAAAAAATGCTTTATCTTTTCATAAATCTCATGTTACTCAAATTGTTTTACTCAATTAAACTGCACTTAATTACCAACACTGGCATGTATTACAGCATGCTTTCTTCTAGCTAGCTGTGTGAACATATAGTCTTGTCCTAATCAGGCTTCTGAGTCAAGCTGCTTTTTAGGGTTAATATTTTCTCCATGTTTTGCTCTAGCTCCGGGTGTAAGGCCGGACACAGCGAGGTGGAGAAGGACGAAGGATCATCCAGCAGCGAGCCAGCGGCTCCAGAATGTGACCGCCATGTTTACAAGAGTGTCCTGGAGGGCGGCGACATTCCCCTGCAAGGTCTGCGGGCCATCAACAAGCGCCATGCCAGCACCTCCTCCAAAGGTAGGATTCCACTCCACATCAATACTGAACTGGCTTCACAGTGGGACTCTGAAAGGGGTTTTTACCACTCAGATGGAACCAAATGACTTATGGGGATGGATCATAAAAGTATCTGTTAGGGATACATGTGTTTCCTTTTAACTTTGTGTTGAAATCCACATGTGTTTTTGCTTCAGGTTATCACACCAGAGGCCAATCATCTTTCAGCATAAATATTTTCTCAGCCGTTTATTTTTTAAATCATTGATATCATGGATGTTTCACCAAACTGTCCATATCCGCTTGGAAATCCATCGAGAGTTAGGCTGTCAAAGCGTTTCCTGCTAAATCAATGGAGGCTATCAAGCTAACCTTGGGTTGTGCCCTCATCCTACAGTTATCTGCCTCTGCAGACCAGGCATTCGTTGGAGAGGCTTAGGGGCAGGGCTCCAGAGTGTTCTAAAGCCAGGGAGCAAAGGTCCAGGCGAGGGGACTAATGGGGAGGAAAGGGGGGATAAACAGGGCTCTGGTTTTCTAGGCTGGGCCAGACAGGGGCGAGGTAAACAAGAGGGACACAGCAGGGTGGTTAGGCATGAGGAAGTCAGCTGTCAGAGGGAGGTCAGAGGATGGAATTCCTGCGCACATGACCAGGGGAGAGAAATGCGAGGGGGGGGGGGGAGGAAAGGAGGGAAGGGGAGGAGAAAGGAAGGGACAGATCGGGAACCGCGTGGCAATGTTGCCCCAATACATAACCAGAATTCCAACTGGCCAAGCAAGACCTAGTCCTGAAGTCTAAAAGTAAGAGAATTAACCTTTGCGCCAGTCCGTTTAGAGTTTGTTTTTGTTTTTGCCAGATGCACAAATGTATTCTTTGTAGAGTTATTATTAGTTTATGTAAGCTGTCTGCGCTCCTCAATTAGTAATACATATTTGTTCTCTACAGAATTATTTTAGATTGTCAGTACTGTATCGTGAAACAAAGATACCAGATAACTTGACTGAAGTTCAAGTCCCTATCCTATAAAAGTCTTTACTGAAGTCCCTTTTCCATAAAATGTGGAAACTGCTATAAAGGGAATTCTGCCCAGAGTCATCTTGAGCCAAAGTCAACTGACTAGCACGCTCTCTCATTATGGCCTGCCAGAGACACACCACCTCAGCTCTGTGGACACTCCGTTACAGTACATACAACAGAGCAAGATAAAGTGCAGAGAGAGCTTCATCATGTGGTCCTGCTTCATGCTCTTTAAAACAATAATGGCACACTTTGTTGTCACAGAACTTTGCTTCCTGCAGGCCTTTCTAGTGGCTATAATTATAACGTCCCCTTACAGTGCCTTGCAAAAATATTTGCCTCCCTTGGCATTTTTCCTATTTTGTTGCATTACAACCTATAATTTAAATGGATTTTTATTTGGATTCCATGTAATGGACATACACATAATAGTCCAAATTGGTGAAGTGAAATGTTAAAAAATACCTGTTTTAAATTTTAAAAAAGGAAAAGTGGTGCGTGCGTATGTTTTCACCCCCTTTGCGATGAAGCACCTAAATAAGATCTGGTGCAACCAATTACATTCATAAGTCACATAATTTGTTAAATAAAGTCCACCTGTGTTCAATCTAAGTGTCACATGATCTGTCACATGATCTCAGTAGATATACCCCTCTTCTGAAAGGCCCCAGAGTCTGCAACACCACTAAGCAAGGGGCACCACCAAGCAAGCGGCACCATGAAGACCAAGGAGCTCTCCAAACAGGTCAGGGACAAAGTGGAGAAGTAGAGATCAGGGCTGGATTATAAAAAATACCCGAAACTTTGAACATCCCACGGATCACCATTAAATCCATTATTAAAAAATGGAAAGAACATGGCACCACAACAAACCTGCCAAGAGAGGGCCGCCCACCAAAACTCACAGACCAGGCAAGGAGGGCATTAATCAGAGGCAACAAAGAGACCAAAGATCACCCTGAAGGAGCTGCAAAGCTCCACAGCAGAGATTGGAGTATCTGTCCATAGGACCACTTTAAGCCGTACACTCCACAGAACTGGGCTTTACAGAAGAGTGGCCAGAAAAAAGACATTGCTGAAAGAAAGAAAATAAACAAACACGCTTGGTGTTCGCCAAAAGGTATGTGGGAGACTTCTTCCAAACATATGGAAGAAGGTGCTCTGGTTAGATGAGACTAAAATTGAGCTTTTTGGCCATCAAGGAAAAATGCTATATCTGGCACAAACCCAACACTTCTCATCACCCCAAGAACACCATCCCCACAGTGACGCATGGTGGTGTCAGAATCATGCTGTGGGTATGTTTTTCATCAACAGGGACTGGGAAACTGGTGGGAATTGAAGGAATGGTGGTGCTAAATACAGGGAAATTCTTGAGGGAAACATGTTTCAGTCTTCAAGAGATTTGAGACGGACTGAGCAATACCCGAGTGGTTTAAGGGGAAACATTTAAATGTCTTGGAATGGCCTAGTCAAAGCCCAGACCTCAATCCAATTGAGCATCTGTGGTATGACTTAAAGATTGCTGTACACCAGTGGAACACATCCAACTTGAAGGAGCTGGAGCAGTTTTGCCTTGAATAATGGGCAAAACTCCCAGTGGCTAGATGTGCCAAGCTTATAGAGACATACCCCAAGAGACTTGCATCTGAAATTGCTGCAAAAGTTAACTCTACAAAATATTGACTTTGGCGGGGGCGGGGGGGGGGATAGTTATGCACGCTGAAGTTTTCTGGAGATTTGTCTTATTTCTTGTTTGTTTCACAATTAAAAAATATTTTGCATCGTCAAATTGGTAGGCATGTTGTGTAAATCAAATGATACAACCGGTCCAAAAATCTATTTCATTTCCAGGTTGTAAGGCAACAAAATAGGAAAAATGCCAAGGGGTGTGAATACTTTCGCAATCCACTGTATAATGTCCTATTCATGGAAATAACATTAGTATTCAACTTATACAGTGAGGAGTTGCTTAAACAGGATACTGAGGGTAGATATGACTGAGCCAAAAATACAGCCTCATTAGCATAATGCAAATTAGCATTTACTGCTGTAGGCAACATCCCTGTAGAGTTATCGCAACAGCTGGTGGCGGTTGTGTGTCATCATTCCCTACTGGGTTGTGTCATTCTTTACTGTGGTAGGACTAGCACATTATAGTATGTGGCATTACTAGCACATCTCTTACTCAGAGGTGAGAGTCAACCATGACTACTCATCCCAACAGGTGTGTCTTCCAGAATATTATGTGGTAGTCGCTCACAGTATGACCTTGCTGTTTTGACAGTTCTATTTGAGACTGTGTCCTGTGATGGACCCTGGAGTTGGAAGGGCTTTCTGGGTTAGCTGCAAAAAAGTTAAGGGCATTCCAATTCCTCAATGCTGAGGCCTAGTTCGTAAGTAGTGCGTAGATGGGCAACGGTGGCTTATAGTGTAGTTTGTATTTCTTATGAACTCTTATGAGCTGTTTATTGCATCATTTTAGTTTATACTGATATCAAAGCTACTCTGGATTCTGTTCTGATGTTTATTGAAATATTTGAACATGTAATCTGTTTATTTAATTTGATGTTCGAACAGCAAGCGTACCAACATTGCATCACATAGCATTTCATGCATGACATACTGCCCTGCTCTATGCCCTTTCTGTTGTTTCACTTCTTTTATGTTACTGCTTACGATCACTAATCATTTAATTATGAATAATTGTGATTGAATCAACATATCAGCTCCGGTGAAAATTACGAAAATTACGACACTTAACATGCATTTCTAGCGCTATTCAGAATCAACATGTTCACTTCTCCACTTAAAACAAACCATTTAACAAGTGGCATTACTAATAGCGTAACAAAGTCATTTGTTACTTGATGTGAAATGCATCACGTTCTTTTCTCCCTCATCAACTTTTGATGGACGTTGTCTTTACTTTAGAAATGTGTTGACCCTGTGTTATTTTCAGTGTGTGTGAATTTGTGACCATTAACCTAATATGCTGTTTATTCTGTTGTCCTGCATGCTTGCCAGTGGATTATCAAGGTGGGAATGGCTATATAATTTCACCATGCTCTTCTGTAAATAGTCGATCAGTTCTTGCAAGTAATGCCCTAGCTTACCAGTGTAAGAATAAGAAGCCCTTATCTGCTGCCAAAGCCTGCATACCCCAAATCCTCCCCTCTAAGTTCAAACCTAAGCTGATACCCCCTAGTGTTGACAGCCAGGACAGGAGGCCTGCGCCTGCCAGGCACCCAAAGGCACACAGCTGTGAGGATATATACACAGGGAGCACAGGCGCAGAGGCCCAGGAGAGTGGACTAAACTCAAACACACACAAAAACTCTAATGGTCTCCCCCTTGACTCTGAGGCTGGTTTAAATAATGGCAGCCCTGCGACTAGAAGGAGCACATCTGAGTTCTCCACCCTGTACCGGAACATGCACAGCATCCAGAGGCCTTCCTGCTCAGTGGGCTCCAGCCCCCACGGGAGTGTCCGTAGCCTGACCTCCCTGTTCGAGAAGGTGGGGGTCAATGGAACTGATGGGGAGGGGGATGAGGCAGGCGAGAACATGCCCGGGCGGGACGCCGTGTCGTCGCGGGTGTCAGAGTTTGAGCTGATCATCCAGCACTCCAGCCCGTCTCCCACACGCTCCTCCTCCATGCCAACACTACCCACCGGCCAGAGCCTCACCCACAACCACAGCCCCGCCGACCTCTTCATGGCGTCCGCTGTCTCGGCTGAGTCGCTGCTGCTCACTGTCCCAGGGCACACTGGGCAGACAGAGGGCTGCCCTCTCGAGGACACGGAAGGCAAGGCAGCCCGAGACAAGGCATTTCTGTTAGACAGCGAGATGGTGGGATCCTCTGAGTACAGTGACACACTGAGAGCCGAGTCCCTCTCTGGGACTGAGTCAGAGACAGAGCAGCACGGCCCCACAGAGAAAGCCCCAGTACCAACAGAGAAACCCCCAAAGGTCACTATCTCCAGAACCTCAAACAGTCCCCCAGCACCAGTCACCCCGTCCGCTTCCCCACACAAACACCACCACCATAAACCCAGCAGCAAGTGCAAAGGCTCCTGCCCAGCCTCCTATACCCGCTTCACCACTATCCGGCGGCACGAGAGGCAGCAGCTGGCCACGGCCCAGCAGGACAAACTGTCTACCCAGGAGAAAATAAAGAACTCTCTCCCCTCAAACCTCTTCCTCATGGGCCCTGCACCGTTCAGGGTGAAGAGGCCTCTCCGGTCTCACCAGGCCAAAAAGACTTTCTCAGCCACTAAGGTGATGGCAGGTCAAACGTCACAGACAAATTCCTATGATCCCAGGCCCCTCATTCCACTGCGCCTCTCTTCCTTGGAGGTGCTGGAGAAGCTGGGCAACGGGGAAGGTGCGCCGTCCGACAGTGACAACAACCTGACTAATAGGGGAGTCTTGGATGCCAATGGGAATCTTCTGCAGCCGCTAGCAGCTCACCGCAGAGGTGGCTATCTCCTCTCCATATTTTCACCTGAGTGTCCCTTCTCCCACACACCCGTGCCGATCTCTATGGCCACTCATTGTGTTTTTTTTCTCCAAGCTTTTCTCCTTCGCATTCTATCTGTATTTTTCACAACGTGATGCTACCACCTTCCATATTTTTTGTCTGTGTGGTGTGTCACAGTAACAATGCAGTGTTTGGTTACATTTTCTTGCCTGACAAACATTCTTTTCCATAAACCCTTCACAAAACACTTGTAACTTTAGTGCATTCTGACAACTTTTGGTAATGTATTTATTCAGTGACACGTCTTAAGGAGTTATACATAGCTACATAAAAATGTCAGAGGCCTACATGACACTTCTCTGAATTGGGTTTAAAGTAGATTGGCTAAAAGGGATTCACTTAGATAAAAATGTATTGATCTTCATGTAAAATGCCATGTCATGTTGGTGTAGGCTATTGTTATGGCAATGCATATGGCATACAGTATACACCCTCAAGTAATGCGTTACCATATCTTTTATAAGGCTATGTGCTTCCGGGTTTTTGTCAGCTTTGGCGTAAGCAAATGTGCTGTGTCAGGGGTCTGTTTTCATCTGTCATCCTCCATTTTTATCATTCTGACAAGACTGGAATTTCAAGTAGAGAGACTATGTGCTTCCCTCTTATTTCTTTGTAGCTGGTATTGGTACTTCCTGTATATATTCTGTGTAATAATACACGGATTTATGTCTCAGAGGTTGGTAATTATAGGGGTTTTCTTATGGTGTTTGGTTTGAGGAATGGTGAAATGTCTATTGCTAATGGCTGTGTGGGAAGCAAGATGAGTATTGTGATACAGTTAGGGATAACTGGGATGAAGTAATTAAACATGTCAGTGTGGAAATCAGATGACTCATTGGTGATGGGTGATATGCATTTACATTGTACATCAACCATATCATAAGTCACAATTGTTTTTATCTGAATGTTTTGTACAGTGTTTTGTTTCCTCCGTAGCCATCAACCTCTAGTATTTTTTTATAAAAACAGGGTCATACTATGTTACTGTGTTTATTGTTTTGTGCATGTGGGAATATGTTTTTTTTCTTCAGTGTGTGTATCTCTCCTTTATCATACTGCAACGGACACCTTTTCTTCAGAGCATGTCTAGTTCTATGTTTTACAGTGTTCCCTTGCATTGTCAAAATAAGTGTTATAGATCTATTGGAATAGTGGTATTGCAATAGGGTTAGAGCTATTTCTTTTTTTTTTATTGAAATATTATAGATATTGAAAGCAGCACTATTGATGAACTCTGTTATGGGGAAATGTTGAATGCCTTTGGAGAATTTCAGGACATAATTTATACATTTTTTTGTATTAGATTCAGACTCCTTGACCCAAGGAGACCTTGGTGACGGCCTGGATGAGGTGGTCAGGAGACGCCATGGAGATAAAGAGGTAATGTTTCTTTATTGTTTGTTTATTGTTTCTGCAATATTTCTTTTGTAGTCCTCTCTCAACAAAATCTGATAGGGCTTCACTCTCCTTTTGATTAATAAATATGACTAAAAACTGTTCAGCGTATACTAAAACTGTGAAATATTTCCAAAATATTCAAATTGCTTTACTGATCATTTTCATCCTCCATCTTGGAGTGTCTGTGGTCCTTAGAACTATTAATGTGGCATGCACAAACAAGTAAAATGCTAAATAAATGACAGATAATGGTATGTTTCCCTGACAGAAAATTTTGGAAGAGCAACGGCGGCTGAAGAGGGAGCAGGAGGAGGCCGACACGGCATCGAGGCGACACACGGGAATTGTTCCCACCCACCATCAGTTCATCACTAACGAACGTTTCGGAGACCTGCTCAACATCAACATCAATGACGCAGACAAGAGGAAATCCGGATCAGAGGTACAATACAGTACCATCCCTCTCATTGTGAAAAATGACAGCTATTTTGGTGTGTGTGTGCAGTGGCGGATCTAGCTTGTATAGCTCCCTGGGGAACCCCACCTTCAGCCCCACTGCCAAAAAAATGTAATAAAAGAACCATTCTGCCCTAACTGTAATTTTTATTCAGACATTTGGAACAACTAAAATAAATAATCATGACTTAAAAATATTTAAAAAAAAATAAGACTCAAATATCAAAAAGAAGTAACAAAGACAAATAGAAACAAATTTGTGTTGATTTAGCACTCGAGCATCAATACATTACCCATCCCCCAACACTATCAACCAAGAGTCAAGACTAAACCAATTCACCTTGGTGGTGTGCAGACTGGTTTTATATTATTCTTAAGTACTTCGCACAAACCAGAAAGAAGTTGCAACAATATGTCTGTGAAACTATATATTCACAGTATTATGAATGAATTGTGGTTTATTTGGTAGCATTTCGTAGTGTGACTGTACAGTACTAATGCAATTAGTAAAATCCAAGTTAGAGGTGCGCTATTTAATAGATTCCCCCGCTCCCCCTACCTCGGGCTTCCAGTGGGGAGACCTGAGGTATACCTACCCCCGCCCCCCTCCCATCTTGTACTTCTGAGTGGGAGACATTCCCAGGCAGTAGCCTGCCTAGCTCACAAACTAGAATCAGGGTGCCCACTCCGACATGGTTAATGCCGCCCTGGGAGGCTGCCCAGGTCGTCTATACCTAAATCCGCCAGTGTGTGTGTGTGTGTGTGTGTGCTGTAATGTACTGTGTGTGAGGGGAGGAGAGACAGTCGGGTTCCTGCTTTCACAGATGGTTTTGTCAGCTGTGGCCAGACTTCAAAGGGTTGAAGCAAGCGCTGTACATTTGAGTCAGATGTTACGGTGATTAGGGCATTAGTAGCTCCGGCTTGAATCATTGTTCTGCCATTTTACTGCTTATTACGTTCAACATGGGTCAACACCCACTGATGACTATAACCAGGGGTGTCATGCACCCCAAAAATATTTTTCAAACACCTGAAACAGCTTTTTCCTGCAATCTAGAGCCATAATCGTTATGCTTAATTCTATGTAAAAAATAAGTACATTTTTCCGCATATCTAAACATACATCATGAGCTGTCTGTATCCTCCTGACTGGTGGTCATTTTTTTAAGTCTACCAGCCTTGCTAGCAGGCATGCCAGCTAAGATAATTAGACAAGCTATACTGAACAAAAATGTAAACGCAACATACAACAATTTCAACGTTTTTACTGAGTTACAGTTCATATAAGGAAATCAGTCATTTGAAATAAATTAATTAGGCCCTAATCTATGTTAGAATTTGTCTTCAACTTTAACATTACAGAGTATTTTGTGTAGATGGTGACAAAAAAAATTACAAATCCATTTGAATCCCACTGTAACTACAAAATGTGGGAAAAGTCAAGGGGTGTGAATACGTTATGAAGGCGCTGTAGTTATGAGGTTGGGAAATTGGGAACCTATCTGGGCTAGCTAAAGCCAACTTCATACAATTGCTAGGTGGCTAGTAGTATTACAGAGAAATAACAACAACCCAAAATATTTTTGGGTAGTTTTAATTTTTTAAACAGTACAAATCTGAGGGTCCCCTGTGCCCCCTATGGGCATGACTCCTCTGACTACAACAATTTAAATATATTTAAATATATTTAAATATATCATGATTTGACCTTGCTTGCCTGAATATGGATGAATGAAGCTATTGTGATAGTAGTTGTAGCCATAAACACATTCCAAGGTTCAACATAATGCTTTGTACAGGTTAGCACAATATAGGTTCTACAGTTTTGTTCACCCATTATGTTTGTGATTTACCGTTTCAACATACCTTTTTACAATATCATACATTTCCAATAATTTTTTTTAACGTTTTATTTAACTAGGCATGTCAGTTGGGAACAAATTCTTATTTACAATGGCGGCCTACTCCGGCCAAACCCAGACAACAAAGAGTATGCTCTCTACTCTACTCTATTTTCAGGGAGCAGCTAAATAAATCTGCCAAAAATACTGTATATCATCATGATAAATCTGCCTTTCACTCTGTTTTCCCTGACACACACATTTACTACCTTTTAATCGGCCTGCCTGCTCTTTTGGCATCTGTTTGACTGCAGCCCACAGTAGCTCAGTATTTACCACCACCGTGCAGAAACAGTCACATGAGTCGTTTCATTCCTGTCATTGCTAGAATATTCTCAGTGGATCAGGGACACTGAAAGGGCACAACCAACAAGCAGATGAGCTCAGAAGTTACATTTAGCACTCAAAAACATTTAAGCATTTTAACTAATTACTGTTGTATGTGACCAGTACAAATTGTTACTCTGGATTATATGTTTATGTTTTTATACATTCTGGAATCACATTATGTTATTATATTATTGTTAATTTGCAGTGCTTTATATGCTTTGGAGAAGAAAACAAATGTTTATTGCAGCCTGAGATGTACAAGAGATTTTTTTTATGTGCGTCAACTTTTATGAATAAATGATGTCTTACTACAGGGTATAAAGATATACTGTAACCACCAGCAGTAATTCACGTGAACATAAATTAGAAGATAGTTTTGTGTGAACCTCGCAACCTGGCATGCAAGGCCAGCCTGAACTGAATAACCAATGTTCAGTACATACCACAGGGCAAGGGAGTCCAGGCTCCTTTATCTATCCTGGTGTTCTAACAGTCCCTGCTTTGTTTGTTTTACAGAGAACTCCAGCCCTGGCTCGGTTTGACTTCAGAGCGGAGACTCTAAAGTGGGTAAAACTCATTGACGCACATATCATGAGCGATTTCAAGAACATGCACAAAATATGTTAAGCTGCAGCGAAATATAAGCCTTGGTCTGTTGTAATCATCATGTGACTGTACCATATAGGCATTAGTGTGACTGACTGGTGGTGGTTTATATTCATCTCCACTCTCACATAGCATTTTACACGTGGGCAGACCTCATTCTGAGTCTCATAGTGAAATGTTCCATGTGGTTGATATGTGGTCATATTTTGCCTTTTGTCATATTGCCCATATGCCTTTTTGACATAATGCTCATATTTTTTCAATTTGGCATATTGTTGAATCCAATAGCTAACCTGTATGTTTGTTGTTGCTCTCTTTTTCAGGGAGTTACCATTTCAAAAGGGAGACATTGTGTACATCATTCGACAGGTGGATAATAATTGGTTTGAAGGGGAGCATCACGGCAGAGTCGGCATCTTCCCACGGAGTTATGTTGAGGTACAAACAGTTCCAATATTGTAACTGAAAATGAACTCTGACCTTTTTGTTACTAATGGAACTCACTACAGTATGGTACAGACTGATGTGCCAAATTGACCAGTTATTGCAGTGTTATTATGACACAAGTCAATTCTTCAGGGTTATGACACCAGTCAGTTGAAAAGTTCAACAGTGGAAGAGGCCCTGTTGAGTATTGATATTCACTGGAGTCGTGTTCAGTAAGAAGAAACTGTTTTGATACAGGGAGGTGCCACCTTGTCCATGGAAAAATGTAGATATTTGTTTCCTATTGCAAAATGTTCTACTACAGTGTGCACTCTTGAATGTGACACTGTTACAGTACCTACCATTGACTTTGACTGATTGCCTCCTGAACTTGACACTAGATCCTAGCATTGACATTGACCGATTTGTATTTTGGCCTTTGTGTGTATGTTTTCTCCAGCTCCTTCCCCCCACGGAGAAGGCCCAGCCAAAGAAGAGTGCCCCAGTGCAGGTGCTGGAGTATGGAGAGGCCATTGCACGCTTCAACTTTACAGGGGACACAGTGGTGGAGATGTCTTTCAGAAAGGTAAAAAGAACTAGGTTTTAAGGGTATTGAGGTTCGGAGCAGTTTGTTCCTCTTTTTATGTAATACAGACGGAAATCACAAAGTATTGCAACCTAGTTCCATCATAGATTCAGGATACAGGAAATACAGTATGCTTATCAGAAATGTGTGTGTACTGATGGTGTTTAGTTTGTGCTTGCTTTAATGTTATCTAATATAAGGGTTTGATATATCATGCATATAAATGTGCGATCATACAGTATGAGCTAACGGGAGGCCAATGTGTGTCTACAGGGAGAGAGGATCATCCTGATTCGCAGGGTCGATGAGAACTGGTACGAGGGCAAAGTCTCTGGCACCAATCGCCAGGGTATATTCCCAGTCACCTACATAGAGGTGCACAAACGACCCAGAGTAAAGAATGGATTGGATTACCCAGACCCCCACATTGGCCAATCACCTCACCGCAGCCTCAATGCTTCCCCTCAGGTAATGACACGCTCCACACACACACACTCTCTTGTATAGCTGTCTGTCCAGGAAAACACCAATCCTACACACTCCAAGTTTGCCTCAGTTTTTTTGTTTACTTTTGTGGTCTAGTATTGCTATTTATTTTAACTTTATTATTTGTGTTTTGTTTATTCAAACTCATGTCTAATGTTTAATCTTCCCGTTTCTGTCCCTCGTCCTCCCCTCTCTCTGGATGGTCATTTTGGTCTATAAGCTGAACCGTGTCCGTAACAACCGGCTCACCACATCCCCCCTGCCCCTCCCCCGCTCCCCCCGCCGCTCTGTGTCCCCCGAGGTCCATGCCATCTCCTCTGAGTGGATCTCCCTGACCATAGGGGGTGCCAGCCCCCCCACTGCCCCCACCCCTCCTCTACCCCCTCTCCCCTCTGTGTCTTACCGCTGGGGCGAGTACCTGCCCCCCTCCAAGTCTGCCAGCCCCGTGCCCCCCATCTGCGGCAGCCCCTATTGCATCTCCCCCATGGCCTCCCCCTCCGCCTCCCCCCTGCCCCCGCCCTACCCGCCCCGCCCTGGCTCGGCCACCCCTTTCCTCACCTTCACCCCGCCCCAGGGGGAGGACTTCCTGCTCTCCCCTCCCTCTCCTCGCCTGTCCCGCAGCCTGAGCCCCTGTGGAGGGGCGGGCCTAGAAAGCTGGTTGACAGGGGCCAGCCCCTTGAGCATCCTGGAGAGGGAGTTGATGGAGGGGGAGGGGGCAGAGGGAGACAGGGGCACTGGCCGCGAAGCCCTGGGCAGCTGGCGAAATAGCCCTGCAGAGGTATCTGATCAACTGCATGGTGTGCAGTGTTGCATCTCGGGCTCACTGTGGTTAGAACTGGAGTTCTTCCCTCCATGAGCCACAATAATAGGATGTTTCCGTTGTTGCTGCCTCTAGATAGATAATTGTGCAATAGATAGTGAATGACAACTAACTGTAATGTTGACCTAAGGTTGACCTTCCTCCAATGCAGTCAGCAGAGCTTACACGACTCCTGTGTCATATTTTGGACTGCATGTTTTTTTGTGTGTGTGTGTGCGCCACTAACATGCACATGTTTGAGTGTTAAATTGGGTTTTCATATGAAGATTTATCTCAGGTGTTTGGAATGAAAACCATGTGACCGTGCATGATTTGTATTTTTTTAATGTGTTGAATGATTCACAGGGGTTGCAGATTCTTGACCCCCACAATTACACCATCATATTGGAAAATAATGTCATAGAGAAGCCAATTGGATTACTATTTGAGGATTAAGACTGGTTCGCGAACAATCTGAAACAAATGTAGGACTGTTTTTAGAGAAAATAACTTTTGTTTGAGAGATATGTCTATGGATTTCTCTAACAAACAGTGTAAATTGACTTCCACTACGATTGTGTTTACAGCACGCTGTTGGAAACGAATTGCACCTTCCAGACATCACCCACTGGGCACACACTGGTTGAATCAACGTTGTTTCCATGTCATGTCATTTCATTGAAATGAACCAACGTAGAATAGACGTTGAATTGACATCTGTGCCCAGTGGGGAACTCCTATTTGTGAACCATAGAGTCTAATGTGTGTGTTCCTCTTACAGCTGGTGAAGAATGATAGCGACTACCATGGAAGAACCTCCAGAAGCCCTGTCATGTTGTTTGACATCCAGGACAACAACATGAACGCTAACTCATTCACGGTAAGGTGCCGATTTGCCTTTTCTGGGCGACGATAATGTTTGAAAATTGATATGTCTGGTATTTCTGGACAAGAAATATGTGGTGGGGATTTATTTATCATGATCTACGATGATCGCTTGCTTTAACTCGTCACTGTTAATTGAACTGAACTTCATCACTTAACTAATCATTTATCCTCAACCCCATATCAGCTTTAGACTGTTACTTTGAGTTTCTGTGAAGAACAAGTCAATAAGATTAATATGACAGCATTATTGCATGACCTTGCTGTCATCTTTTCCTCTCCACTAATTGTGCATATAATCTTTTGAATAGTATCAGACGTGAACTAATAGTTTCTTGTGACTGTGTTCATTCTATATGCCACTCACTCTAGTGTCTTGCTCTTCCATGCTTACCCCTCGGCCGGACTCCACCACCATCT
The DNA here is from genome assembly GCF_029448725.1 of Salvelinus fontinalis. Classification (NCBI taxonomy): domain Eukaryota; kingdom Metazoa; phylum Chordata; class Actinopteri; order Salmoniformes; family Salmonidae; genus Salvelinus; species Salvelinus fontinalis. Next base: position 34,204,388 of record NC_074665.1, read on the forward strand.
CTTCTGGTGTTTCACGACTTTCCTGGTTTTTCCTGGTTTCTAACGGATCCCTCCCTTTCTGCCTTGTTACTCACTGGACCTCCTACCTTCCTTCTTCCCGTGCACCCTCTAACTCCCTGCCCCTCTACCCAACTCCTTCATCTCTCCTTCTGGGCTGACTGGGAATTCTCTCTCTGACCTCTGACCTGACCACTGTCACTAGGAGGCGGTGTGTAATGAGATCATGAATATAGCCGAGACCTCGGTGAGGTACTGCAGCATCCTCTCCCCCCACCCCAATGACTCTGTCCTCCACAGACTCCTGCCCCCCCTTCACCCCAGTAAACAATCTCTCATCATTTCCCAGCAACCCCAGTCCCACAGCAGCAGCCCGGAGCCAAGCCGTCTCAGCTGTGGAATGTGAGTATGGCCGTCTGACGTCTGTCCCTACATCTAGTCTGAGCTCTGGATACTCTGGTTTCTGTTTTACTGTTGTACTCTGACTTAAGGCCCCAGTTCAACCGAGTCATGTTCATTAGGGCATGCCACAGAAAATATGTTTAAATGCTTTGCAATAGAAAACTAAAATGAGTCCCAGTAGTCGCTCCTTGTTTCAGTTGGTTTTAATCCATTTGGTGCCTATTGAACACTACCCCGGTCTTGTAAATACATCTCATATTTCGTTGTTGATTCTATGTCTCTCAAGTCCTTTTGTGGTTGTGGTTCTGACTTCATGTAATGTTATCCTACAGTTTCCAGGCGTTGTACAGTTACGTGCCACAGAATGAAGATGAGCTGGAGCTGCAGGAGGGAGATCTTGTCAGTGTCATGGAGAAGTGCGATGATGGCTGGTTTGTTGGTATGTGCCTGGGTGCTCAGGATGGATTCCCCAAAGATATGGTCATAGTCACATTCATCCATATAGGGTGACAGCAGAGTGACAGCAGAGTGACAGCAGAGGGTAAAACTGCCATGTGGGTAGTTTCACAGAAATTCACATATAGAGGAGGTTCAAACACATCAGGCTCTATTTTCACAAACCTAACACAATGGTCAATCTTAGCGCTGGCAGTAGCGCTATAGGTTTTGGGGTGTGTCAAAAATATTTTAGCTAATTTCACAACCGGAATTATTGGCGCGGTAGCTGGGTCTTGATGAATAAACAAGTTGTGGGTGCGTCGCGGCTTGACACCTCACTGGCCAATCAGAACGTGCTCAATGGCTAAATATGTGGTCACTTTAAGTTGTGTATTTACGATCTTTGATGTATTGCGTTGTCATCAACTCAACTAGTTCGTTAAATAGCCTCCCCCGTATTTGCTAAATATGTTGAATATGTTTGCAGTCCACATTGTTCTAATTGCATTGCTTCAATATGGAAATACATTGTTTTGTAGGGGCTGTAGGGGCTAGGCCTACTGTAAATTGGACATGGACATGCCAAACATAGTCAATAAGCAAGATTAAATTCACTAGGCTATTGATGAGGCCTAAAAAGACAGTGTATAATTCGAAAAGAAATGGGGCTATGTCTAAATAGTTACAGGCGCCATAATTACTCCCCGTGTGCTTATAATACAGACAAGGCAACTTAGACAATGGGGGGTTTCACGCACATCCAAACTTTTCAGCGGAGCTGGACAACGATTGCATATAAAGAGAAAGGGGGAATGTCCACTCTCACTGTTATGCTGCTTCCAAATGTAATGTTTTATAAACATCATGGAGCCATCTTACTGATCAGATTTGCACTTCTCCAGAAATAGCCATGTACATTCTCAACATAAACCCATTGTTGCTGAATCTTTATAATAAGTTTGGTTTTTAATCAAATTAAATGAAAAGCAATTAATAGTTTTTTTTAAAACAACAATATTTCTAAATAGGATCGGGTCAGAAGCATGATATCATAAATCGCATCTCTTGTTCCATGAACATTACATTTACATTTAAGTCATTTAGCAGACGCTCTTATCCAGAGCGACTTACAAATTGGTGCATTCACCTTATGATATCCAGTGGAAAACTAATTCTTAAAATTAGTTAAAATTAAAACATAAAGCAAACCATAGGTGGTTGGTGGCATCTTAATTGGGGAGGACGGGTTCATGGTAATGGCCGGAGCGGAAAAGGTGGAACGGTATCAAATTCTTCAATTACATGTTTCCACGTGTTTGATGCCATTAAATTCGCTCAGTTCCAGCCATTATTATGAGCCATCCTCCCCAGAGCAGCCTTCACTGGTGCACACGTAGGCATAAGGGCTCTTCGGCAAGAGGCATGGATGTTTGTCCTATACATTGAATATTGTTTAATAAAACATTGGTTATAGGCTACTGATTACGCTACTATGCGCCTCCGCTGACAAAATGGATGCCATAACCAATTGGATAACTGCTAAACCAGCTTTTAGTGAGTCTTAAATATCACCAGTAGCGCTACTTGAAATTGGCACATGTTTTTAATGACACACATCAAATATTTCCACCCCTTCCACCTCAGCGCAAGGGAGCTGAAATAAGACAGGTCAATTACCAACCCTGGCTCCATAGCAAAGAGCGGGTTTTTAACAACTCGCAGTTGCCAAAGAGCGTGCGTTTGGCCCAAAAATAGAGCCCGTAGAGTTCAAAACGTATGTGTTTATGTTTATGTACTCAATGGTAGTGCTTGCTATAATATCACATAAGTAGGCACATTTGGATTGCAAAGACTAACAAATGTTGTTGTTGTTTCGTTCTCAGGTACCTCGAAGAGGACAAAACAGTTTGGCACGTTTCCAGGAAATTACGTAAAAGAGGTCAACTTATAACCTGTCAACAAACATTTATAGTGTGAGGAGAACCTAGCTCTAACCCTTGGTTGCCTGTTGAGTGTTGGGAAATAATTACTTTCACTCTTGACTGTTTAAATTAGGACAGTCATTTAGTCAAGTGAATACGTTTGTCTAATGTAAGTGATCAGTTTGGTCTGAGGTATGTTAATGTGCATGAGGTGGCAATAGGAGAAAGCTAGCTGTTGACACTCTGCCCAATCGTCAGTGTGGTGTACACATACCTTAACCACGTCCTGCAGAGTACATGGTATTCTGTCAATGGAATTTTTAGTAAAACAATTAAATGTCACACACTGCGGTATACACTGAGTGTACAAAACATTTAGGAACACCTTCCTAATATTGAGCTGCACCCCCCTTTACCCTCAAAACAGCCTCAATTCATCGGGGCATGGACTCGAGGTATCAAAAGCGTTCCACAGGAATGCTGGCCCATGTTGACTCCAATGCTTCCCACAATTGTGTCCAGTTGGCTGGATGTCTATTGGGTGGTGGACTATTCTTGATACACAAGGGAAACTGTTGAGCGTGAAAAACCCACCATTGTTGCAGTTCTTGACACACTCAAACCAGTGCGACTGGCACCTACTACCATACCCCGTTCAAAGGCACTTAAATCTTTTGTCTTGCCCATTCACCCTCTGAATAGCACACATACACAATCCATATCTCAACTGTCTCATGGCTTAAAAGTATTTCTTTAACCTGTCTCATCCCCTTCATCTACACTGAATTAAAGTGACATAAGGGATCATAGGTTTTACCTGGATTCACCTGGTCAGTCTGTCATGGAAAGAGCAGGTGTTCCTAATGTTTTGTACACTGTATATTCTTATACAGTAGGTATAGTACTTGCGGTGTGTTCTTGTGATTTGTTAACTACTATACAAAGTATTTTTGAAGCACATGAATGTCTATCTATATGAGGGAGCAGTAGCAGAGCAGTTTATGGATCAAGAGAGCGGTTCTTATAACCTCCATGATGGATCAGGAGGGCTCAAATGTGTAGTTGATACACTAGAGAAATATGAGCTGTTATTCATCAGCTACCTTTCAGGACCTATGTTGGGAAAAGTCGTTTTATTTCACTTTGAATGCAGATATGTTTGAAGGTTGACGACTTGCTAAGCCGTCTAGAAGACAATTTTATCCCCTAGGAAAACCCATGTAGTGTTTGGTTGGACATACCATGAAGGTACCAGCCTGTATGTGATGGCACATACTTGGACAGTGTCCAACAGACCATATTCCTTAGTTTAAATTTCAAAAACCCATTGACCTGACAGCGAACTTAAAGAAACAAATTTATAGGCCTGTTATATTGTGTATCATCGTGGACTGGCTTGATTTTGTTAGCTCAGAATGCACTAAAAGTTAGAAAGCTATGTTTGTGACAATGTAGGCTTGTAGTCTTTGTAAAAAATAGCAGAACACTCTTACCTCAGTGTAGTCCAAAAGCTTCCAATGCCATTTTAGTATTGCCTCTGGTTTCTATTCAAGGTCTGTACTATAATTCGAGCATGTTCATCTGCATGATATAAATCCCAATGATCAAACAAATTAGCTAAGCTTTCTGTCAGATGAACTAATGAATGCAATCAGGAAGACTAGCTCTGCTATGTATGTACCTGATGAAGATAGCTTGTGTGTGTATGAGCTAATGAGTGAGTGAGTGAGTGTGCGTGATCTTCTGTGATTCCTGTGAGGTAGCTGGTGGCAGACAGCTGCCTAAACTAGACTGGCTCCAGTGGAACCACAGGACAGGCATGGTATGCCACTTTTTTTAAGCACTTAACTGTATCAATAGCTAGGTTCCCATCCAATTGGCGATAGATTTGAATGTGAATATTCGACAATCCGCATAAAAACAATATGCACATTTTCCCACCAGAGATGTGTTTGAATCAAATTGACTTGTTGTGGAGAAAAGGCTCTGCGTGATGACGTAGTGCACATAAATATAACTTTTGAGGTTAAATTCCCATGCCCCAAAAAGTGAAATGTGTTGCCATCGCATTTTCAACGCTACTGAAGGTTTTGTCACAAGAATGTTGTGTTATATAGAGAATATGCCCACTCTGGTCTTGGCACGTGCGTTTTTAGCCCCAAGTTCGCAGATAGAGTGCGGGTAGGCTAGCCTACATTATGTGACTATTTGAATTGTCAAACAGCAGCCAAGCATCAATTATCATGTCACTAGAATATTTATTGGAATGGAGCATTAAGCTCATCTCCATGCACTTTCACCACCTTGTGAAGTTCATCATAATTTATTTAATCTATAGCTTAATAAACTGCATGCTTTCCCGAGTTGTAGTGGGACGACCACATGACTCTAAGTTAACTTGATATGATATTATATCAATATTTTCTTATTACAGGTATTTCCACCGCCATTTCTCGCATAGTTAATTTGACTGACAAAAAAAAACATTTTGGAAAGTTTAGCGACAAATTATTTATTTATTTTATCCGACATGTAATTTTCTTCGCATGAAAAGGTTAGTGACATCATTATTTTGAGGTCTAGGCACAACAAGAAAAACATGACTAATTATCTTTGAGCTGGACTACTCCCTCAAGGAAGATTGCTTTGAATTCGGATATCGACGCATCGAAGCAGTCTTCCTGTGAGGACAGAGGTCCCCAATTTGAACGCTTCATCAGATTTGTAAACTGGTAAAAGGCATGCACCATGTCAGAATACTGTATATTCTGAAAACTTGGTAGATTGAAAAAAGGATGCCTTATGTTGTGGCAGCTCTACGTTCTTCTCTCTTAACTTAGTCATATCAAATTCTTCCTCTTTATGACTAACTGCTATGTGTTCTTCAGCGGAATCCTAAATGTCATGAGTGACAGTCTAGGTACACTAGGCAGTGTAATTGAAATTAGAGTATATCAGTAAGACTATCAACAGCTAACTCGTATTATTACCTTTTTACAGTAGTAATACTAATCTAGTTCCTGGACTGATACCGATTAAGAGTATTTATATGTTACATATCTTTATTTATCCACTTGATGAAGTTAGCTACAGTAGTGCAGTGATGATTAGCATTGACCAGATTGGGACATGGTTTGGAGTTATTTAAGTGGCTACCCCCTATCGTGTTACCTTGTGAGATATTTATTCTACAATGAAGTACAGCTCGGCCTGTTTACTCATTTGTCTGTTGAACTTGAAAGGAATAGAAAGCTTAATTCTGTCAAGCTGTTACAACGTTTGTCATTGACGTGAGACAATACAACACTCAAAACATTCAACATCGTTTATCCCTAGCTTTTTTGTAGCCAACATCCAACATCGATGAGAATAGTCTTGTGTGACGGTTGTTTTTACCGAACCAGTTACATTGTGCTGAGTTTGTCTCTAAATCATTCATATGACTATCAAGAAGTATTTTGCGGCAACAGTGGAGCCTAGATGAGGTGTTCTACTCACAGGCGGCCGGTGATAACTTAATTGGGAAGGACGGGCTCTAGTAACGGCTGGAACGGAATCAATGGAATCGTATCGGACACATCAAACACATGCTTTTCATGTGTTTAACGCCATTCCATTGACTCCATTCCAACCATTATTATGAGCCGTCCTCCCCTCAGCAGCCTCATGTGGTTCGACTGTATGGCCATTCATGTGTTTGTAAGTAGCGTTTCTTACATTTACATTTCCCCTTGGTCTGCTGCACATAACTGCCACAACGTATGTTTCTGAAGGATAACCTGAGTGGCGCTTGTATTATCACTCAGCTGTGAGCTGTTTACCACATAGAGATACAGTGTAACACAATGTGTTCTATTTAATGATGTGGTTCCACCATGCTAGCACTTGCACTATAAATATGACCCTTCTCCAACACAGACATCCGAAGTTAAAACAAAACTTATGAGATCCAGGGACAATTTAATAAGGAAAGGTCTGTTCCATATCAAACTGGCTGTATGATAGACGTTTGGCAACAAGCAATCACTCTTGTGGTATCGTATGATGGCCTTTACAAGTCAGTGTAGAATGTTGATGTGATAAAGTGCTCCATGAAACATCACAGGATGTATGAATGTATGATTGTGGAGTACTGTATACACACATAATGTAAAAAGGATCAGTGCTTTCAGCTTGAATTAACATGTAAACCATTAAACAGCCTGGCACAATAAGGATTGTAAATATGTATAATAAAGAAGTATGGAATCCAAGTGATGGGAAAAAGTCACATAAAGCTCTATCAGTTGTTCCGGCTTATTTACCTGAATGATTTTTTTGGGCAAAGCACAGAGTGAAGAGTTATTTAGCACAGACAGTTTGATGCATATGAAGTAACATTACGCTGCCATTTTGCGAGGATCGTAATGCCTTATTTCAGATACAAATTGTGCCTAATTTTCATTTGCTTTAATTGATTATCACAGAAATGTATCCATATGTCATATTTAAGGATATTACTATTGTTTTTACCATTAGATTTAGTCCTTGATGGGAGAATACATGTACTAAGTACCACTACTGTACCAGTACCTTGACTAAAGTGTGACACTGCTTCAAATAAATGATAAAAAAATCAAGGCACTTAACCCTCATTTGCTCCAGCGGTGCCGTACTACTATGGTTGACCCTGTAAAACAACACATTTCACTGCACCTATCCGGTGTGTGACAATACTATATATATTTTGTTCTTTAGTTTGCCAAGATGCACAACCTGCAACAGGTTTTGTTTGTTAGCTTTTTTTTTTGCGGTGCTGTTTCAGTGTCAATATTAAAATGAAGACAACACTATTTACTGCTGTGATTTTGGTATTATGCAATATTTAATAAACTATATAAAGCATCCTGAAGTACTATGTGTCTAATGTCATGTAATGGGTCTAACTTTGAAACAACTGAAGGGTTAAAAAATACTGTTTTACAGTTATTTGTATTTAATGTTGTTTGACTAAGCTTATTCTGATAATTTTCTCAAAACCCCATACTGTACACAGAACAGACTCACAGACGCAGGTATACTCCAGAGAAGCTGAGATGTCATGGATAACGCTGATTATATAATCCGTGCCAGATAGGAGACAGCACAAATTCATTTTGCCAGGGGGCCTGCATTCGGTCTTCCACAAGGTCCGAAGGGCCGCACTTAAATGTTTTTATATTTCCTCGCTGTCAAAATTTGGAAACTAGTGCTCTATCCATCTTTTTTGGAATTTTCAATACTCCCTGACTGTCTATATTTATTTTGGATGATTATTAGTGAGCTGGAGCTCATAAACAGTTCCGATGATTATATAATGGTGAACTGCCATGGGAAACGTACGCAACAGAATAGTATTTCTGTGCCATACAGAAGAAACTGTTTAAATGTAGGTCCATTATCATTGCTACACAGTTTAGTTTTAGTCATTCTAATAAAGTATATTGAATATATTGGACCCCTTAGTGGGCCGGATCCGATCTGTGGGCCGTATGTTTCACAAAAATGATCATGGAAAAGTAAACCATTTTGGCTACAGTGAGGCCGACACCACCAACAACATCCCAACTGAACCTCTGATTTGAAAGTGATCAATACAGTTCAAACGATTTGTATTGCTTTGTTAGGCCTACTCGATCATGCACTGAGAGGCCCCAATACAGTAGGCCTAGTTAGACAGTTTCTGTGTAGGGCCTACATTAATTTGCTTGTCTCCTATCTTACTCCTATATAGTCCAATATGTGAAAATGTTAACTTTTTCATAAAATCATGAAACTTGTTACACTTGCACAGTTTGGGGCCCTGAACGTTTTCAAATATGGAGCCATCGCAAAAGAAATAAATAACATTTTCCACCATAACCAAATAATGTATTTTGCATCATATCTCCTGAACCAAACATTATAACATAGAAAATGTAATGTCTACGTTTTGATGGTCAATGATTACAACAGGGCCATGTACAACATCATAAACAGTTCCGATGATTATATAATGGTGAACTGCCATGGGAAACGTACGCAACAGAATAGCATTTCTGTGCCATACAGTTAACTGTCTACTGCTGTCGTCTTTCCCCTGGCTGTGAATGTAGATACTGCGTGACATGACACTAAATTCATGGAACACAGAAAGGCCTTTGAAATTGTCTGGACCCAGGGACTTGGTGATTTCATGGGCACATACAGTGTAACTCAAGCTTGTGGGTGCCAAATGCCACTCACCAATCCTCAAATTATATTTCAGAAGAGAACGTTTCCATTTTGGAGCAATTCACAATTCTCGTTTATGATTGTAGTAACAGTCTAGATAACATCAATCAAGCTCATTTTGAGATCATGAAGAAAGGAACAGAAAAGAAGAAAATCTTTCCACAAATGATGCATTGGTGCAGCACATCAAAATCAATGAATACAAATGTTATTTATATAGCCCTTTTCACAACGATTGTCATGGAGTCCTTAACAACAACCCAGCTTAAACCCCCAAAGAGCAAGCAGCAGCAAAGGAGAAAAAAAGAAAAGATGGACGGAACCTCCTTTAGCTGTACCGAGTAGAAGGTTGGAGTGCATATGACCATCTAAGCCAGACAAATGGTCAATTTAGGCAAAATAGTTTGGTCTAGTATACAGTACGTGACCAAGATTCAAGGCATGGATGACCAACAGGGTCATAGTAGATGAGAGTGTACAAGACCCTCTAGCCAGAGAGTCCACATATGCCGACAAAGATCGACTACATCCACATTATTCCATAATGAGTCTATATCTGAGCCTTCTGTGTGACGTGGCTAAGCCATCGGAGTCTCTTGATGGGCATGGGTCCTGAGATCCTCAAAAGGTTCTACAGCTGCAACATCGAGAGCATCCTGACTGGTTGCATCACTGCCTGGTACGGCAATTGCTCGGCCTCTGACCGCAAGGCACTACAGAGGGTAGTGCGTACGGCCCGGTACATCACTGGGGATAAGCTGCCTGCCATCCAGGACCTCTACACCAGGCGGTGTCAGAGGAAGGCCCTAACAATTGTCAAAAACCCCAGCCACCCCAGTCATAGACTGTTCTCTCTACTACCGCATGGCAAGCGGTACCGGAGTGCCAAGTCTAGGACAAAAAGGCTTCTCAACAGTATTTACCCCCAAGCCATAAGACTCCTGAACAGGTAATCAAATGGCTACCCAGACTATTTGCATTGTGTGCCCCCCCCCCCAACCCCTCTTTTTACGCTGCTGCTACTCTGTTTATCATATATGCATAGTCACTTTAACTATACATTCATGTACATACTACCTCAATTGGGCCAACCAACCAGTGCTCCCGCACATTGGCTAACCAGGCTATCTGCATTGTGTCCCACCCACCACCCGCCAACCCCTCTTTTACGCTACTGCTACTCTGTTCATCATATATGCATAGTCACTTTAACCATATCTACATGTACATACTACCTCCACCAGCCTGACTTAACCGGTGTCTGTATGTAGCCTCCCTACTTTTATAGCCTCGCTACTGTATATAGCCTGTCTTTTTACTGTTGTTTTATTTCTTTACCTACCTATGGTCACCTAATACCTAATAAGGAAGAAGATAGGAAAGTGACCTGTGTCTCACAGCAGACTGAACAGGGACACACTTAAAGAGTGTACTGCCAAAGACAATATACATGAAGAGGTCCAGAAACTGCTTCTCCAATAGAAATCCCTGATCTCGCTTGTAGGCGATAAACACGTAATCAGGTCTCATGCCTTGATCACACCGATAGCATCGTTGCGCAAATTAGTACGCAACATCATCTGGATGTGTGTGCAACAAAGTTCAATATTCACCTTCTGCTATCATTTCTTTCAAGCCCTCTACGTATACAGTTTGGTGCATACGTTCGATAAATCTAACATATGCACCACACAGAACGCCCTGCAACTGCTTCTGCAACGCAATGCTGCAAGGCAAATGCAGCGTTCAATTGGAAATGAATGTACTTATGGTGTACCAAAATGCAATTGCACTCTTGGTGTGATCCAGGCTTTAACAGTCCTGTCCTGCCGGACTGCGCATGTGCAGGCCGTCAAATCAAAGGCACTCCTTTGATATTAAGTTGTTTTTGACATAAATGAAAGCCTGTCAGTTTGTCACTTTCACGAGGTTGTAGTAATGACATGTTTAGCTACTTGCGACATTGGCTTGAATCTAGGTTGTGCCTTTAATGGCCTAAACTTACCAAAGGTGAACTCACCAATGGCGAGGAGTGTGTGTGATTTATTTTAGAATGCATTGTTTTGAATTATAATGAGCCAGACCCAACCGAAGCCGGGCAAGCGGATTGTCGACTGACGCCTAGCTCGATTAAAACATGTCTCTATTTATGCGTTTTATTGCTGGTACTGTAGTCACACAAAACAATAAAAACGTTTCTTTAGCTCATTTGAATTGGAAGCTATGGGTTAAATTAGACCAATTCATCCATTTATGGAAACACAACATCGCTTTAGGCAAAGATGATTGGAGATATGGACTATCGCGCTTGCATACAGTCACTGCTCTGCCTGTCCCGTCCTTTCCACCCGCCTCGCTTTGCTTGCTGAGTTTTTAGCTTAAAATCAGTGTCCCTTCAACGGGATGGTTAAGCTAATGTAGACTAATGCGATTAGCATGAGGTTGTAAGTAACAAGAACATTTCCCAGGACATAGACATATCTGATATTGGCAGAAAGCTTAAGTTCTTGTTAATCTAACTGCACTGTCCAATTTACAGTAGCTATTACAGTGAAAGAACACCATGCTATTGTTTGAGGAGAGTGCATAATTTTGAACATGAAGTTATTAATAAACAATTTAGGCACATTTGGGCAGTCTTGATACAACATTTTGAACAGAAATACAATGGTTCATTGGATCAGTCTAAAACTTTACACATACACTGATGCCATCTAGTGGCCAAAATCTAAATTGCACCTGGGCTGGAATAATTTTCAGGTTCTCTTGCATTTCAAAGATGATGGTTTTTTTCTTTGTATTATCTTTTATCAGATCTATTGTGTTATATTCTACCACATTCCTTTCACATTTCCATAAACTTCAACGTATTTCCTTTCAAATGGTACCAAGAATATGCATATCTTGCTTCAGGGCCTGAGCTACAGGCAATTAGATTTGGGATGTCATTTTAGGCGAAAATTGAAAAAAAGGGGGCTAATCCTTAATTAAGGAAGACATTTTCACTTCTCCCATTGACTCCCCAAACTCTGTCTGGTCTGTTGAGTCTGTTGAGTCTGCTTAGCGAGACATTCCCGGTAGTATTGGCCACAAACTCTGTAATCCAATTATTTTGCATACGTTGTCAGAAACTGTGATTTCATTGGATTTCTTTGCATTGTTTACCTTGGCAGTCCACCATTATATAAAAATCTGAACTGCTTTTGGTGTTGTACGTGGTACCATTTGAATAATGGACCATCAAAACATGGGGGTAGACATCTTTTCTGTGTTATCATGTTTGGTTCAGCAGATATTTGTAAAAGGTCTGGGTGTAGCTGGTGCAGAGGAGTCAGGCGCAGGACAGCTGAGACGAGTAATAAAAGTAACTTTACTCAAAATTACCAAATACATGTAGAATACCAAGCCCACACAAAAGGACCAAAATACATAAAACAAACACGCACAAAAAACATGGGGAAAACAGAGGGTTAAATAATGAACATGTAATTGGGGAATTGAAACCAGGTGTGTAAAACAAAGACAAAACAAATGAAAAGTGGACCCCCCCCCTGATGTGCGGCTCCAGCAGCCCGTCGACACCGACTTCGGGGATGACCCGGAGGACGAGGCGCAGGGCGATCCGGATGGAGATGGTGGAACTCCCGCAGCAACGAAGGGTCCAAAACGTCCTCCACCGTCACCCAGCATCTCTCCTCCGGACCGTACCCCTCCCAGGCCGGCAAAGTCGACCACCGAACGCCGCCCGAACAAGGAGAGGCACCGACTTCGGCGGAAGTCGTGACAGTATTACACAAAATACATTGTCCAATTATGGCGTAATAGCACAATGGCCACCTGGAGACGTTTCTGATGTTGTGTGTGCATATAGGAGGACTGTGAAGTACTCCAAAATGGAAATGTTGTCTTCTGAAATATAATTTGAGGAGTGGTGGGTGGCATTTGGGACCGACAAGCACTTGAGGTACATACAGTGCCTTCAGAAAGAATTCAAACCCATTGACTTTTTCCACAATTTGTTGTGTTAGAGCCTGAATTTAAAATGTATTATTTTTTGTCACTGATCTACACACAATACCCCATAATTTGAAAGTGTAATTATGTTTTTAGAAATGTTTACAAATTAATACAAAATGAAAAGCTAAAATGTCTTTAGTCAATAAGTATTCAATAATTGTGTTATGCAAGCCATAATAAGTTAGGAGTTAAACTGTGCTTAACAAGTCACATAAGTTGCATGGACTCACTCTGTGTGCAATAATAATGTTTAACGTGATTTTTAAATGATTACCCCATCTCTGTACCTCACACATACAATTATATGTAATGTCCCTAAATCGAGCAGTGATTTTCAAGCACAGATTCAACCACAAAGACCAGAGAGGTTTTCCTATTATTCGCAAAGAAGGGCACCTATTGGTAGTTGGGTAAAAAAACAAAGCAGACATTGAACATCCCTTAGAGCATGGTGCAGTTATTCATTTTACACGTTTATCACTACACCCAGTCACTACAAAGATACAGATGCCATTCATCAGTTGCTTCAGAGGAAGAAAACCACTCTGGGATTTCACCATGAGGCCAATGGTGATTTTAAAATGGTTAAAGTTTAATGGCTGTGATAGGAGATAACTGAGGATAGATCCACAACATTGTAGTTACTCCACAATACTAACATAAATGACAGAGTGAAAAGGAGGAAGTCTCTACAGAATATAAATATCCCAAAATATGCATCCAGTTTGTGATAAGACACATCTCTGAGTACCACTCTTAATATTTTCAAGAATGGTGGTGGTTGTATCATGTTATGGGTATGCTTGTCATCGGAAAAGACTAGGGAGTTTTTTTTAGAATAAAAATAAATGGAATAGAGCTTAGCACAGACAAAATCCTAGAGGAAAACCTAGTTCAGTCTGCTTTCCAACAGACACTGGGAGACAAATTCACCTTTCAGCAGGACAATAACCTAAAACACAAGGCCAAACATATACTGGAGTTGTTTACCAAGACGACATTGACTGTTCCTGAGTGGCCTAGTTACAGTTTTGACTTAAATCAGCTTGACAATGCATAGCAAGACTTGAAAATGGCTGTCTCGTAATGATCAACAACGAACTTGACACAGCTTGACAAATGTTTTAAAGAATAATGGGCAAATATTTTACAATCCAGGTGTGCAGAAAGACTCTCAGCTGTCATTTCTGCCAAAGGTAATTCTAACATGTATAATATGCCCAAACAGTTCGAACTTCTAATTTTAAAAATGAATCTCTCCAGAAATAAGTCTCTCACTGTTGCCGCCTGCTACCGACCCCCCTCAGCTCCCAGCTGTGCCCTGGACACCATCTGTGAATTGATCGCCCCCCATCTACCTTCAGAGTTTGTTCTGTTAGGTGACCTAAACTGGGATATGCTTAACACCCCGGCAGTCCTACAATCTAAGCTAAATGCCCTCAATCTCACACAAATCATCAAGGAACCCACCAGGTACAACCCTAAATCCGTAAACATGGGCACCCTAATAGACATTATCCTGACCAACTTGCCCTCCAAATACACATCTGCTGTCTTCAATCAGGATCTCAGCGATCACTGCCTCATTGCCTGTATCCGCTACGGGTCCGCGGCCAAACGACCACCCCTCATCACTGTCAAACGCTCCCTAAAACACTTCTGCGAGCAGGCCTTTCTAATCGACCTGGCCCGGGTACCCTGGAAGGATATTGACCTCATCCCGTCAGTTGAGGATGCCTGGTCATTCTTTAAAAGTCACTTCCTCACCATATTAGACAAGCATGCTCCGTTCAAAAAATGCAGAACTAAGAACAGATATAGCCCTTGGTTCACTCCAGACCTGACTGCCCTCGACCAGCACAAAAACATCCTGTGGCGAACTGCAATAGCGTCGAATAGTCCCCGCGATATGCAACTGTTCAGGGAAGTCAGGAACCAATACACGCAGTCAGTCAGGAAAGCAAAGGCCAGCTTTTTCAAGCAGAAATTTGCATCCTGTAGCTCTAACTCCAAAAATGTATGTGACACTGTAAAGTCCATGGAGAACAAGAGCACCTCCTCCCAGCTGCCCACTGCACTGAGGCTAGGTAACACAGTCACCACCGATAAATCCGTGATAATCGAAGACTTCAACAAGCATTTCTCAACGGCTGGCCATGCCTTCCTCCTGGCTACTCCAACCTTGGCCAACAGCTCCGCCCCCCCCCCCCCCCCCCCCCGCTGCTACTCGCCCAAGCCTCCCCAGCTTCTCCTTTACCCAAATCCAAATAGCAGATGTTCTGAAAGAGCTGCAAAACCTGGACCCATACAAATCAGCTGGGCTTGACAATCTGGACCCTCTATTTCTGAAACTGTCCGCCGCCATTGTCGCACCCCCTATTACCAGCCTGTTCAACCTCTCCTTCGTATCATCTGAAATCCCCAAGGATTGGAAAGCTGCCGCGGTCATCCCCCTCTTCAAAGGGGGAGACACCCTGGACCCAAACTGTTACAGACCTACATCCATCCTGCCCTGCCTATCTAAGGTCTTTGAAAGCCAAGTCAACAAACAGATCACTGACCATCTCGAATCCCACCGTACCTTCTCCGCTGTGCAATCCGGTTTCCGAGCCGGTCACGGGTGCACCTCAGCCACGCTCAAGGTACTAAACAATATCATAACCGCCATCGATAAAAGACAGTACTGTGCAGCCGTCTTCATCGACCTGGCCAAGGCTTTCGACTCTGTCAATCACCATATTCTTATCGGCAGACTCAGTAGCCTCGGTTTTTCTAATGACTGCCTTGCCTGGTTCACCAACTACTTCGCAGACAGAGTTCAGTGTGTCAAATCGGAGGGCATGTTGTCTGGTCCTCTGGCAGTCTCTATGGGGGTACCACAGGGTTCAATTCTCGGGCCGACTCTTTTCTCTGTATATATCAATGATGTTGCTCTTGCTGCGGGCGATTCCCTGATCCACCTCTACGCAGACGACACCATTCTGTATACTTCTGGCCCTTCCTTGGACACTGTGCTATCTAACCTCCAAACGAGCTTTAATGCCATACAACACTCCTTCTGTGGCCTCCAACTACTCTTAAACGCTAGTAAAACCAAATGCATGCTTTTCAACCGGTCGCTGCCTGCACCCGCACGCCCGACTAGCATCACCACCTTGGATGGTTCCGACCTAGAATATGTGGACATCTATAAGTACCTAGGTGTCTAGCTAGACTGCAAACTCTCCTTCCAGACTCATATCAAACATCTCCAATCCAAAATCAAATCTAGAGTCGGCTTTCTATTTCGCAACAAAGCCTCCTTCACTCATGCCGCCAAACTTACCCTAGTAAAACTATCCTACCGATCCTCGACTTCGGCGATGTCATCTACAAAATAGCTTCCAATACTCTACTCAGCAAACTGGATGCAGTTTATGACAGTGCCATCCGTTTTGTTACTAAAGCACCTTATATCACCCACCACTGCGACCTGTATGCTCTAGTCGGCTGGCCCTCGCTACATGTTTGTCGTCAGACCCACTGGCTCCAGGTCATCTACAAGGCTATGCTAGGTAAAGCGCCGCCTTATCTCAGTTCACTGGTCACGATGGCAACACCCACCCGTAGCACGCGCTCCAGCAGGTGTATCTCACTGATCATCCCTAAAGCCAAAACCTCATTTGGCCGCATTTCCTTCCAGTTCTCTGCTGCCTACGACTTGAACGAATTGCAAAAATCTCTGAAGTTTGAGACTTTTATCTCCCTCAACAACTAAACATCTGCTATCTGAGCAGCTAACCGATCGCTGCAGCTGTACATAGTCCATCGGTATATAGTTCACCCAATTTACCTACCTCATCCCCATACTGTTTTTATTAATTTACTTTTATGCTCTTTTGCACACCAGTATCTCTATTTGCACATGATCATCTGATGATTTATCACCCCAGTGTTAATCTGCTAAATTGTAATTATTCGCTCCTATGGCCTATTTATTGCCTACCTTCTCATGCCTTTTGCACACATTGTATATAGATTCTCTTTTTTTTTTTTTTTTTTTCCCCTACTATGTTATTGACTTGTTTATTGTTTACTCCATGTGTAACTCTGTGTTGTTGTCTGTTCACACTGCTATGCTTTATCTTGGCCAGGTCGCAGTTGCAAATGAGAACTTGTTCTCAACTAGCCTACCTGGTTAAATAAAGGTGAAATAAAAAATAAAAATAAAAAATAAAAAAATATTTATCTAATTAAGATATATTAGTGTTTTATATCCCATTAATTCCAAAAAATATATAAACTTTTTCTTTCACTTTGACATTACATTTTGTGTAGATCATTGACAAAAAAAATGACAATTAAATCCATTTTAATCCCACTTTGTAACACAACAAAATGTGGAAAAAGTCAAGAGGTGTGAACACTTTCTGAAGGCACTGTACGTGTGTAACAGTCCTGACCTGTTTTATGTTGTTTTTTATGTGTTTATGGTCAGGGCATGTGTTTTGGGTGGGCAGTCTATGTTATCTGTTTCTATGTTGGTTTTGGGTTACCTGGTATGGCTCTTGATTAGAGGCAGGTGGTTTGCGTTTTCCTCTAATTAAGAGTCATATTTAGGTAGGGCGTTCTCACTGTTTGTTTGTGGGTGATTGTCTCCTGTGATGTCTCTCGTGTTGTCGATGTTATTCACTTACGGGGCTGTTTGGCTGTTCGTGCGTTTAGATGTAACGTTCCTGTCCGTGAGTTAACATTTAGTGATGTGAGTTTATGTTCAGGTTTCGTTCTACGTCGTTTTCTTGTTTTTGTAAAGTTTGTTAAAGTGTTTGTTTTTTCGTGTTGCCATCATTATTCAGTTTTGTCGTTTATAAATAAAAAAGATGGCTTATTTCCCTGAAGCTGCGTATTGGTCTGAAGATCCTTCTCTCCTCACCTCGTCCGAGGATGAGGAGAGCGACAGCCTTAACAGAATCACCCACCACGCTAAGACCAAGCGGTATGGGAATGCTCTACGGAGCAACAAGGACTCCTGGACTTGGGAGGAGATCCTGGACGGTAGAGGACCTTGGGCTCAACCAGGGGAATATCGCCGTCCAAAGGAGGAGTTGGAAGCAGCGAAGGCTGAGAGGCGCTGGTATGAGGAGGCAGCGCGACGACGCGGTTGGGAGCCCGTGAGTCAGACCAAAAAATTTATTGGGGGGGGGCACACGAGGAGTGTGGCAAAGCCGGGTAGGATACCCGAGCCAACTCCCCGTGCTTACCGTGGAGGTAGAAGGCGTCGTACTGGTAAGACACCGTGTTATGCGGTAAAGCGCACGGTGTCCCCAGTACGCGTGCTTAGCCCAGTGCGGGCTATTCCACCTTGCCGCACTGGGAGGGCTAGGTTGGGCATCGAGCCGGATGTCATGAAGCCGGCCCAACGTATCTGGCCTCCAGTACGTCTCCTCGGGCCGGCGTACATGGCACCAGCCTTACAGGTGGTGTCCCCGGTTCGCCTGCATAGGCCAGTGCGGGCTATTCCACCTCGCTGCACTGGCAGGGCTACGGGGATCATTCAACCTGGTAGGGTTGGGGAGGCTCGGTGCTCAAGAGCACGTGTCCTCCTTCACGGTCCGGTAGACCCGGTGCCACCTCCATGTACCAGTCCTCCGGTGGCAGCCCCCCGTACCAGGCTGTCTCTCCGGGTTCTCTCTCCTGCTGTTTCCTCCTCTCCAGCGCAGCCAGTGCCTAGACCACGCACCAGGCTGTCTCTCCTTCTGCTTCCTACAGAGCCATCCGTCTCCCCAGCGCCATCTGAGCCATCCGTCTCCCCAGCGCCATCTGAGCCATCCGTCTCCCCAGCGCCATCTGAGCCATCCGTCTCCCCAGCGCCGTCTGAGCCATCCGTCTGCCATGAGCCTGCAAAGCCGCCCGTCTGTCATGAGCCTGCAAAGCCGCCCGTCTGCCATGAGCCTACAGAGCCGTCCGCCAGACAGGAGCCGCTAGAGCCGTCCGCCAGACAGGAGCCGCTAGAGCCGCCCGCCAGACAGGATCTGCCAGAGCCGCCAACCAGACAGGATCTGCCAGAGCCGCCAACTAGACAGGATCTGCCAGAGCCGCCAACTAGACAGGATCTGCCAGAGCCGCCAACCAGACAGGATCTGCCTGAGCCAGAGCCGTCCAGCCAGGACCTGCCAGAGCCGTCCAGCCAGGACCTGCCAGAGCCGTCCAGCCAGGACCTGCCAGAGCCGTCCAGCCAGGACCTGCCAGAGCCGTCCAGCCAGGACCTGCCAGAGCCGTCCAGCCAGGACCTGCCAGAGCCGTCCAGCCAGGACCTGCCAGAGCCGTCCTGCTATGACCTGCCAGAGCCGTCCAGCCAGGACCTGCCAGAGCCGTCCAGCCAGGACCTGCCAGAGCCGTCCAAACAGGACCTGCCAGAGTTCCTCAGCCGGGACCTGCCAGAGTCCTTCAGCCGGGATCTGCCCCTTGTCCCGGTGCTGCCCCTTGTCCCGGTGCTGCCCCTTGTCCCGGTGCTGCCCCTTGTCCCGGTGCTGCCCCTTGTCCCGGTGCTGCCCCTTGTCCCGGTGCTGCCCCTTGTCCCGGTGCTGCCCCTTGTCCCGGTGCTGCCCCTTGTCCCGGTGCTGCCCCTTGTCCCGGTGCTGCCCCTTGTCCCGGTGCTGCCCCTTGTCCCGGTGCTGCCCCTTGTCCCGGTGCTGCCCCTTATTCCGGTGCTGGTCCTTATCCCGGTGCTGCCCCTTGTTCCGGTGCTGCCCCTTGTCCCGGTGCTACCCCTTGTCCCGGTGCTGCCCCTTGTCCCGGTGCTGGCCGTTTATTTAGGGGAAGGTAGTTTTAGGGTGGTCAGTGGAAGGGGTAGACAGAAGAGGAGAGTGACTATGGTGGTGTGGGGAGAGCGTCCAGAGCCGGAGCCACCACCGTGGTCAACTGCCCACCCAGACCCTCCCCTGGACTTTGTGCTGGTGCGCCCGGCGTTCGCACCTTGAGGGGGGGGTTCTGTAACAGTCCTGACCTGTTTTATGTTGTTTTTTATGTGTTTATGGTCAGGGCATGTGTTTTGGGTGGGCAGTCTATGTTATCTGTTTCTATGTTGGTTTTGGGTTACCTGGTATGGCTCTTAATTAGAGGCAGGTGGTTTGCGTTTTCCTCTAATTAAGAGTCATATTTAGGTAGGGCGTTCTCACTGTTTGTTTGTGGGTGATTGTCTCCTGTGATGTCTCTCGTGTTGTCGATGTTATTCACTTACGGGGCTGTTTGGCTGTTCGTGCGTTTAGATGTAACGTTCCTGTCCGTGAGTTAACATTTAGTGATGTGAGTTTATGTTCAGGTTTCGTTCTACGTCGTTTTCTTGTTTTTGTAAAGTTTGTTAAAGTGTTTGTTTTTTCGTGTTGCCATCATTATTCAGTTTTGTCGTTTATAAATAAAAAAGATGGCTTATTTCCCTGAAGCTGCGTATTGGTCTGAAGATCCTTCTCTCCTCACCTCGTCCGAGGATGAGGAGAGCGACAGCCTTAACAACGTGCCCATGAAATCACCAATTCCCTGGGTCCAAACAATTTCAAAGGCCTTCCAGTGTTAAATGAATTTACACAGTGTCACAGAGTATCCACATTCACAACCAGAGGCAAGACGACAGCAGTAGACAACTGTATAGCTCAGTATGCCACATAAATAATATATTGTGTGCGTTGTCAGAAACATCGGTTCACCATTATATAATAATCTAAACTGTTTATGATGTTTTACATGGCACTGTTGTAGTCACTGACCATCAAATCATTGGTGTAGACATCACCTTTTCTGTGTTATCATGGTTGGTTCTACAGATATGACCGAAAAGACATTGCCCGGTTATGGCGGATTAGCAAAATGGCCACCACAGAAGCCTGGAGTTGTGCATGGCATCACTGTAATTTCTGGCCATCAAAATATAGGGGTAGGCATCTTTTCTGAGTTTTCATGTTTGGTTCATAAGATATGATGCAACAAACATTATTTGATATGGCGGAATGGAAAATGGCCACCACGGCCGCAAGGAGGTATTTTTTACGATAGCTCCATATCTGAAAATGTTCAGGGCCCCAAACTGTACAGTGGCGCAGTTCCATACAGGATTTACCCCTGTGTTTTATCCAAAAGGCTCGCAATTGTGTGTCACTGGGCCATGGCTCCGGTGGACCTGCTCTCACTTGGGGCCAAAGCTAGGCCTCTGGTACTTTTCAGCTGACATTTACTGTACATAACAATTGCTAACTGTGAACTTTAACCCCTTCTGAAAAAGCAATTGTTTTTATTATGCAGAAGTTGTTGATTGTGCTCTTCAGAAGTCCTCACTGTCAGCCCTAGCTATGGAAACCACTTCTTCTTCTTCTATGATATAATGGCGGTCCGCAAACCAATGTTAAAGGTGCATGCCGCCACCTACTGTGCTGGAGTGTGTGGTCAATCACGGGTTACAACATTTCTAAACCCTCTTACCTAACTCAGTACTTCTGAGAAAGAAAAAAAATACCCCTACTAACTTTTAATAGACCCTCCCCCATCCCCATAAATCCCTTCCAAACCCTCCCAACCCCATCCAACCTCAATGACCCTACACTTTAATCTTTCCTTCTCTTCAACATACTTACAACAATATAATAACACACGTTCCACCGTTTCATCGACCATACACTCCAGACACCAACCATTCACATGCTTTCCAACCAGATGTAATGACTAGTATGTACAATGTACAATGTCCTAAACGCAATCGAGCAAACACCACCTCTTCCTTCCTAAACTGACCTTTGAAGCTTTGTCCAATGACCTTTCTTTGGAGGGCATATAAAATCAAATCAAATTGCATCTGAAAATCAGAACAGCAATTACTCACCTTGAACTGGATGAAGAATTTCTCTTTAATGAGTCGGGCGAGAGGGATTTACTCCAGACACCCGAACAGGCCCTCATCCCCGTCATTCGCAGGAAAGCGATGGAAAAGATATCACGGAAAGAAATCGGGGTGCCTTGTGAGGATCCACCGACGAGTGGTTAATCTGCCCTTGCCATCCGTACTACTGGTCAACGTGCAATCGCTGGGAAATAAATTGGATGAGCTAAAAGCATGGATATCACACCAACGGGGCATAAAAAACTGTAATATCTTATGTTTCACAGAGCCGTGGCTGAACGACGACATGAATAACATACAGCTGGCTGTCCCGGACATCTGAAGAAGGTGTGGACCAAAGCGCAGCGTTGTAAGTGTTCATGATTTATTTTCAAAAGAACACTTGAACAAAATAACAAAGAGCAAAACGACAACGAACAGTTCTGTCAGGTGCAGAAATACAAAACAGAAAACAACTACCCACAAATACAGGTGGGAAAAGGCAACCTAAGTATGGTTCTCAATCAGAGACAACGATAGACAGCTGCCTCTGATTGAGAACCACACCCGGCCAAACACACAGAAATACAAATCATAGAAAAGGGAACAGAATGCCCACCCAAATCACACCCTGACCAAACCAAAATAGAGACATATAAAGCTCTCTACGGTCAGGGCGTGACACTGGCGGGTTATACACTGCATCAGCAGGATAGAACAGCAAGGAAGTCTTGAGGTTTTGTTTGCCTGAGGTAGAGTATTTCATGATAAGCAGTAGACCACACTATTTACCTAGAGAGTTTTCACCTGTATTTTTCGTAGCTGTCTACATACCACCACAGACCGATGCTGGCACTAAGACCGCACTCAATGAGCTGTATAACGCCATAAGCAAACAGGAAAATGCTCATCCAGAGGCGGCGCTCCTAGTGGCCGAGGACTTTAATGCAGGGTAACTTAAATCCGTTTTACCTCATTTCTATCAGCATGTTAAATGTGCAACCAGAGGGAGAAAAAAAACTCGAGACCACCTTTACTACACACACATAGATGTATACAAAGCTCTCCCTCGACCTCCATTTGGCAAATCTGACCATAATTCTATCCTCCTGATTCCTGCTCACAAGCAAAAACTAAAGCCGGAAGCACCAGTGATCAATAAGAAAGTGGTCAGATGAAGCAGAAGCTAAGCTACAGGACTGTTTTGCTAGCACAGACTGGAATATGTTCCGGTATTCTTCCGATGGCATTGAGGAGTGCAATACATCAGTCACTGGCTTCATCAATAAGTGCATCGATGACGTCGTACCCACAGTGACTGTACGTACATACCCCAACCAGAAGCCATGGATTACAGGCAACATCCACACTGAGCTAAAGGGTAGAATTGCCGCTTTCAAGGAGCGGGACTCTAACCCGGAATCTTATAAGAAATCCCGCTATGCCCTCCGACAAACCATCAAACAGGCAAAGCGTCAATACAGGACTAAGATCTAATCATACTACACCGGCTCCCACACTCGTTGGATGTGGCAGGACTTGCAAACTATTACAGAGTACAAAGGGAAGCAAAGCTGAGAGATGCCCAGTGACACGAGCCTACCAGACGAGCTAAATTACTTCTAGGCTCGCTTCAAGGCAAGTAACACTGAAACATGCATGACAGCACCAGCTGTTCCTTACGTCTGTGTGATCACGCGCTCCACAGCCAATGTGAGTAAGAACTTTAAACAGGTCAACATTCACAAGGCTGCAGGGCCAGACAGATTACCAGGAAGTGTACTCCGAGCATGCGCTGACCAACTGGCAAGTGTCTTCACTGACATTTTCAACCTCTCCCTGTCTGAGTCTGTAATACCAACAAGTTTCAAACAGACCCTCATATTCCCTGTGCCCAAGAACACTAAGGTAACCTGCCTAAATGACGACCGACCTGTAGCACTCATGTCTGTAGCCATGAAGTACTTTGAAAGGCTGGTCATGGCTCACATCATCACCATTATCCCAGAAACCATAGACCCGCTCCAATTTGCATACTGCCCCAACAGATCCACAGATGATGCAATCTCTATTGCACTCCAAACTGCCCTTTCACATCTGGACAAAAAGAACACCTATGTGAGAACGCTACTCATTGACTACAGCTCAGCGTTCAACACCATAGTGCCCTCAAAGCTCATCACTAAGCTAAGGACCCTGGGACTAAACACCTCCCTCTGCAACTGGATCCTGGACTTCCTGACAGGCCGCCCCAGGTGGTAAGGGTAGGTAACAACACATCCGCCACGCTGATCCTTAACATGGGGGCCCCTCAGGGTTTCGTGCTCAGTCCCCTCCAGGACCTCTATGCCAGAACAACAACCTCTCCCTCAACGTGATCAAGATAAAGGAGATGATTGTGGACTACAGGAAAAGGAGTACCGAGCAAGCCCCCATTCTCATCGACGGGGCTATAGTGGAGCAGGTTGAGAGCTTCAAGTTCCTTGGTATCCACATCAACAACAACAAACTAACATGGTCCAAGCACACCAAGATAGACGTGAAGAGGTCACGACAAAACCTATTCCCCCTCAGGAGACTGAAAAGATTTGGCATGGGTCCTCAGATCCTCAAAAGGTTCTACATCTGAACCATCGAGAGCATCCTGACTGGTTGCATCACTGGCCGGTATGGCAACTGCTCGGCCCCAGCAAGGCACAACAGAGGGTAGTGCGTACGGCCCAGTACATCACTGGGGCCAAGCTTCCTGCCATCCAGGACCTCTATACCAGGCGGTGTAATAGGAAGTGCCTAAAAATTGTCAAAGACTCGAGCACCCTAGTCATAGACTGTTCCTTTCTGCTACAGCATGGCAAGTTGTACCAGAGTGACAAGTCTAGGTCCAAGAGGCTTCTAAACAGCTTCTACCCCCCTCATCTAATCAAATGGCTACCCAGACTACTTGTATTTCCCCCCCCCCCCCCCCCCCCCCACCCCTTTTACGCTGCTGCTACTCTCTGTTATTATCTATGCTTAAGTCCCTTTAATAACTCTACCCACATGTATATATTACCTCAATTACCTCGACTAACCGGTGCCTTTTCCTACTCTGGACCGGTACCCCCTGTATATAGCCTCGCTATTGTTATTTTACTGCTGCTCTTTAATCATTTGTTACTTTATTTCTTATTTTTTGTATTTTTCTTAAAACTGCATTGTTGATTAAGGGCTTGTAAGTAAGCATTTCACTGTAAGGTCCACACCTGTTGTATTCGGCGCATATGACAAATAACATTTTATTTTAATTTATTTTAATATATAAATATTAGGACGAGTAATATCGGAGTGGCATTGACTAAAATACAGTAGAGTAGAATACAGTATACATATGAAATGAGTAAAGCAGTATGTAAACATTATTAAAGTTACTAGTGTTCCATTTTTAAAGTGACTAGTGATTCCATGTCTATGTATATAGCGCAGCAGCCTCTAAGGTGCAGGGTTGACTAACCGGGTGGTAGCCGGCTAGTGATGGCTATTTAACAGTTTAATGGCCTTGAGATAGAAGCTGTTTTTCAGTCTCTTTGTCCCAGCTTTGATGCATCTCTACTGACCTCACCTTCTGGATGATACCGGGGTAAACAGGCCGTGGCTCAGTGGTTGAGTCCTTGATGATTTTTTGGGGCTTCCTGTGACATCGGGTGCTGTAGGTGTCCTGGAAGGCAGACCGCACCACCCTCTGAAGAGTCCTGTGGTTGTAGGCGGTGCAGTTGCCGTACCAGGCTGGGATACAGCCCGACAGGATGCTTTCAATTGTGCAGCTGTAAAAGTCTGTGAGGGTCTTAGGGGCCAAGCCAAATTTCTTCAGCCTCCGGAGTTTGAAGAGGTGTGGGTGGACCATTTCAGATCGTCAGTGATATGTACGCCGAGGAACTTGGAGCTTTCCACCTTGTCCACTGCGGTCCCATCAATGTGGATAGGGGTGTGCTCCCTCTGCTTTTTCCTGAAGTCCACAATCAGCACCTTTGTTTTGTTGACATTGAGGGAGAGGTTATTCTCCTGGAACCACTCCGCCAGGGCCCTCACCTCCTCTCTCCTCTCATCATTGTTGGTAATCAGGCCTACTATGGCTGTGTCGTCTGCAAACTTGATGATTGAGTTGGAGGCGTGTGTGGCCACGCAGTCATGGGTGAACAGGGAGTACAGGAGGGGGCTGAGTACGCAGCCTTGTGGGGCCCCTGTGTTGAGGATCAGTGAAGTGGAGGTGTTGTTTCATACATTCATCACCTGGGGGTGGCTCATCAGGAAGTCCAGGACCCAGTTGCACAGGGCAGGGTTCAGACCCTGGGGCCCGAGCTTGATGATAAGCTTGGAGGGTACTATTGTGTTGAAGGCTGAGCTATAGTCAATGAACAGCATTCTTACATAGGTATTCCTCTTGTCCAGGTGGGATAGGGCAGTGTGCAGTGCAATGTCAATTGCATCGTCTGTGGATCTATTGGGGCGGTAAGGAAATTGAAGTGGGTCTATGGTGTCAGTTAAGGTAGACTCTCAAAGCACTTCATGATGACAGAAGTGAGAGCTATGGGGCGATAAATGCTGGCCTTGGTGCTCAGAGTCTCATCTCTTCTGCCACACATCTATCAAACTGGCTCTGATCTTACATTTGGCCTCCCATCTACCCCTATGGAAACCACACATTGGTGGCACCTTAATTGTGGAGAAGGGGCTCGTGGTAATGGCTGGAGCGGGAATGGATGGAATGGTATCCAATACATCAAATGTGCTGTGTTTGAATATCCATACTAACACACTGTATACTACATACAGTTGAAGTCGGAAGTTTACATACACTTAAGTTGGAGTCATTAAAACTAGTTTTTCAACCACTCCACAAATTTCATGCTAACAAACTATTGTTTACAATTGTTTCACTTATAATTCACTGTATCACAATTCCAATGGGTCAGAAGTTTACATACACTAAGTTGACTGTGCCTTTAAACAGCTTGGAAAATTCCCGAAATGCTTTGCTGCAGAAGGGACTGGTGCACTTCACAAAATAAATGGCATCATGAGGATTTGAAAAGGATGTGAATATATTGAAGCAACATCTCAAGACATCAGTTAGGAAGTTAAAGCTTGGTCGCAAATGGGTCTTCCAAATGGACAATGACCCCAAGCATACTTCCAAAGTTGTGGCAAAATGGCTTAAGGACAACAAAGTCAAGGTATTGGAGTGGCCACCACAATAGCCCTGACCTCAATCTTATAGAAAATTTGTGGGCAGAACTGAAAAAGCGTGTGCGAGCAAGCAGGCCTACAAACCTGACTCAGTTACACCAGCTCTGTCGGGAAGAATGGGTCAAAATTCACCCAACTTATTGTGGGTAGCTTTTGGAAGGCTACCCGAAACATTTGACCCAAGTTAAACAATTTAAAGGCAATGCTACCAAATACAAATTGAGTGTATGTAAACTTCTGAACCACTGGGAATGTAATGAAAGAAATAAAAGCTGAAATAAATCATTCTCTCTACTATTATTCTGACATTTTACATTCTTAAAATAAAGTGGTGATCCCAACTGACCTTAGACAGGGAAATTTTACTAGGATTAATGTCAGGAATTGTGAAAACGAAGTTGAAATGTATTTGGCTAATGTATATGTAAACTTCGGACTTCAACTGTAGTTAATGAGTATATACTACACATTATATACTACACACTAGCTCATTTTAGTATACTGTAAAAGAACGGTATCGTTTCAGTTGAGTGTACTAGAGCTTCGCCTGTCTACTGGAAGTTGATGCTGTTGCTATGCAACCTTTTGCTAGCTTAGCATAACAAATGACTAGCTTAACATTTTACGATTTCGGGGGTGTTCGTAAATTCAATCTGGAGTGCTAGAGTGAGCTCTGGGCGTTCGTAAATCCAGAGCATTGTCAGATTGTTCGTTAGTAAATTCAGAACGTTTCTGGCTGAGGAGTAGGGTTGATCTGAGCGTTCAACGGCAGTCAAGCACCCAAGCTAACTGGCTAACGTTGGCAAGCTACTTCCAGACACAAATGAGAGAACACCTCACTCTGGCCATTTTACTCGCCCTAGCAAAACTGGTTAGGCTGTTTTCATGTTATCCAGAGCATTGATTACTGTAACTGTGCTGCTGGCAACAATTTAATTACGCTTTTCTTTGGCGATGTTTACTGACACCGGCCATATTCAACAGATGTTGAGCATTCATAAATTCATGAGTTATTCTGCACGGAAGTGTTCTTAAATCGGAGTAGATAGCCATTGAATCACATGACTTTACCACTTAGCTAAGAATTATGTAAATAATCAAGTCAATAAACATTGGGTATTTAGTTAGATAGCAGATAATTAATATGGGCTCCCTAGTGGCGCAGCAGTCTACGGCACTGCATCTCAGTGCCAGAGGCATCACTACCGACACCCTGGTTTGATTCCAGTCGTGATTGGGAGTCCCATAGGGTGGCGCACAATTGGCCCAGCGTCATCCGGGTTAAGGGTTTGGCCGGGGTAGGCTGTCAATGTACTTGCCTAGTGAAATACGTTTTTATTTTATTTTATAATATACTGCCTGGCAAGTTCGATGTATCAGTGGCCAACTAACGTTAGGTAACTAGCTAACGTACCGGTTTATACTGCTGTAATGCTATGCGGTTCGTAAGGATAACATAACAATCTTATTTGAAAAGACATTACTTTATTACATTTAAAAAATATATATTAACATTTGTCATAATTAGTTAAAGCAATGAATTTGTATCCCGTCGTCGGACTTCGGCTGCATATTTTCCGCCATTTTCTTCATATCGGAAAAGTTATGAAGCCACGGCCACTTTCTGAAAAATTGCATTTTGGGCCCTAAAAGCACAGAAACAGTGTTGCCAACTAATTTTCAGGGTAAATTGCTAGAGGCAGGTTGATTTGTTGCTAAAAGTTGCTAAATTACGTTGTGATGTCATTGCGTGATAACGTAAAACTGCGCCATTACGTGGAATACACAATAACGTTACTCAAATTGACTGGCCAGCTAGGCAAACAAAATGATTTCACATTTGTTCAGATACAGACTCTCACTCTTTTCTGTATAAGTTTGATTGAGACATGTTGATTGATGTTGTAAGTTCTGTTCAAGATCAAACATTCGTGAGCAACTATATTCATTGGGTTTGGCTCGTCGAACCCGTACTACAACTGCTGCCGTCAGCCAACAATGATTTGTAATTTTCTGAAATTGCTGCTGGCCTGCTGCTGACGTCACTCACAATGCACTTTTGCAGCCAGGCACGTGTGTTGTGACTGAGTGTGGAACAGAGAACATCGTTTTTGTGTCATTTAGAGGGAAATTGCGTGCATTTTAGCTTTTGAGTCACTTTTAAAAAGTAGCTAAATGTGTTGCTAGGTGCTGTTTGAAAAAAAAGTTGCCAGTGTAGTCTGAAAAGTTGCTAAATCTAGCAACAAAATTGCTAAATTGGCATCACTGCACAGAAATAGTGTCTACTGCATGTATACTTCGTATTTTGGTGAATTTAGTACGCCATCCGGGAAGTTTTGGCATGCCAACTATATTCATACTATGACCAATAAGCATACTATATACTCAATTCATGTCACAAATAGTACTGTAACGACCCTGGGTGTCTAAGCGCGGAAATCAACTCTGCCGCACGAACATGCTTTTGCGGCACAGTCGATAGCGCACGCCGGACCTCGGGCTAGAAGGTCGAGGGTTCGAGACCTGCTCGTACTTTTGGCGCCGTTAGTGTGAGTATTCGAACACATCTACGGTTTCCTTGTGTTTGATGCCATTCCATTTTCTCCGTTCGAGCAATCCTCAAATATCCCTAATATAAGTGTTCCAGTGTAACACTAAAGTCAAAAAGCAGCACGTGTACCAAGTTACATGCTTTTATAAAAAAGTTAACATATCACCTTAAATTTGGCAGGTATTGCCTAGACTATATAATGATGTTCTCACATTGTTGATGACTTACAATGCAAAAGTCTAGAATAGGCCTACACTCACGGGGACATGTTTCAGTTTGTCGGCAGTAGTCTACTAAGTGGAGCGAATGGCAGGAATTCAAGTTTTGGGAGTGGCACATTCCACATCCTGTGATATGGCTCAACCATGAATGGTAAACTTGCATAGTGTGACGACGTTATGGTGCATCCTTGAACAAACTGAGATCCGCACTTATCAGCGTGGAAACATCCAAAACTATTCGCTCAGCTTTGCCACAGTAACCGCCCCTTTCCCTCTAGCTACAAAGTAGCCTCCTCGAAGTTTGTTCATTTTGATAATAAATGTCATATCTGGCAGGACAGGCTGTCTAAGAATTGTAATTTTTTAAGTCGGTTTCGCCAGTTTGGAAGTAAACTATGCCTCTACGAGTTGTCGTGCAAGGTCCTGGACCTTGGGGATTCCGTCTAGTTGGTGGGAAGGATTTTGAACAACCCTTGACTATCTCTCGGGTAAGTGTTTCAGAGAATCTGTCACTTTTGTTACAATGTAACTGCATCTGGCCTTGTTCGGTGGCGCATAAACATACATTTTGCGGTTAAATTCTCATGTACCGAAAAAAATATATATACTTTGAAGGTGTTTCCATCACATTTAACTCTACTGATGTTTTTTTTTCTCCACGTGTCTTTGTTATTGAATCATATAGCGAGTTTTTTGCCAAGTGCGCTCTAGACAACAGTGCTATCTGCAAACTATTGGTTAGAGCGCACGAATAGCCTACATACATAATGAGAGTATTGTTATGGACTAAAGAGCGAGATTAATGTTATGTGCCAAACGGCAGCTAAGCATTGATTATCATGTCACCAGAATAAGACCCTCAATATTTATTGGAAAGGAGCATCAAGCTCACCACCCTGTGAAGTTAATCATTTATTTTGTCTGTAACTTAATATACTCCATGCTTTCCCAAAGAGTCGTAGTGGGAGGACCACAATGTCATCCCGTGATTGAAAATGTACTTCAATATGATGGTTATTATATCAAAATTTGCACATAAAAACATTTCCACCGACATCTCTGTCATAATAATTTTACCAACACAAAAAGATACCACCTTGTCCATTTTGTTTTGTTGATATTTGGAAACTTCATCGAAAAATGCTGTCATGACGTGTTTTTATCCAACATAAAAAGGTTGGATGGAAACCTGGTTACTGAACGTAATGCACATATATGAAATCATACCAAATTTGGACTAGATAACGCTAAATAAGGTTGGAATGTTAAATAAATAATACAATACTAATTAGTTACTTGAAATTGCACTGTGGATGTATTAGACTGCAGAATTTCATTTCTGGGACACTTTATTTCACAGTACAGCCTTACCTAGGGATTGTGGATGAATGAAATGAAATGAAATGTATCAGTCTACTCAGTGACACCCACAGAACATAACTTTAATGAGTTTTACACAAATATTAGCGTTGTAGCTCATACTTTGACTGTGGGAAATTACCTCACTGTCCAGCCTATTGTGCATATTGACATTCATATTGCAATGTACAGCCTTAACCTATGGATTGTCTACTCTGACACCCACACAACAACTGTGGTTGTTCTGAACAACAAAGAGCAAGACATTACATCCCTTGAGACTGCAGTGTTTCTCCTAGGTTTTCATAGCACTGAACTGCTCTGTCTTCCCCAACCTAAATAATATTTGGGTGGCAGGTAGTCTAGCAGTTAAGGTTGCTGGTTCGAATCCCTGGGCAGACTAGGTGATACATCTGCCACTGTGCCATTGAGCAAGGTACTTAATCCTAATTGATCATGTAAATCACTCTCTGATAAATGACTAAAATGTCAATATTTGTCCTCAACGCTTAGCACACATGGTTGTCTCAGAAGTACATATTGAGGAAACACTGGCAAGGTGTATTGAGGACTTAAGTATAAAGGACATGAACCCTTTGAAGTGTTGTAAATGTAACCAAATGAATGACAGCTATGCAAACTCTTATCTTTGACCACAAACAATATGTTAAGGTGTGTTCAGGTTTGGGGAGTAACTGATTACAAAAAAGTATGATTTAATCGTTAATTTACCAGCAAAACATATTGTAATCAGATTATTGATACTTTTGAACATTTTCGATTATTTATTGGATTATTTTTTAATTCTGAAAGAATTTAGCAGAAAAATACATTATGACACCTTTCTGGTTTCTCAATGACATTCAATTCAGTATTGAAAAAATAGCCCAAATGTAATTTTTGTTCTACCTGAGCAAGCAAGTCTGGCCACAAATCAGTCCACTATGATGATGCACAGGTTGATGTTTATTGGGATGAGTCTTGTGCTTGAGGCAGAACTGGGCGATTTCCACCAGATAGGTCAGTTGGAATGTCAAAATTGGCTAAATAAAAAAAGCTTTTTTGGTATCATTCTAAGGTTATGCTTTATGGTTAGGAGTGGGGTTAGGTTTAAAAGCAGATTTTATGACTTTGTGGCTGTGCCAGCTAGTGACCACTGCAGAGCTGCCTCCAGAACAAGATTCATGACGAAAAACGCCAAAACCAAACACTTTTGATGGATTCTTTTTGTCGTCTTCAAATGCCTCTTATAGGAAAAGTAATGCAAAAGTAACTGAAAGTAATCAGATTACGTTACTGAGTTTGGGTAATACAAAAGTAACATTTCTGATTACTATTTTGGACAGGAAACTAGTAACGGATTACATTTAGAAAATAACCTAACCTACCCAACCATGGGTGTGTTTGTGAAACAGATTCTTGCTATTTCTTAAATTTCTCAAAGACATCCTTTTGAATTCTTAGTCACCATCATACTTATCATGTGTTACAAATTCTTTCTGACAACAACTGAGACTGCACCCATGTTTACCACATAACAACCTGCCACGGGACACACGCAAGTTTTGCCAAAGGATCCTTGTCCTCCTAAAATGTCATAGATTAATCCCAGATTACTCAGTTCCAAATTTGCTAAGTATGTTGATGCTGATGATTATGATGTACTTTATGTTTCAGGTCACTCATGGCAGTAGGGCTGCACAGGCCAATCTGTGTATCGGGGATCAGATCCTGGCCATAGATGGAGAGCCCACTGAGAAAATGACTCACCTGCAGGCACAGAACAAGATCAAGGGCTGCTTAGAGGAAATGGTTCTTTCTATTGACAGGTAGGGAGTTGCATGGACGTGTTGCAGTTTTCCATAGACTCAGATAAGTTTAAAAAGCACTGAGTCATGGACCAACTCAGCAAAAGTACAGAATATTTTACACCTGATGTGGTTATATGTAAGGGATACAGATTTGTGTGGTTCAAATTGTTAAAGGGGGAAGGAGGGTCCATCTTGGATTTGTTTAGGTCTGAGATTAAATGTTGATGTACCAAATTCATGTATGTGTTTAAGCAATAAGGCATGAGAACCCGGGGATTATCGTGTGATAACTAACACCTAAGGGCTGTTCTTAAGCCCGAGGCGAAAGTGGGAAACAGCCGTTAGGAAATCAAATCACATTTTATTGGTCACATACACATGATTAGCAGATGTTATTTCTGGTGTAGCGAAATGCTTGGGCTTCTAGCTCTGACAGTGCAGTAATATCTAACAAGTAATGAATCTAACAAATTACACAACATATACCCAATACACACAAATCTAAGTAGGAATGATTTAAGACTATATACAGATATGGACGAGCGATGACAGAGCGGAACGTATTAAGATACAGTAGAATAGTATAGAAAACAGTATATACATATGAGATGAGTAATGCCAGATATGTAAACGTTAAGTAACTAAGATACAGTAGAATAGTATAGAATACAGTATATACATATGAGATGAGTAATGCCAGATATGTGAACATTATTAAAGTGACTAGTGTTCCAATCCTTAAAGTGGCCAGTGATTTCTAGTCTATGCCAATAGGCAGCAGCCTCTAATGTGCTAGTGATGGCCTTGAGATAGAAGATGTTTTTCAGTCAATTGGGCCGAGCTTTGATGCACCTGTACTGACGTCACATTCTGGATGATAGCGGGTTGAACAGGCAGTGGCTCGGGTGGTTGATGTCCTTGATAATCTTTTTGGCCTTCCTGTGACATCGGGTGCTGTAGGTGTCCTGGAGGGCGGGTAGTTTGCCCCCGGTAATGCGTTGGGCAGACCGTACCATCCTCTGGAGAGCCTTGTGGTTGCGGGCGGTGCAGTTGCCGTACCAGGCGGTGATACAGCCCAACAGGATGCTTTCAATTGTGCATCTGTAAAAGTTTGAGCGTTTTGGTTGACAAGCAAAATTTCTTTAGCCTCCTGAGGTTGAAGAGGCTCTGTTGCGCCTTCTTCACCACACTGTCTGTGTGGGTGGTCCATTTCAGTTTGTCCGTGATGTGTACGCCAAGGAACTTGAAGCTTTCCACCTTCTCCACTGCGGTTTTGTTTATGTAGATAGGGTTGTGCACCCTCTGTTTCCTGAAGTCCACAATCATCTCCTTTTGTTTTGTTGACGTTGAGTGAGAGGTTGTTTTCCAGGCACCACACTCCCAGAGCCCTCACCTCATCCCCATAGGCTGTCTCATCGTTTGTAATCAACCCTACTACTGTTGTCATCTGCAAACTTGATTGAGTTGGAGGCATGCTTGGCCACGCAGTCATGGGTGAACAGGGAGTACAGGAGGGGGTGGAGTATGCAGCCTTGTTGAGGCCCCAGTGTAGAGGATCAGCGGGTGGAGGTGATGTTTCCTACCTTCACCACCTTGTGGCGGCCCGTCAGGAAGTCCAGGACCCAGTTACACAGGGCGTGGTTCAGACCCAGGCGTCGAGCTTAATGATGAGCTTGAGGGTACTATGGTGTTGAATGCGGAGTTCTAGTCAATAAATAGCATTCTTACATAGGTATTCCTCTTGTCCAGATGGGTTAGGGCAGTGTGCAGAGTGATGGCGTCTGTGGATCTATTGAGGCGGTAAGCAAATTGAAGTAGGTCTAGGGTGGCAGGTAAGGTAGAGGTGATATGATCCTTGACTAGTCTCAAAGCATTTCATGATGACAGTGGTGAGTGCTACGGGGGCAGTAGTCATTAAATTCAGTTACCTTTGCCTTCTTGGGTACAGGAACAATGGTGGCCATCTTGAATCATGTGGGGACAGCAGACTGGGATAGGGAGAGATTGAATATGCCCGTAAACACACCAGCCAGCTGGTCTGCGCATGCTCTGAGGACGCGGATAGGGATGCCGTCTGGGCCGGCAGCCCTGCGAGGGTTATCGCGTATAAATGTTTTACTCACGTCGGCTACGGAGAAGGAGAGCCCCCAGTCCTTGGTAGCGGGCTGTGTTGGTGGCACTGTGTTATCCTCAAAGTGGGCGAAGAATGTGTTTAGCCTGTCCGGAAGCAAGACGTCGGGCTTGGCGTCGTGGCTGGTTTTCCTTTTGTAGTCGGTGATTGTCTGTACTCCCTGCCACATACGTCGCACGTCTGAGCTGTTGAATTGTGACTTCACTTTATCTCTGTACTGACGTTTAGTTTGTTTGATTGCATGAATAACTACACTGTTTATATTCTTCCATATTCCCAGTCACCTTGCCATGGTTAAATGCGGTGTTTCGCGCTTTCAGTTTTGCGCGGATGCTACCATCTATCCACGGTTTCTGGTTAGGGTAGGTTTTAATAGTCACAGTGGGTACTAAATCTCCTATACACTTCCTTATAACGTCAGTCACTGTATCCGTGTATGCGTCTAGATTACCCCGGAACATATCCCAGTCCACGTGATCAAAACAATCCTGAAGTGTGGATTCCGATAGGTCCGACCAGTATTGAATAGTTCTTAGCACGGGTACTTCCTGTTTGAGTTTCTGCCTAATAGGAAGGAATGAGCAAGATGGAGTTGTGGTCAAGTTTTCCGAAAGGAGGGCGGGGGAGGGCCTTGTAAGCATTCAGGAAGGTTGAATAGCAATGGTCACGAGTCTTAGTAGTACAGTCGATCTGTTGGTAGAACTTCGGCAGCCTAGTCCTCAAATTTGCTTAGTTAAAATCCCCAGCTACAATAAATGCAGCCTTCTGATATGTGGTTTCCAGTTTGCATAAAGTCCACTGAAGTTCTTTGAGGGCTGTTGTGGTATCGGCTTGAGGGGGGGATGGGATGTAAACTGCCGTGGCAATGACAAAGGAGAATTCTCTTGGGTGATATGGTCAGCATTTGATTGTGAGGTGTTCTAGGTTGGGTGAACAAAAGGACTTGAGTTCCTGTATGTTCCTAGAATTACACCATGAGTCGTTAATTATGAAACATGCCCTTCTGCTTCCCGGAGAGATATTTATTCTTGTCTGCGAGATGTACCGAGAATCCTGCTGGCTTTACCGACTCCGACAGAGTATCCCGAGAGAGCCATGTTTCCGTGAAACAAAGTATCTTACAGGCCCCGATGTCTCTCTGGAATTATATTCTTGCTCTAAGCTCATCAACTTTGTTATCCAAAGACTGAACATTAGCGAGGAATCTACTCGGAAGCGGTGGGTGGTGTGCGCGCCTCCTAAGTCGAACCTGCAGGCCACCTCAAGTGCCTCTCCTCCGCTGGTTATTTAGGGGGGGTTGGCCTCTGGAATAAGTTACTTTGTTCACTCTCCCCAGAGAAATGTATCTTCTCCAGGGAAGTCGTATTCCTTGTAGTAATGCTGGTAGTTCTGGTGAGTTACCGCTGCTCTAATATCCAATAGTTCTTCACGGCTGTATGTAATGACAAAACATTTCCTGAGATAATAATGTGAACTATAGTACATAAAAATAAAAAAAATACTGCAAAGATTCCTAAATGCGATGCTGCCATCTCCATCTGCGCTATCTTCCTGGAGGGAGTCATCACACGATAATTCCCACGTTATCATGCCTTTATAGATTGGTTGGTTGTTTAGCGACAAAACGGATGCGTTCGCTACTATGGGGCAAAACAGACTGGGTTGGCTTAGATTGTTGACAACATGTTAGTTATATTTCGTCTCCAATGTTTATTGAAAACATATACATTTGCACAATGAGCATCGTCTCTCAAATACATCATTACAGTTGTTGGTTAGCTAACTAGCAAATAAAATATTTTTTTTGGCCATATTAGCATTGACATGAAATCAGTCAAAACACCTCAAAACAAGACATGCTATAAAGAACAAGATGAAACGTGCTGAAATGAGCCACTGACGATTCCCCACATCAGTTTCTTGGCATTTTTGCTTGCAATCTGGCCATCCAGAATCACAACATGCTGACATCTGCCCCATGGAAACGCACACATCGTTTTCATGACTTGTCAGCTAACCCATCTATTGCTTTTATAAAACGGTTGCCAACATAATAAAAAAACATGTTTTCATTAGCATTATTTGAATGAGTACATTTGTTTTATTTTATCCTTCCACCAGTTGTTCATTCTATT
Source organism: Salvelinus fontinalis (assembly GCF_029448725.1). NCBI lineage: Eukaryota > Metazoa > Chordata > Actinopteri > Salmoniformes > Salmonidae > Salvelinus > Salvelinus fontinalis. The sequence goes on from NC_074665.1 coordinate 34,241,671, forward strand.
AATTCCACATTGCTATGCTAAACAAATCATTGGCATGTAGCTAGCTAGTAGAGGTTCACTGATGGCAGACAAGAACTTAATTAAAGATTTAATAAATAATTTATAAATGGGCAACAACCAGCTGATTGTCAATAAAATATTTATGGAGGATAGCTAAACTAACATTACTTCTCCTTTGCTTGCTAGCTAGCCGACTAAAGCTAACACAATTGCATTATGGAGCTGAAATGATAGGAAAGTATGTGCGTTTCATTTTCTTCTTACCTTCATTTCCATTATAATGATCCCGAGAAATACATTTGCCAGGATCAGAGAAGCTGCCAGTCTCGTCACGTTCATGTGCATGGAGATATGTTGGATAGGCACACAGCGAGGATTATAGTAACCCCCGCTTTACCAAACAAAATACTAGGCAAGAAACATGGGGAAATAATGTCAAGATGCTTTTTTTTCTGGGGGAGTTGATACTTGAAATATAATTATGGCATCATTGCATTTGGAGTTAATTATGGTGAATAACCAACGGCTATCAACGAAACTTAGTTTTATAACATGGCATAACTCTGTTGTGCACACGTATGAGGACTGCTCCGTACTCATTTTTATTATATTTTGGATATCTCTATTCATTGCAAGTCTGAGAATTGTTAGTGTTGTATGTCTGAATATTGTTTATTGCAAGTCTGAATACTGTGTTTGACTGTCTTTTTAGATCCGAATCGAAAATGTGGTCACCGCTCTCTTCTGAGGAAGGAAAGACCAACTCTTACAAGATGAATCTTGCATCTGAGCCGCAGGTATGTCTGCCGTACATCCTACTTCACTCTGACCAAAGATAGCATTAGGGAATTAGGCATTAAGTTGATTTATGGGTATGTCCCTGTCATTGTTTACTTCTCAACAGATTATTTCCTAGGAGACCATAGTTTTATCAGCCAAGTTCTGATGCAAGACTCAGTTCCTGCTTACTGAATGGAAAATTGAGACCAAAGTGTGAATTAATGTAGGAAGCATGTGCTTTGTCAGTCCTCCACAGCTTTCAGGGTGTTTTCACAAACCTATTGTGTTTTGGTCACAGAATACATAGAAAAATGTTTATCGCATACAAGCTGTTTTTAGATGTTTCACTTGGTTATTTTTGTTACTTAATGAATCCAACAAATGACCTGGGGTGAGTTTCCAGAAAGCTAATGGGCCACTTTATTTCTCTCTTTATTGACAACCCACCCACACACCCCTGAGATGTGCGAGAGTAATGATGTGTGAGTGAATTAGCAAATAAAGCACTAGTGTGCTTACAAAGCTTTCGGGTAACTCGCCTCTCTAAATAATTTCATTGGATAAGCAGTGTGTTGCATTTATTTGTTGTGTGTGCCAAATTGCCATTTTTTGTTATGTCTTTGTGAAAATATCCATGGAGCATATTTTATAGATTTAGATTATAGATTTGAAGGTATTTTGTGTTTTCACTAACTGCGTACAGTAATGGTGTGCTTGCATGTCACCGTATTTTGTCTCGGGTGGCCCCTTGTTGACCGCTATTATGATAATGAGGGGCACCCAAATAACCTTTTGACAATGCTATTCTTTACCTCTAATATCCACAAATTAGTCAAGTAACTGTCATACTATTTCTATCAAGGCATGTGTGTTATATGGCATTGTTATATTTAGAATATTATACTTTTTTTCTGTATCCCTGGCTACAACTTGCAGGAAGTGAAACGCATAGGTTCCGCCCACAACAGGAGCGCCCTGCCATTCGCTGGGTTCGGCCCCAAGGTGGTAACCAATCAGTACAACAACCCTGCCGGTCTGTACTCCTCAGAGAATATCAAGGACTTCAACGCGACCGTGGATGACGTGAAAACCATCAGCACTGCTGCTAACGAACCCAGCACCATGTAAGGATCTATCCCAGCTGGTTGTAATAACGTCAATTGTATTTGTCGCATGCTTCGTAAACAACTGGTGTAGACTCACAGTGAAATGCTTACGTATGGGCTCTTCCCAACAATGCAGAGAAGGGAAAAAAAAAGAGAACACCAGCAATGAATACACAATGAGTAAAGATAACTTGGCTATATACACGGGGTACCATTACAGAGTCAATGTGCAGGGGTACGAGGTAGTTTTGGTAGATATGTAGGTAGGGATAAAGTGACTAGGCAACGGGATAGATAATAAACCGTAACAGCAACGTATGTGATGAGTCAAAAGAGATTAGTGCGAAAAGGGTCAATGCAGATATTTCGGGGAGCTATTGGTTTTACCCGCTGGGTATTGTTTTTCAAGTCACGATGTGTCTTACTGTAGCAGAATGTACTGCATTTTCACTTGTTAAGTACTTACAATATGTGTTAAAGTAAGTCAAACTCAACTTCAGCTGTGGCTCAAGGAGACATAGCGATGTGTGAGGCCCCATCACCATCATCATTTGTTTGTCCTTGATTTGACTACGCCTGTGTACTATTGGACTCATTGTATGTAAACTAGTATTGATTGTGGTAATTTGTTTTTCAGCCCAGATCCCTCCGGTATTCTGCCACCAATAGTTGCAGACTCTGAGGTCTACAAAATGCTGCAGGAAAACCATGAGGCTGATGAGCCTCCTCGACAGTCAGCTTCATTCAAAGTGCTGCAGGATATTCTGGAGTCCGGTACTTATTCACACACATATGCAGCTGATATTTACACTGAGTGTACAAAACATTAAGGACACCTGCTCTTTCCATGACAGACTGACCAGGAGAATCCAGTTGAAAGCTATGATCCCTTATTGATGTCACTTAAATCCACCAATCAGTGTAGATGAAGGGGAGAAGACAGTTTAAAGAAGGATTTTTAAGCCTTGAAACATTGAATAGTTTGTGTGCCATTCAGAGAGGGTGAATGGGCAAGACAAAATATTTAAGTGCCTTTAAACAAGGTACTGTAGTAGGTGCCAGGCGCACCATTTTGCACCAAGAATTGCAACGCTGGTGGATTTTTCACTCAACAGTTTCCTGTGTGTATCAAGCATGGTCCACCACCCACAGGACATCCAGCCAACTTGACACAACTGTGGGAAGCATTGGAGTCAACATGATCCAGCATCCCAGTGGAATGCTTTCAATGCCTTGTCGAGTCCATACCCAAACAAGTTGGGGCTGTTCTGAGGGAAAGGGGGAGAGGTGCAACTGAATATTAAGGTGTCCTTAATGTTTTGTATACTCAGTGTATACAGGGCATTTGGAAAGTATTCAGACCCCCTGACTTTTTCCACATTTGGTTACATTACAGCCTTATTCTAAAATGGATTAAAAAGTCCCCCGTCCCCCAATACCCCATAATGACAAAAAAAAACTTTAATCACATAAGTATTCAGACCCTTTACTCAGGAGTTTGTTGAAGCACCTTTGGCAGCGAATACAGCCTCAAGTCTTCTTGGGTATAACGCTACAAGCTTGTCACACCTGTATTTGGAGAGTATCTCCCATTTTCTCTGTAGATCCTCTCAAGCTCTGTCAGGTTGGATGGGGAGCGTCGCTACACAGCTATTTTCAGGTCTCTCCAGAGACGTTTAATCTGGTTCAAGTCCAGGCTCTGGCTGGGCCACTCAAGAACATTCAGAGACTGGTCCTGAAGCCACTCCTGCATTGTCTTGGCTGTGTGCTTAGGGTTGTTGTCCTGTTGGAATGTGAACCTTGCCCCAGTCTGAGGTCCTGAGCACTTTGGAGCAGGTTTTCAAGGATCTGTCATTACTTTGCTTTGTTCATCACCATAGAATGATGCTGCCACCACCACCACCATGCTGCACCGTAGGGATAGTATTGGCCAGGTGATGATCGGTGCCTGGTTTCCATTCAGGCCAAAGAGTTCAATCTTGGTTTCATCAGACCAGAGAATCTTTTTTCTTAAAGATCCTTTGTCATATTAAACAGGGTTTTCCAAATATTTAATGGCAGTGTTGTGGCTTAACAAAACATGATAACGTGTGTCTCCTCTTGATTGCAGATCCTGATAAGAGCTCTGGTTTTAAGAGTGTGAAAGCGCCTGCCACAAAAATTGGCTCAACAGTGAGAAATGCAGACAAGTTACCAATCTGTGACAAATGTGGATCAGGGATTGTGTAAGTACAGCATATGATTAGTCAAACAATCGTGATCTCATGATAATGTTGTAAACTTTTCAATTTGCTCACAGTGATTTGACGAGGAGATCAAAGATCAGCACTCCTACTCGAAGATGCTTTATGAACACAGGCCCTGGGCTCTATTTTCGGCTGGCGTTAAGCCAGCACAATTGTCAAACACAGGCTCCTTTGCAATTTTGTCCTGATAAAGCCGGCGCTCTTCTAGTTTCAAACGCTAGCGCCAGGATTGGTAATTTACCTGTGTTACATACTTGCGCTGTGGTGGGCATATCTGAGGTGTGTCCTTAAAAACGAGCGCCAAAGTGCCAATTTTAGTATGCACTGGTGGGATATTTAAGACCAACTGAAAGCTGATCTTAGCGGTAACGCAATTGGTTATTGCATGGATTTTGACAGAGGAAGCGCGGCCTATCCAGCAGTGATGCATAATGCACATGGAACAAGAGAGATTTAGTGCCCGTAAACCTCGTATTTAGAAACATGACTGTTTAGTCCCCATTTCATTGGATTAAAAAACAAGAACAGCCTCCTCTCTTCTCAAGAAGTGCTGTTGCCCAATGCATTCACCAAGACGGTTGATAATGGGTTTGGCTTGTGAGACCGCTTTGAAATCAATCTTAATCATCAAAGCTTTATTAACAGCTCAAGTTTGGCAGCAGCAAAACAGTGAGTGGACATCCCTGGTGACACTCGAATTTAGAAACATTTAAGTTATTTTCCTGTAGGTAAGGATGGTAGACTACACTTACCCTACTTTAATGAAGGCTGATTCAAGCCAATTTCAATGTTGACTATGAACACCAAGCAAACACTGGATGATTTTTTTCTTTTTTTTTACTGTTGCTATCACTCGTTAATGTAGCCTATGCTATTTAATGAACTGTAGTATCATCCACAGTGGACTAGGACAAGAATATTCCATGCTCCCAGCAGAATTGGAGTTGATGACAGTGCAAAGGCTGTCAATAACCTACAGAACTTGAGACGAACGCATGCAGTATTAAGCCATGGAGTGCCTTGATTGGCCAGTGAGTGGCCAAGCCCTTGTCACACCTACAACTTGTTTATTCATCAAAACCCAGCACTTTCACTCTACCGCCAGCTATTGCGCTTCTAATACCGGCTGTGAAAATAGCTAAAATATTTCTGACACACCCCCGGACCTATAGCGCTACCACCAGTGCTTAGACCGACAGTGCTTAGATTTACCATTGTTAGGTTTGTTAAAATAGAGCCCCCTGTCTCATAGGCTGCGTTTACACAGGCAGCCCAATTCCGATTTTTTGGCATGTCGGATATTTTTCCCCCCCAAATGTGTAAACAGCAAAAACCACATGGAATCTGATCTTTTGAGTTCTGATTTATTCCACATTCATATGTGGTTCTCAATCCTGATGCAATTCCTACGTTTCATATGCTACCTCAATCTGAATGCTCAGTTCTGATTTTTTTTGTTGTTGCTCTGAAGTGGCTTTTTTGCACATGACCTGCCGTTAATAGGGATACCCCCTTTTTTAAATTTTTGCCTAAAATGACATACCCAAATCTAACTGCCTGTACCTCAGGCCCAGAAGCAAGGATATGCATATTCTTGGTGACATTTGAAAGGAAACACTTTGAAGTTTGTGGAAATGTGAATTGAATGTATGAGAATATAACACAGTAGATCTGTAAGAAGAAAATACAAAGAAAAAAAACGTTCTACCACCATCTTTGAAATGCAACAGAAATGTCCCACTTCCAGCCATCACTCTGGTTGTAATTCTGATTGTGTCCACAAGATGGCATCAGTGTATGTGCAAAGTTTCAGACGGATAACTTGAAGTATGAGCGAACTATATGACATTTAGTGTGAAGTCACCCAGGTATATTTGGGCAAATCGTGAAGGAGACATTTTTCTCCATATTACGTTTTTCTGCAAGAATATCGTCAAATCTGTGTACTTGGACTTTGATTTAGCTTTTTCAGTATTAGTGGCCCGATTTATAAGTTCAACATTTGCAAAACAACCAGTGTTCATAAGTTCATAACTAATGTTTGTCTAAAAGGAAAAGGTTTGCTGTTGCACAAGGTTAGCAGCTACATTTTGCAACAGATACGGGGTTTCCCGATACTCCCGTAAAGCCCAGCTCATTGGCTATCTAGTTAGCTTTGTTTGACCCCGATTGGTGCTTATTTGACAAAGTTAGTCAATCAAGTGAAGACTGCCCGTGTCATCGGCGTGCCATGAAGGCTACGCTCTCTGACCAAATTGGGTGTCCTATAGGATATACTACACCCATAATGATATAGTGAAGTTGGGTTACGTTCTAGGATCTCGGAGGAATACATACGAACGTGATTTGACTGGTTGAAACGTATGACAGCCCCCTAAAATGAAAAATCTTAGTCTTATCGTTTTACTTTTTCCCTACTGGTAATTGTCTCCTCCTTGTGGTTTTTTCTAGAATGTCCCTTCAGAAGTGTTTTGTCATATGTAAATTCAATTGGCTGATATAGAGCCATGATGTGAGCATGCTGCCAACAGCTGTGTACTTGAGGGGTTGTTAACTCTTGGTTATGAAGTGTTAATTTAAGAGACGCTTAAAGGGTGCTAGGACATGCCTTCTGTGTGACCTTGAAGGTGGATTGGGTGACAAGATTAGTTGTTTTGTCTATCATGATTCAAGAAGGTGGAATGGTGTTAGTCACTGTGTGGTAGGGAAAAACTCCATCTCTGTTTCAATTTGTCTTACTATTTTGAGCTAAAAAAGGACATGCTTCTATGAACATGTTATTCTATTTTAGACCATTTGTGTGTCTTACATTTAGATATAACACCGAACCCAAACTGGCTGTGCGCGTGGGCCAATGTGCATACATTTATTTTGTCCCCCCACACCAAACGCGATCACGACACGCAAGTTAAAATATCAAAACAAACTCTGAACCAATTACTTTCATTTGGGAACAGGTCAAAAAGCATTACACATTTAGTCAATTTAGCCTGTTTGGGATAGGGGGTGGTATTTTCACGTCCGGATGAAAAGCGTGCCCAAAGTAAACTGCCTGCTACTCAGGCCCAGAAGCTAGGATAAGCATATAATTGGATTTGGATAGAAAACACTCGAAAGTTTCTAAAACTGTTAAAATTATGTCTGTGTATAACAGAACTTATTTGGTAGGCGAAACCCCGAGGACAAACCATCCAGGAATTATTATTTTTGAGGTGACCAAGTTTTCAATTGCCTTTCTATGGGAATCTATATTTCTGAGGCATCTGGTTGCAGTTCCTAGGGCTTCCACTAGATGTCAACAGTCTTTAGAAATTAGTTGATGTTTTTCTTTTGAGTAATGAAGAAGTATGGCTGTTCAGAATGAGTGTCGAGTCTAGTGTACAGTTGTGTTTGGGTCGCACGACCTAGCGCTCGCTCCACTTTCATTTTATCCGCTATTGAACACGGTTTATTCCGTCTTAAATTTGATTGATTATTTACGTTTTAAAATACCTAAAGTTGTATTAGGAAAGTTGTTTGAAATGTTTGGACCAAGATTACAGGTAATTTATTAGATAATGTGTACTCATGTTGGGCGAGTTGGAACCGGTGTTTTTCTGAATCAAACGCTCCAAATAATTGGACATTTTGGGGATATAACGACGGAATTAATCGAACAAAAGGACCATTTGTAATGTTTATGGGACATATTGGAGTGCCAACAGGAGAAGATCTTCAAAGGTAAGGCATGAATTATATTGTTATTTCTGAGTTTTGTGTTGCGCCTGGTGGGTTGAAATATGATTGTCATGTGTTTGTTTGATGGGGTGCTGTCCTCACATAATAGCATGGTTTGCTTTTGCCCATAAAGCCTTTTTGAAATCTTACACGGTGGCTGGATTAACAAGAAGTTAAGCTGTATTTTGGTGTATTGCACTTGTGATTTAATGAAATCTTTCAAATAATTTATTTTGAATTTCGTGCTTTCACCGGATGTTGCCGAAATGTTCCGCTAGCGGAACCCCTAGCCGTAAAAGGCTAGCTAGCTAGCTTGCACTTGCTAGCTAATTTGTCCTATTCAGCTAGCTTGCTGTTGCTAGCTCATTTGTCCTGGGATATAAACATTGAGTTGTTATTTTACCTGAAATGCACAAGGGCCTCTACTCCGACAATTCATCCACACATAAAACGGTCAACCGAATCGTTTCTAGTCATCTCTCCTCCTAGGCTTTTTCTTCTCTTGACTTTATATTGCGATTGGCAACTTTCATAAGTTAGGTGCATTACCGCCACTGACCTCGTTCGTCCTTCAGTCACCCACGTGGGTATAACCAATGAGGAGATGGCACGTGGGTGCCTGCTTCTATAAACCAGTGAGGAGATGGAAGAGGCAGGGCTTGCAGCGCGTTCTGCATCACAAATAGAACTGACTTCTATTTTAGCCCTTGACAACGCAGACGCTCGTTGGCACGCACGAGCAGTGTGGGTGCAATAATTGAATAATATAGATTTCTAAATTTATTTTACAACACTCACACACACGCGACGCGAGCGGTGTAGTCAGCCTGTAACACTTCAAACCCTCTTCATAATGTATACCTCCTTATTCGCTATGCTAATGACCTGCATGGGCTTTAACTGCATTAAAACTGGGTGGTTCGAGCCCTGAATGCTGATTGGCTGACAGCCGTGGTATATCAGACCGTATACCACGGGTATGAAAACATTGTTTTTTACTGCTCTAATTACCTTGGTAACCAGTTTATAATAGCAATAAGGCACCTCAGCAGTTTGTGCTATATGGCCAATATACCACAACTAAGGGCTGTATACAGGCACTCCGCGTTGCGTCTTGCTTAAGAACTGCCCTTAGCTGTGGTATAATATATTGGGTATATACCACACCCTCTTGTGCCTTATTGCTTAATTTTAAGACTTTGTTACGTGGGGTATTATGCTGCCTTCTCATAATGCTTTATGAATGTTAGATATTTAGGAGCGCCTACGTCATACTTTTATAGAGCATGCTCATGAAGCATAACTGCGTAAATTATGAATTATTATGAAGAGGATTTTCATAAATTTTACGGATTTTTGGGGGGATTTATTTGACTTAACCATTTAGTATGTGATCTCTTCTTTCCCATACACAGGGGGATGGTAGTCAAGTTACGGGACAAGTTCCGTCACCCCGAGTGCTACACCTGCTCAGATTGCAACCTCAACCTGAAACAGAAGGGACATTTTTTCGTGGAGGACCAGATCTACTGTGAGAAACACGCACGTGAGCGAGTGACGCCACCCGAAGGCTATGATGTGGTCACTGTCTTTCCCAAGTAGAGCTGCTCATTGAACACTGCCTCAAACTGCACATGACCTATTAGTGTCTCCAAGATGCCATGAAAACCATCCTAAGACATTCCAGCATTTAAAGATGGCGCATTTAAGCAATAAAGCACGAGGGGGTGTGGTATATTGCCAATATACCATGGCTAAGAGCTGTTCTAGGGCACGACGCAACGTGGCCATATTGGACATATACCCTTGTGCCTTATTGCTATTATAAACTGGTTACCAATGTAATTAGAACAGTAAAAATAAATGTTTTGTCATATCCGTGGTATACGGTCTGATATACCACGGCTGTCAGCCAATCAGCATTCATGGCTCAAACCACCTAGTTTATAATCTAGACTGTAAAATGCTATATTGTATTATGCCTGGATACTGTTACTTCCAGGCATGCAATGTTAACGAGGTTTGCTATTCGTCAAATAATAATTTGCACATGTGTATACATTTAGGAACCAAAACATGCTATGAATTGGTGTGGCATACATTGTTTAGTCTGAATTCAAGGAATCCAAAACATTTGCATTTTAATCAGTAGGCTAATGTTTTGGGTTTGTTTTCTCAAGCAGGCTGTGACCAAGGATAGTTCAAGGAACATACAGTAGCTACTGACTGTACTTGGATTTGACTCATTCATAGTGGTTAGATCCAGGCTTCTAGTAGCTCTGCTTCTGGGTGGATTTTCTGAATCATAAACAAAACTCAATGTTTTGCTGAGCACCATCTTTTCATAGTGAAAATGCTGCATTGGTCTTCCAAATTACTTTGCAACTATCAATGTAATTTTTATGACTGAATAAATATTTTTTCTCAAACCGTGAACATTTGTTTAGTTAGTTCATCATGTGTGCATACATGTTGGGTTTGTAGGACAATGTTCTTCAGAGCTGACTTCATTATTGGTCAAATATTAGCTTATTTGATATGTACACTGCTCCTCTTAATTTCAATTTGCCAACAATATTTTGGGGACAATTTATTTATAAAACCTAAAAAAAATAAGCTACATTTAGAACTACTTCTGTTTTTATTGCATTTCCTAAAACTTGATGACTTTTATTATGAAAACACACATTGCATTGATAACAGTAACAGGTTGGCCCATTGGTTAAGTCACTTATAACATCAGGCTACAGGACATTCATTCTATGATGTAAGCATGGTGATACAGTCACAACAGGCTTGTGCCTTTGTGTCTCGTGGGTTTTATAACAATCCAATCATGATGGATGGGATACAGGAATGAGTTCAAACATTTATCTGAATGCGCTCATCTCAACACCTACAACCCCCATGATGCTCTGCGGCACAACCTCAATACACCACATAGCCCATCCTACTTCAACACCCACACCAGTAGATATCCACTTTTTAGACCTGAAAGACGATGGCCAGAGCTTACCCATGATGTTGCACAACGATTTAAGTCAAGTCATTGACTAAAACAAAGTATGATATATTTGGACTTGAAGGGACATCTGAACTGCCCACTTCATGCAAATCCGTGTGAATGTGGTGTTTCTATGATATACATTTTTTTTTTTTATGTATTCATTTTCAACCCAGATTTCGTTTCAGGACTGGATTTTATTTGAATGTTACCACCCCTCAGCATGGTATTGTTTATTAATTCATAAATATCATCCCCCAAGACATGCTAACCTCTCGCCATTACAATAACAGTAGTGGTTAGCATTTTTTGGGGTGTGATATTTCTGCTTCTAACTTAATCACTCATCATTATTCAGGATTATCTGTAATCATGGTGGTATCCACATTAATGTAGAAGTGTTAAGAAACATTTTATTCTTATTTACAATAAAGTTGCCATTGAGGGCTTCCACCATTTTAAAGTAGCCAACTGGGTGGGGATTCCTATGAGTTGGGAGCAATCAGCCAATAAAGAAAAATAAAATGGACTACTTTAAAATGGAGATAGCCTTAATGGCGCTGCCCATGGTACAGATACAAAGATGAGTCCTCTATGTATCTCCAGAACCAGCTATAGAGCCAGCCGGCTAATCTTTTCAATATGGTGTAATTAAAAAAAAACAGCAACAACAGATAGCATTAGCTAGCTAGATAAGGTTAGCAAGATAGCTAGTTAGATTAGCATGCTAGCTACACTGACAGCTGTCAGTGCCCTATTTGTTGATGTTTATCAACTTGTCGTGGAAATTCCCATACCCAATTCGTGAATATGTATAAGTAGCCTTCGTCATTTTTCTGAGGTGGAACCTAAATGTGCATTTCATCTCTAGGACAGGAAATCACGTAGAAATAGTAGCGGCAACTTCTTCAGGGGGGATCCTTTAAATTGTCCTCGTTATGAACAACAGTCCTGAGAAGGGGACTGTGAGCCCCTAGGTGACAACTACTGGGTCATGGTGTCACCCATCAACAGTTCTGGATCACTCACGGTTGATTCTGTTGGTACAGGGCAGACCTGATGTGCTGTACACCATTCACCTGTAGGAATGTGGGCATTTCTTGGGACACTAGCTGCGGTCCGATGTCGCTAACAAGGTGAAGTGGCGATCCGAATCGACTAAACACTTCCCCAAGCTTGGCAACCTCAGGCCACTGGTTATGAGCATCCATGACCACGATAAATATTACTTCTTCAAATGGACCTGCGAAGTTGACGTGTATGAGTTACCGTGCCTCCTCCGGCCAATCTCACAGATAAAGGTACGTTCGAATCTTCTGACACGAGGAACAGATGGAATGATTACTCTCCTCCCCCACAGTAGACAACTGGACTGTACTGACAGCTCAGTTATACTTGAAAGGTAAGGTTTCAGTTCCTGAGCATCCCCTGCTTTTCCTGATGAACTCAACTGCTGAGCCTCTTTAGCAGATAGTTCCATGGACACACTGACTTCAGTGACTTTTGCCTAGGTCAGATTACTTTGTCAATAGTCTATTTTGTGTAGCTTCACTCCATAGCACACATACAGTTGAAGTTGGAAGTTTACATACACTTGGGTTGGAGTCATTAAAACTCGTTTTTTAACCACTCCACACATTTCTTATTAACAAACTATAGTTTTGGCAAGTTGGTTAGGACATCTACTTTGTGCATGACACAAGCAATTTTCTCCAACAATTGTTTACAGACAGATTATTTCACTTATAATTCACTGTATCACAATTCCTGGGAGTCAGAAGTATACATACACTAAGTTAACTGTGCCTTTAAACAGCTTGGAAAATTCCAGAAAATAATGTCATGGCTTTAGAAGCTTCTGATAGGCTAATTGACATAATTTGAGTCAATTGGAATTGTACCTGTGGGTGTATTTCAAGGCCTACCTTCAAACTCAGTGCCTCTTTGCTTGACGTCATGGGAAAATCAAAAGAACCCAGCCAAGGCCTAAGAAAAGTTATTGTAGACCTCCACAAGTCTGGTTCATGTACAATTTGTACAATCTTGTACAAACAATAGTAAGCAAGTATAAACGACATGGGACCATGCAGCCGTCATACCACTCAGGAAGGTAACGCCTTCTGTCTCTTAGAGATGATCGTACTTTAGTGCAAAAAATGCAAATCAATTCCAGAACAACATCAAAGGACCTTGTGAAGATCCTGGAGGAAACAGGTACAAAAGTATCTATATCCACAGTAAAATGAGACCTATATCGACATAACCTGAAAGGCCGCTCAGCAAGGAAGAAGCCACTGCTCCAAAACCGGCATAAAAAAGCCAGACTACGGTTTGCAACTGCACATGGGGACAAAGATCGTACTTTTTGGAGAAATGTCCTCTGATCTGATGAAACCGAAATAGAACTGTTTGGCCATAATGACCATCGTTATGTTTGGAGGATAAACGCTTGCAAGCCGAAGAACACCATCCCAACCGTGAAGCATGGGGTGGCAGCATCATGTTGTGGGGGTGCTTTGCTGCAAGAGGTACTGGTGCACTTCACAAAATAGATGGCACCATGAGGAATGAAAATTATGTGGATATATTGAAGCAACATCTCAAGACATCAGTCAGGAAGTTAAAGCTTGGTCGCAAATGGGTCTTCCAAATGGACAATGATCCCAAGCATATAGGACCTCAATCCTATAGAAAATTTGTGGGCAGAACTGAAAAAGCATGTGCGAGCAAGGAAGTCTACAAACCTGACTCAGTTACACCAGCTCTGTCAGGAGGAATGGGCCAAAATTCACCCAACTTATTGTGAGAAGCTTGTGGAAGGCTACCCGAAACGTTTGACCCAAGTTAAAAAATTTAAAGGCAATGCAACCAAAGACCAATTGAGTGTATGTTAACTTCTGACCCACTGGGAATGTAATGAAAGAAATAAAAGCTGAAATAAATAATTCTCTCTACTATTATTCTGACATTTCACATTCTTAAAATAAAGTGGTGATCCTAACTGACCTAAGACAGGGAATGTTTTACTAGAATGAAATGTCAGGAATTGTGAAAAACTGAGTTTAAATGTATTTGGCTAAGGTGTATGTAAACTTCCGACTTCAACTGTACTAGTGTGTCTCTAATGGTGTCATTTAGAACATTATTAAACTCACAGTGCTCTGATAGTTTCTTTAATGCAGGAGCAAACATTGCCACTGATTCTCCCTCTTCCTGATTTCTTCTGTGGAACCTTTTATCAATAAGTAATGGTTGTGGTGAAATGGTTGTGTTCTGTTCAGTATTTCCACAATATCTCCAGTAAATTGTGTAGTAAATTATATGTTTTTGGCCCCATAACACAAAAAAATGTAAGCACAATTTTGTCCTAAACGTCATATGCAAGAACAAAATATTCAAGCCATTCTGTATATGTGCTCCACTGCTCAATACCTTCATCAAACTGTTCAATGTTTCCAAAAAATGTCAGCAATTTTTTTGTTTCTCAAGAGGCTCCTCACTTTAATATAGTCCTCAACCACAGCAATATTTTCCTCAGTCATCTGAACTTAATTCACTGATGTTTCATCTTCAAGTTCAAGAAAATATTTACCAAATAACCTAAAGTAAAACATAAAAAAATATAAAAAGTAACACAATAACATAACAATAATGAGGCTATATACATGGGGTACCGGTACCGAGTCAGTATGCGGGGGTACAGGTTAGTTGAGGTAATATGTACATGTAGGTAGGGGTGAAGTGACTACGCATAGATAATAAACAGCGAGTAGCAGCAGTGTACAAAGCGAATGGGGGATCAATATAAATAGTCAGGTGGCCATTTTGATTAATTGTTCAGCAGTCTTATGGCTTGGGGGTAGAAGCTGTTAAGGAGCCTTTTGGTCCTAGACTTGGCGCTCTGGTACCGCAGCTGTCATCAAGGCAAAGGGTAGCTATTTGAAGAATCTCAAATATAAAATATATTTTGTTTTAACACTGTACTACATGATTCCATATGTGTTATTTCATAGTTTTGATGCGTTCACTATTATTCTACTACGTAGAAAATAGCAAAAATAAATAAAAACCCTTGAATGAGTGTTCTAAAACTTTTGACTGGTAGTGTAAAAAATAACACTGCATGCAATAAGTAAAAAAAGATGCTCCTCAAGGACAATCCAGAGACACTATTTGCTGACTGCTACAAAGAGGGGAATGTAAGCAAGTAAATTTTCCACACAGACCATCCCCTGGCATGGCACAGTACTATAAGAGCACACTACCCCTATGTCAAAAGAGAGGGTATTGGCCCAGTGTGGAAACTCAGAATACTAGACACTAGAAGTTGAAACAACCTCTGTCAACGTGTACAAGTCTGGGACAGTAATCATGCAGGGCATCCTCATGCAGAGAGCTCAGCAGGAAAAGCTTTCTCTTGGTGACGACCCCCCCCACCCCCATCCTAAGTGAGTCTGATAACACCTCATCCTCAAACTGCTCAGCAGACGGGCAGCCTCAAGAGGAGAGTCACCCCCCTCCCCCCCCCCCCCCCCCCCCCCCAGCAGCACTGAACAGACCCAGGTCCCACAACTGCACTGCTCCTCCATTATTGAGAAAGATAAATTCATAGAGCTGGAGAGAGAGATGGTGGAGCTCAGAGAACTATTCCACGCACAACAACACCCACCCAACAAGACCCAGAGGGCTGAAGGTGGAGATAGACCGCTGTCTGAGAGAGCTGGCTGCACTCCAGACTGAGGTGAGAGAGATCAAGCAAGAGAGAGAGGAACACCCAGCCCAGCTAACAGCACTGAAGTAGGAGGGAGAGGAACACATGGCACAGATAACAGCGCTGAAGGATGAGGTGAGAAAGCTAAGGTGTGACAGAGAGCATGACACTCCCTCAGAGAAGCCAGCAGAACAGCCCACCTCAGACCCGGACCACAACCTTAATACCACAATAGGACAGACAGCACAGGACCTGTCATGCCAAATAATGTCCCCCTCCACATCACAATCGGATTCGATAAACTATTACAGCCTGAATGACGTTCTTTTCATCATCGCTATGCAAACAAGGCTGATTTCTGCGACAATTTTGCTGTTTAAACTATTTTTGTTTCACTAATAAAATGAAAACATTAATTTGAACTACTTTTGGGTACCTTGTTAACATTACAACATGAAATCCATGTCTTAAACATTGCTACGTTTCGGGAAATGGTAATGAAAATGTGTAATCTGCTTGACACATTAAAGTTACTTACCTTACAGATCAGGAAGTCAGCTAATTTCCACTCCATTTATATGCAAATCCGTTTGATTCATACACTGGCTTGTCTGGCTGTCATGTTTTATTTTAACCTGCCCTTCCCTTGTCTACACTGAAATAATGTAATTTCAGTAGTACTTTATTATAATTATTTTTTTTCTGTCTCGCAGAGCTCATTGGTACACCCTTGTGGTTGAATATATATGGATTTATTCTAGGTCCTAGGATACAACAAGGAATAATGTGGAACAAATAAATACCATCAAAGGATACCTTACAACTTACAAATAGTGAACACCTTATGAAACAGCTGTGAAAGCCAACCTGGCAATATTTAAGATTTTAATACATAAACTTTGATAGGTTTTGGTACAGTTGTGTCATTCATTTATTTTCATAGATTTTTTTGTGCACTCACATGACAATCATAGACTAAAATACTGAATTATGGTGTGTGGAATATAGAGGAGGTGGTTGCTGTGTGAGTGGGAGGTTCTGGCTGTCACTTGTTCTCAACAGACAGACAGTCTCAGAAGGGGGACTTGAAGAGGAGACTGCAAAGTCCAGGCACTGCTGCTCTCTTTGTTCTGAGGGTTTGCAGTGCTTTGTGTTGTTAGTTCATCTGTGTGTCTCACATATTATGTGCCCAGTATGATAGAGCAAGAAAACTTTCTGAACAGATAATGACAACAACAGTAGCTGTAGATGATGTAATGAAAAGTTGGAGGGTGGTTGGTAGTGGAGGACATCAGGTGGATCCATGTCTGGGTGTTGGGCAGAACCCCTAGGTCCTGAAGAACAGGAGCAGATTTAAAGGGAACAGGGTAGGAGACAGAGACGTAAACACACAGGTTACACTTTACTGTGAGAAAACCTGATGGATTAGTGCAGTGTTATAAATGGGAGATATGTACTTTTCAACCCTTTTGGATGGTATAGCCTACCTCAAGCTGGTCCCCCTCCGACTCAGAGCACAGAGAATCAGACTGATCTGAATTCACTGGTTCTGGTGAACATGATACCTCCTGCGGGGCTCGGACAGTCGATGGTCCAAAAGTCATTTGGAGAGGAAAATTGAAGAGGTACATTTTTATAACCTTAGGGTAACTCCCATTTCTTGCTTTCTCAAATGTCAACCAAAGCTTAACATACTTTGTCTATTGGGCTTCACTGAAGTGTAAGGCATCAGTGCTTCCAGTGGTCGACTGTCCAACTGCTCCAACTGTAGAAGATTGTTGGCTCCCCGAGGTAACCCTAGGAAGACAGAGAAAAATATCAGTGTTAGGGAAACTTAAACAAGCTTCAGGTTATTTTGTGCGCAAATGCAAATAGTTATTACCTGAGATTTTTGATATTCACTTTAACAGATGGTGACCCCAGCTAGGAGCGAAAGAGCAGCGAGGTTTCCCAGGTCTCGCCTTTTGTCCTTCTTCCAAACCAAGTTATTTTCCCAGATGTCGTAGCACTTGATCCCCTTCTTGATTCTGCTCCGGTAGCTCTCCTTCTGTTTCTCCTGCGCCCTGTCCATGTTCAGTTTCACCTTGATTGATGACAGGAATACATGCAATTATATTTCATATTACAAATACATTTCTTACATATCTCTTGGCGGGCCAGAAAATAAATTTAACAGCTGACAATCATTTTTAAAAACCACCACATCCTTCTCAGTCCATGCCTGAAGGTAGTACTCCAAGACGTTCTGATCTGGTTCGACAACTTTCACCACATCAGGTGGGGTTTCAGTGATCTGAAAGTACGTTATACAAAAATAGCAATAGACAAACAACACTAAGTCAATCACAAATTTGAAAGACTACAGTATATGCAATAATTATATATACAATTGCATTGTTTACCTCAGTCAACAGCTGCGGCTCCCGTCCGTACTCGGGGTAGGAAACCGATATCTATTGACAATTTAAGATATTGAAATATGTCTGATTATGTACCATGGAAGAAAAAATGTATAACTGCAAAAAATAAATAAAACAAACCATTGGTGGCAGAATATAACCTATAACATCCGTACCTTGTTCCAGTGTTCATGACCTCGGTTACTCAAGGAGAACCGTGGGTGTTGAAGATGTCCACCATCGCCTTGGAGGTGGCCTCTCTAGTCTCGTCCTTGATGGGTATCATACAAAACGAAAATCTATTTTTGGTTCCAATCACCCTTTTTAATGGGTTTCAGAAGGGAATTTAGAGTTAAGCACATACTCTTCCTTTACTGACCTTAATGGGTATTGCCTCCACCCACTTGGTAAAGTGATCGGTCGCCGTCAGACACCAGATGTTGCCGTTCCTGGATTTCGTGAAGGGTCCGAGGAGGTCTACCCCTAACATTTAAAGTGTTAGAGAGACGATTACTTTATTCTTACCTGTATCTGTGTCATACAGTATGCAGATTTTCATATTTGTAAGGATACTGACACACACATTCTATAATATTGAACCCTGCTGTGGTCAAATGAAGAAACCATAACAAAACAACTTATCAGGGCAAAATTTGAATTGGGACACTTACCGATCAAGTGCCATGGTGAAACAACTTTGATGGGCTTCAACTCCGTCTCCACAGTCTTCGCCATCTCAAACTTCTGGCAGGCTAGACAGGTACTGACAAATTGAAACATTGTGTGCTCTCTGACATGACATTAATTGAAATCATAATAATTTCAGATATAATAGAATGTGATTGATAAACAAAAGGTAATTTCACTTGCCCAGCTGTCTACCTCCTTGACAACTCCCCGTCAGAAGAATCATAGGTTCATTTTGGCAATCATGCGCTTCGAAATGGCCAGTATGCATCTCGGTCAGCACGGCCTCCTTCTCCTCTTCATCAATACCCCCCCTTGTGTCTGTCTAGCGAAGACACCTCGTTAAGGGCATTTTGAATTACCATAATTGCTTACACCTATCCATTTGATTGATCAGGTTTAACTTATAGCTAGACACCTCAATATGACAGGGAGGAGACTCAGGGGGTATGCTAATTTAGCATAGAGCAGACCTAACCCACTATATTAAATTAGTCAAAACAGGAACATTTTACATCTGGATAGAAAGGAAAATGTCAAAACCGGAACATTTTACATGTTAGAATGTTAGAAATGAATAAGGAAATGATCTCAACAGAGAAAAATGTCCTCATGTGTGTTACCTATATCCCCCCAATAGAATCCTCATACTTTAACGATGACAGCTTCTCCATCCTGGAGGGGGAGATCAACAATTTCCAGGCCCAGGGACATGTACTAGTCTGTGGCGACCTAAATGCCAGAACTGGACAAGAACCTGACACTCTCAGCACACAGGGGGACAAACACCTACCTGGAGGTGACAGCATTCCCTCCCAAATATGCCCCCCTAGACACAACTATGATAAAACAACCAACAAAAACGGGTCACAACTCCTGCAGCTCTGTCGCACGCTGGGTCTGTACATCGTCAATGGTAGGCTTTGAGGGGACTCTTATGGTAGGTACACCTACAGTACATCCCTTGGCAGTAGTACTGTAGATTACTTTATCACTGACCTCAACTCAGAGTCTCTCAGAGCGTTCACAGTCAGCCCACTGACACCCCTATCAGATCACAGCAAAATCACAGTCTATTTGAACAGAGCAATACTCAATCATGAGGCATCAAATCCAAAGGAACTACCTAATATTAAGAAATGCTATAGATGAAACCTACCAAAGAACAATTAGGCAACAACAAATTCAATCCCTTTTAGACAACTTCCTGGACAAAACGTTTCACTGTAATAGTGAAGGTTTAAATTGGCAGTAGAAAACCTAAACGGTATATTTGACCTCTCAGCTTTCATATAAAATCAAACAACTTCAAGCAGACAACCTAAGAAAATTTGCAGCAATGACAAATGGTTTGATGGAGAATGCAAAAACCTGATAAAGAAATTGGGAAACCTATTCAACCAAAAACACAGAGACCCAGAAAACCTAAGCCTACGCCTTCACTATGTTGAATCTCTAAAACAATACAGAAATACACTACAAAAAAAGAAGGAACAGCACATCAGAAATCAGCTTAGTGTAATTGAAGAATTCATAGAATCTAACCACTTCTGGGAAAATTGGAACACACTAAACAAACAACATGAAGAGTTATCTATCCAAAACAGAGACGTATGGATAAACCACTTCTCCAATCGTTTTGGTTCTATAACAAAGAACAAACAGCAAAAACATATACATGATCAAATGTAAATCTAAGAATCAACTATTACAGATGACTAGAACCCACTGGATTCTCTAATTACATTGAATGAACTACAGGACAAAATACAAACCCTCCAACCCAAAAAGGCCTGTGATGCTGATGGTATCCTAAATGAAATGATCAAATATACAGATCACAAATTCCAATTGGCTATCTATTCTTAAACTCTTTAGCATCATCCTCAGCTCTGGCATTGCCCCAATATTTGGAACCAAGGACTGATCACCCCAATCCACAAAAGTGGAGACAAATTTGACCCCAATAACTACCATGGGATATGCGTCAACAGCAACCTTGAGAAAATCCTCTGCACTATCATTAACAGCAGACTTGTACATTTCCTCAGTGAAAACAATGTACTTAGCAAATGTCAAATTGCCTTTTTACCAAATGACTGTATGACAGACCACGTATTCACCCTGCACACCCTAATTGACAAACAAACAAACCAAAACAAAGGCAAAGTCTTCTCATGCTTTGTTGATTTCAATTGACTCAATTTGGCATTAGGGTCTGCTACACAAATTGATGGAAGGTGGTGTTGGGGGAAAAACATTCAACATTATTAAATCCATGTACACAAACAACAAGTGTGCGGTTAAAATTGGCAAAAAACACACACATTTCTTTCCACAGGGCCATGGGTTGAAACAGGGATGCAGCATGATCCCCCCCCCCCTTCAGCATACAGTTGAAGTCTGAAATGTACATACACCTTAGCCAAATACATTTAAACTAAGTTTTTCACAATTCAAGACATTTAATCCTAGTAAAAATCCCCTGTCTTCGGTCAGTTAGGATCACCTCTTTATTTTAAGAATGTGAAATGTCAGAATAATAGTAGAGAGAATGATTTATTTCAGATTGTATTTCTTTCATCACATTCCCAGTGGGTCAGAAGTTTACATACACTCAATTAGTATTTGGTAGCATTGCCTTTAAATTGTTTAACTTGGGCCAAACGTTTCGGGTAGCCTTCCACAAGCTTCCCATAAGTTGGGTGAATTTTGGCCCATTCCTCCTGACAGAGCTGGTGTAACTGAGTCAGGTTTGTAAGGCCTCCTTGCTCGCACATGCTTTTTCAGTTCTGCCCACAAATTTTCTATAGGATTGAGGTCAGGGCTTTGTAATGGCCACTCCAATACCTTGACTTTGTTGTCCTCAAGCCATTTTGCCACAACTTTGGAAGTATCCTTGGGGTCATTGTCCATTTGGAAGACCCATTTGTGACCAAGCTTTAACTTCCTGATTGATGTCTTGAGATGTTGCTTCCCTATATCCACATAATTTTCCTGCCTCATGATGCCATCTATTTTGTGAAGTTCACCAGTCCCTCCAGCAGCAAAGCACCCCCACAACATGATGCTGCCACCCCCGTGCTTCACGGTTGGGATGTTGTTCTTCGGCTTGCAAGCTTTTTACCTCCAAACATAACAATGATCATTATGGCCAAACAGTTCTATTTCTGTTTCATCAGACCAGTGAACATTTCTCCAAAAAGTATGATCTTTGTCCGCATGTGCAGTTGCAAACCGTAGTCTGGCCTTTTATGGCAGTTTTGGAGCAGTGGCTTCTTCCTTGCTGAGCGGCCTTTCAGGTTATGTCGATATAGGGTTCGTTTTACTGTGAATATAGATACTGTTGTACCTGTTTCCTCCAGCATCTTCACAAGGTTCTTTGCTGTTGTTCTGGGATTGATTTGCACTTTTCGCATCAAAGTACGTTCATCTCTAGGAGACAGAACGCGTCTCCTTCCTGAGTGGTATGACAGCTGCATGGTCCCATGGTGTTTATACTTGCGTACTGTTGTTTGTATAGATGAACGTGGTACCTTCAGGCATTTGGAAATTGCTCCCAAGGATGAACCAGACTTGTGGAGGTCTACAAAAAAAATTCTGAGGTCTTGGCTGATTTCTTTTGATTTTCCCATGATGTCAAGCAAAGAGGCACTGAGTTTGAAGGTAGGCCTTGAAATAGTTCCACATGTACACCTCCAATTGACTCAAATGATGTCAATTAGCCTATCAGAAGCTTCTAAAGCCATGACATAATTTTCTGTAATTTTCCAGTCAACTTAGTGTATGTAAACTTCTGACCCACTGGAATTGTGATACAGTGAATTATAAGTGAAATAATCTGTCTGTAAACAATTGTTGGAAAAATGACTTGTGTCATGCACAAAGTAGATGTCCTAACCGACTTGCCAAAGCTATAGTTTGTTAACAAGAAATTTGTGGAGTGGTTGAAAAACGAGTTTTAATGACTCCAACCTAAGTGTATGTAAACTTCCAACCTCAACTGTATATATCAACAACTTGGCACTAGAACAGTCTACAGCACATGGCCTCATCTTACTACAATCTGAAGTCGAATGTCTACTGCTGATGATCTGGTGCTTCTGTCCCCAACCAAGGAGGTCCTATAGCAGCACCTAGATGTTCTGTACAGATTCTGTCAAACCTGGGCCCTGACAGTAAATCTCAGTAAGACAAAAATAATGGTCTTCCAAAAAAAGATCCAGTTGCCAGGACCACAAATACAAATTCCATCTAGACACCGTTGCCCTAGAACACACACACAAAACTATACATCCACAAAGCTGTGAACGATCTGAAAGACAAGGCACAAAGGGCCTTTAACACCATCAAAAGGAATATCAAAATCGACATACCAATTAGGATCTGGCTAAAAAATACTTAAATCAGTTATTGAACCCATTGCCCTTTATGGTTGTGAGGTCTGGGATCTGCTCACCAACCAAGAATTCACAAAACGGAACAAACACCAAATTGAGACTCTGCAAGCAGAATTCTGCAAAAATATCTTCTGTGCACAACGTAAAATACCAAATAATGGATGCAGAGTATAATTAGGCCTATACCCGCTAATTATCAAAATCCAAATTCTACAACCACCTAAAAGGAAGCAATTCCCAAACCTTCCATAACAAAGCCATCACCTACAGAGAGATGAACCTGGAGAAGAGCCCTAAGCAAGCTGGTCCTGGGGCTCTGATCACAAACACAAACAGACCCCACAGAGCCCCAGGACAGCAACACAATTAGACCCAACCAATCATGAGAAAATAAGAAGATAATTACTTAACAGATTGGAAATAATTAACAAAAAAACTGAACAAACTAGAATGCTATTTGACCCTAAACAGAGAGTACACAGTGGCAGAATACCGTGACTGACCCAAGATTAAAGAAAGCTTTGACCATGTATAGACTCAGTGAACATAACCTTGCTAATGAGAGAGGTTGACGTAAGCAGACCTGGCTCTCAACAGAAGACAGACTATGTGCACACTGCCCACAAAATGAGGTGGAAACTGAGCTGCACTTCCTAACCTCCTGCCAAATGTATGACCATATTAGACACATTTCCCTCAGATTACACAGACCCACAAAGAAATGTAAAACAAATCGAATTTTGAGAAACTCTCATATCTACTGGGTGAAATACCACAGTGTGCCATCACAGCAGTAAGATGTGTGTCCTCTCCTGAGTGGTGGAGCGGTCTTGAGGCCTCTACAGACCCGGGTTCAATCCCAGGCTGTGTCAAAACTGGCCGTGACTGGGAGTCCCATGGGGCGGCGCACAATTGGCCCAGCGTTGTTAAGTGAGGGTTTGGACGGGGGGGGCTTTACTTGGCCCTTGCCCTCTAGCAACTCCTTGTGGCAGGCCGGGCGCCTGCAGGCTGACTTTGGTCGTCAGTTGAACAGTGTTTCCTCTGACACTTGTGCAGCTGGCTACCGGGCTAAGCGGGTGGGTGTTAAAAAGCGCAGTTTGGCGGGTCATGTTTCAGAGGATGCATGACTCAACCTTTGCCTCTCCTGTGCCCATTGGGAAGTTGCAGCGATGAGACAAGCTAGCAATTGGATATCACAAAATTGGGGAGGAAATAAATGGGTAAAACAACAAAACCAAAACAATGTTGTGTGACCTGTTGCCACAAGAACCCATATTTATTTATGTATTTTCCATTTTATACTTTAACTATTTGCACACCGTTACAACACTGTATATATATATTTTTAAATTGAACATTTATTTAACTAGGCAAGTCAGTTCATTAAGAACAAATTCTTATTTACAATGACAGCCTACACTGGCCAAACCCAGACGACACTGGGCCAATTGTGCACCGCCCTACGAGACTCCCAATCACAGCCAGTTGTGATACAGCCTGAATTTGAACCAGGGTGTCTGTAGTGATACCTCTAGCACGGAGATGCAGTGCCTTAGACTGCTGTGCCACTCGGGAGTCACTCCTGCATTGTCTTGGCTGTGTGCTTAGGGTCGTTGTCCTGTTGGAAGGTGACCCTTCACCCAAGTCTGAGGTACTGAACGCTCGAGAAGGTTTTGATCAAGGATCTCTCTATACTTCACTCGGTTCATCTTTCCCTCGATTCTGACTAGTCTCCAAGTCCCTGCCGCTGAAAAACATCCCCACAGCATGATGCTGCCACCACCATGCTCCACCGTAGGGATGGTTCTAGGTTTCCTCCAGATGTGACGCTTGACATTCAGGCCAAAGAGTTCAATCTTGGTTTCATCAGACCAGAGAATCTTGTTTCTCATGGTCTGAGTGTCCTTTAGGTGCCTTTTGGCAAACTCCAACCGGGCTGTGCCTTTTACTGAGGAGTGGCTTCCGTCTGGCCACTCTACCATAAAGTCCTGATTGGTGGAGTGCTGCAGACATGGTTGTCCTTCGGGAAGGTTCCACCATCTCCACAGAGGCACTCTGGAGCTCTGTCAGAGTGATCATCAGGTTCGTGGTCACCTCCCTGACCCAAGGGCCTTCTCCCCCGATTGCTCAGTTTGGACTGCGGCCAGCTCTAGGAAGAGTCTTGGTGGTTCCAAACTTCTTCCATTTAAGAATGATGGAGGCCACTGTGTTCTTGGGGACCTTCAATGCTGCAAAAATGTTTTGTTAGCTTTCTCCAGATCTGTGCCTTAACACAATCCTGTCTCGGAGCTCTACGACAATTCCTTTGACCTCATGGCTTGGTTTTTGCTCTGACATGCACTGTCACCTGTGGGACCTTATATAGGCAGGTGTGTGTCTTTCCAAATCATGTCCAATCAATTGAATATACCCCAGGTGGACTCCAATCAAGTTGTAGAAACATCTCAAGGATGATCAATGGAAACAGGATGCACCTGATCTCAATTTCGAGTCTCATAGGAAAAGGTCTGAATACTTATGTAAATAAGGTATTTCTGTTTTTAATTTTTAAAAACCTGTTTTTGCTTTGTCATTATGGGGTATTGTGTGTAGATTGTGGGAAAAAACATGATTTAATCCATTTTAGAATAAGGCTGTAACGTAACAAAATGTAGAAAAAGTCAAGCGGTTTGAATAGTTTCCGAATGCATTGTGTGTATATATATAGTATATTATGAATAACATATATAAAAGACAATATCCAAAGATAAAAGTTTATTATCAATATCATGAATTAGGCATCCTATTTATAGGTCTAATGGTAACTACTTCCAAAAGAACCAATCAAACATGGATAAATGATAGTATACCTAGCTTCACATTGAAATGATGGTGTCCTTTGGGCAAATCAGATGTTAATGTCCCCTACATAAACCCAACCTCACTCTGAATTTACTGTCACATACAGCTTGTGTAAGAAAAGTTAGTTACATTCAACTGTTTAACGTTATTTAGGTTGTCTATGCAAATGAGTATGAAAGCTGATCACCATCTACAAGTGTTGACATGACAGCTCAGCTAAAACAAACACAGCTTTTTCCAAAGCTAAGCAGGGTACATAGAGGTAGGCATCTGGATGGTGGACTTGTTTACACTGAAGTGCGTTACCCCTCATATGTCAGTAGGAGGTGGTGGCTTCACATTTTATTTCAATTTACCTTTTTATTTAGGTAGATGGCATGATGTTGATACTTTCAACATTGAAACAAGGTCAAATAAAATGTGTCTAATCAAATATAAATTCTACATCATTTCCACCACCCAATGTTTAAAATAGGATGAGCATTTTGTTTATGCTTCACCCCAAGTTCCAGTCCGTATTAGATAGAACATTAGTATTAGATGGACATTATGCCTGCCTGTGCAGAAAAAACAACCTGTGGTTACCTAGGTTACCTCATTGGCTCACAGGAAAAACTTTACCTTTTTAAAACGCAATTATCTTGATACAAAACTACATTTAAGAAAAGTACAACATTTAAATATATATACATATCTTTATTAAATTTATTTCCTTTATTATTTTCCCCTAACCCTGCCACTCCTTCCCTAATTGGAGTAAACTAATGGACAACAACATTTAGGATTATACTTCCAGCTTATACATACGATATCATGTTTATAGACACAATGTATTTTACAATAGTTATCTTTTGTTTGTTTTTAATCGCACCCTTCAGCTACCATCAACCCCTCCCTTCTATCTCTGAAGACCATCCAGTTTGATTTCTATTTTTCCAAATATTTTTAACTATGCTGTTTCACAAAAGTTCTGAACCTACATAAATTTTACTGACACAGTATATTTTACATTAGTTCTGTTGTTGGTTTTAATCCCATCCTTCAGCTAACTCAACCACTCCCATCTATCTCGTAACACCATCCATTTTCTATTTGCCATATATTTTTCAACTGTGCTGTGATGTTTCACAAAGGTTCTGATCCTTTCTATTCTCATAGTTTCTACAGATTGTAAATTAAAGATATTTATTTTTGCTAAAAGTGTCATTGTATTATTGATCGATTGACTATGACTTTTCAAAACACCCAGTAGTGCTATCTGCAGAGTTAGCGCCAGGTAAATGTTGCACTTCTTCAACCATTCCTGGACCTGCGACCAAAAACAAGCGTGATATGGACAGTACCAAAACAAATGATCTAATGGTTCCGGCTCTTCACAACAAAATCTGCAGAGCTGGGATGGTTGTATCCCCCATATATATAACATTCTATTGGTTGCAAGAATTTTGTATAATAATTTAAATTGAAAATTCTAAGTTTTCAATCCGGCATTGTTTTGTGTATCAGTTCATAAACCATGTGCCATGTAATCGGTACATCGAAAATCTCTTCCCAACTATTTTGCACTCTATATGGCACAGCTGTAAAATGTTTGTTTCTTAAATGAAACTGGTATACATTTTTTATTTATCAATTTTCTTCAACCAATTTTGCTTTTTAATGCCGGGCCAACAGACAAGTTCCTTAATCTGTCCCTTTTTTCCAATTTTTGCATAAAATAACATACCCAAATCTAACTGCCTGTAGCTCAGGACCAGAAGCAAGGATATGCATATTCTTGATACCATTTGAAAGAAAACACTTTGAAGTTTGTGGAAATGTGAAATTAATGTAGGAGAATATAACACATTAGATATGGTAAAAGATCATACAAAGAAAAAAACATGTGTTTCTTTGTTTGTTTTTTATACCATAATCTTTGAAATGCAAGAGAAAGGCCATAATGTATTATTCCAGCCCAGGCCCAATTTAGATTTTGGCCACTAAATAGCAGCAGTGTATGTACATTGTTTTAGACTGATCCAATGAACCATTGCATTTATCAAGACTGCCCAAATGTGCCTAATTGGTTTATTAATACATTTTCAAGTTCATAATTGTGCACTCTCCTCAAACAATAGCATGGTATTCTTTCACTGTAATAGCTACTGTAAATTGGACAGTGCAGTTAGATTAACAAGAGTTGTCCTGAGAAATGTTCATGTTACTTACAACCTCATGCTAATCACATTAGCCTACATTAGCTTATCAGTCCCGTGGGGGGGGGGGGGGGGGGGGGGGGGACCAATCCTGTAGTGGTTTTTAATAATCTTATGTAAGGTATTTACTTACCAAGGTTAGGCCTTACATGCATTATAAAATATTTATGTCCAGATTCATTTCCAGGCTACAACCAATTTACCTCTGCTAAGTGCAAGAGAGACTAACACTAACAAGTACAAGAATATTGGTAATTTAAGTGCTAATCAAATATATATAATTGCAATTAAATCAAGCTTTAAATATTAAAATTAAAGATGAAATCAAGCTTTGGTTTGATTAGATGCCATTGTCTTTCATCGATCATTGATTGTGAGATAAAATGCAGAAGGAAAAGCGCTGGATTCCTCCTTGTAAAAACAGTTTGACTCATCCCAATATTGTTTATTATGTTCTCGATGGTTGAAATCCACCCACGTGTCCGCTGAATTCCCATGCCAAGTGGACGATGGGGATGTTGAATCGCACTCAGGTGAGCTCACACTTGTTGGACTCGCCATATGTTCCATGCAAACCTGTGATACGGGTAAGTACGCCTCATGGTGGTGGTGGTGAAGGTAGTCAGGAATTTCACCGAAGTGATCAGCCATGCGCAAAGTCTCAGTCAGTGCCCAAATGTAGTTGTGCGCAAGACGCAACGTTTCAATCTTGGTCAGTTGGGCATCGTCCGGCAGAGCAGGCAGGATGCTTCTCAGAACATCCAGTGCGGAGTTGAGACCGTGCATGCGATGCCTTTCCCTGTCGTTTGCCTTCGTCCTACGATTTACCCTCTGTCTGGGAAGTTTTAACCCTGTTTTTGATTTCATTCGATTTTTGTATTTTTCCCCATGATGTGTCAATTTCTTTCTGTAATTACTGATGTTGACCACAGTGAATTCTTCTTCTGGCTTGTCCTCTGGAGAACTTACGTCAGCCCTCACTGCTTCTTTAGTTAGGCACCGCTTAACAGAGTCGCACAGCAATTTGGGTGACATTCTGCAAAATAAAATCATGATATGGCATTGAAACGAGATCATGAAAATAATGAGATTAGGCCTACATTAAACAAAATCTCAAATACCCTTTACAAACATACATGGAGGAAAAAATGTATATGTGCCCTGATGTACAACATCACTTACCTATGACAGATACAGCTTGGGTTGAGTGGGAAGGAGTCGCGTGTCTTTTGGCTTCACTTTGTTGATGCACTGCCTGGCTGTATTAATTTGTGACAGGCGTCCGTTCTCTCATCTTAGGGTTCTTCTGTACCTTCTGTAGGCTATATAAGTGCCGCGGACAATGGAGAGTTGATGCGCAACTCTGCCATTTTATGCCCCCTTTATCTTATCTGTCTGTATAGAGTGCGCCTGGATCAACAGCAGCTGCCAAGTGCCTAATTTTCCAAGTACCCTAAATTGCCAAGTTTGCCAAGTAGCCTAATTTTGCATTGCTTGGAGATGTATAAAGCATTTCCCTAATGATACATCTAAAATGAGTTTAAGCAGCTATTTAGCAACGTTTTCGGGTGGTTCTTAATCTAAAACCAATAAATACTGTTAGATGGTACTGCACTGTTGGAGCTAGGAACACGAGCATTTCGCTACACCCGCAATAACATCTGCTAAATATGTGTATGTGACCAATACAATTTGATTTGAAATTATGTATGTACCAATAAAGTGATATATATTTCATTACTCCACTTGGATACAAACTGATGGTATGTGTTTTTCCTCCCAATACGCACACGACCAAAGCAAAATAAGAGTATTCCCTCTGCTATGCCATCGTTAATTTCGAGTTTCAGCACATTTTCGTGCTTTTATCTGTGAGTGCAGAACAGAATTGCTATTCAAATATCATCCACCACCCCGTATAATTTCATTCAGTTTGAATAAATTGGACACAGATGGGTAGCCTACACAGGCCTATATATGGTGATTTATTCATAATGATTTGTTTCATTAATATACAGCACAACCGTTCTCAAATTTTCACTTTAATTTCTTGTAGAATTCCCCAAAAATCTCAAACATCATTAAAACTTCACACTTGATAACTGGGTTTGCTTGGAGACACTGTAGGGGCCGTGCGCCAAACTATTTGGCACTTTAGTTGAACCGTGACAAACAACAGCTTTCCTCTAGCAGTAATGATTTCTTTTTCGAACAATTTGGCGCTTACAAAAATGACAAAAAAATGCACATTCACAATAATCTATATGATACGGTATGTGTGCCCACAAAGAATTAATCCACAAATATGCTTTCGAATATTTACATTTTGAAGGAGATTGCGCTTGGACAGGTGTTGTGCTGCGCGACATTGCGCAGGGGCTCACGTCACAAACAATTATTGAAGGAGTGAAACGTTTGGTCTGTGGTGACAAGACAAAGGTTCTATCTCTTTGTCTAGTCCATAAAAGCTTTGTGTATGCTTTGACGTGGTAGTGATTCTGTGCGCTTTGACATCTCCAAAAAAAACACTATCACCTGAAAATCAAGAGCGCATTCTATTTTTATAAAATAAAAATACATTTCAAAATTAAAACATACTTCAATTGTATCTTCATTATCAAGATATATGTTCCCCATTCTGTGAATGATATAGACAAAGCGTTTGGTAGCCCTGTAAGACAAACAGTATAGGCTATCATTTTAGATTGCCTACAAGTGAACACAAAAGCAAACCTTAACTTTCTATCTAAATATGTATTTTGGGAGCACTCTGATAACCATATGCTTTCAATAAAATGGACAAATATGCCAAGTAGATAGGAGATGTTGCCTTGCTGTTATAAAAGGCACGAAAAGTCCAAAGTAAACTAAATATTACCGCTTTACAAATAATCATTGATGCCAAATCCATATTCGGATACAATGGACAGGTGTGAGCTGTCAGTCTTCCCCCTTGATTTTTATCAGTGTTGTGTAGTGTCTTGCTTGTTATGCAAAGTATAGGCAAACATAGACAGCCCAGTTGCTGTGGAAATGGGAGATATCGGGAAAGAGTTGGTACGAAAGTGATTTAACAATATTTAACAATAAACTAAGCTAGCTCGAGAGCAGGTGATACCTGCCCCAGTCTCGTGATTAACACTTCTACTACTTCACTTTACATCTGTTGTAATTATTTATTAAACGAAATCTATTTATTATTATTTTAGCAAACAGAAGTACCAGGTGGGGCTTTATTTTCGTCTTAAGCTTTTGTTTGAAGGACCTTTGGAGAGGGCAATCAAAGTCTAAAAACTCGCTGACCAGATTGTTGCCATCCATTTGGTACAAACTCGCGGCGAACCAATTGAATTTGTCCCCTCTTGTTCAGACACGAAAAAGGGCTGCATATAGAGAAAAAAGGGAAACATTTCTAAGAAAGAAAAACAACTTAAAAAAACATTGAATTACAACCCGGAGGCCATATGTACACCTTTTTGTGTATATTCTAACAATGTCTCTCCTTTAGAAAGTAGTATGTGCGCCATTGGAGACGCGTGCGCTTTTGGAGAGCTGTGCGCATCTTGACCAGAATGAACCTGAGCACACTTATCGCAAGAAGTAATTCGGTTTTGATGTGCTTTAGAGATTTATTTTAACATGCTATTTAATGTGTTCCAATACCTATAGCTTTTGATGACAATACACCAATTATAGAGGAATAGCAAACCGACTCGTGCTTGAACATGTTCTTTGTGGTTTCAGGGTCAAATGAATACAGTTATTTTGTCTGCTTGTACAAGTTTGAGGCCCTGCGGTTTGAAATCTAAACGGAATAGTGTTTTGACGAATACTGGTCGATCTCGCTCAGCACGCAAGCAAACTGCAAGTTTCTTCCATCTTTATTATAACTAACTTTACGATTTTATCAAGGTGTTTGGTCCATAGTCGATGGACAAAAACATACAATGTGAAAAAACAACAACGATTTGTTAGACTTTCCATACAACAAAAGTGTTCCATTACAGTAAATTTGATATTTTATCCTATAAAAAATATTCTTACCTGTTGTCCGTATTGGAGTCCTACAGTAGAATTAATAACACTCTTTGTAATACTGAGCTGTAATAATAGTCTCTCTATTCTATTTACAGTACCAGTCAAAAGTTTGGACACACCTACTCATTCAAGTGTTTTTCTTTATTTTGACTAGTTTCTACATTGTAGAATAATAGTGAAGACATCAAAACTATGAAATAACACATGTGGAATTATGTAGTAACCAAAAAAGTCTTAAACAAATCAAATTATATTTTGTATTTTAGATTCTTCAAAGTAGCCACCCTGTGCCTTGATGGCAGCTGTGCAGACTCTTGGTATTCTCTCAATCAGCTTCACCTGGAATGCTTTTCCAGCAGTCTTGAAGGAGTTCCCACATATGCTGAGCACTTGTTGGCTGCTTTTCCTTCACTCTGCGGTCCAACTCATCCCAAACCATCTCAATTGCGTTGAGGTCAGGTGATTGTGGAGGCCAGGTCATCTGATGCACCACTCCATCACTCTCCTTCTTGGTCAAATACTGTTGCCCTTACACAGCCTGGAGGTGTGCTAGGTCATTGTCCTGTTGAAAAACAAAAAATAGTCACACTAAGCGCAAACCAGATGGGATGGCGTATCGCTGCAGAATGCTGTGGTAGCCATGCTGGCTAAGTGTGCCTTGAATTCTAAATAAATCAATGACAGTGTCACCAGCAAAGCACCCCCACACCATCACACCTCTTCCTCCATGCTTCATGGTGGGAACCACACATGCAGAGATCATCCGTTCACCTACTCTGCGTCTCACAAAGACACGGCAGTTGGAACCAAAAACCTCAAATTTGGACTCATCAGACGAAAGGACAGATTTCCACCGGTCTAATGTCCATTGTTCGTGTTTCTTGACCCAAGAAAGTCTCTTGTTCTTATTGGTGTCCTTCAGTAGTGTTTTCTTTGCAGCAATTCGACCATGAAGGCCTGATTCACGCAGTCTCCTCTGAACAGTTGATGTTGAGATGTGTCTGTTATTTGAACTCTGTGAA